>NW_021940208.1:12038400-12411002 GCF_001715985.3 Manacus vitellinus | reverse complement strand
GGCCCTCCAGCCAGTTCCTAACCCAGCACAGAGGGCCCCTGTCCAAGCCATGGGCTGCCAGCTTTTTCAGGAGTATGCTATGGGAGATGGTGTCAAAGGCTTTGCTGACGTCCAGGGACACACATCCACAGCCTTCCCCTCATCCACCAGACAGGTCATCTGATATAAAAGGAAATCAGGTTGGTCAGACAGGATCTGCCCTTGCTAAACTCGTGCTGGCTGGGTCTGATCCCTTGTCCATCCTGTAGATGTTGTGTGATTGTACTTAGGATGATCTGCTCCATAACCTTGCCAGGCACTGAGGTCAAGCTGACAGGCCTGTAGTTTCCCGTGTCCTCCTTGCAGCCTTTTTTGTGGATTGGCGTGACATTCACCAACTTCCACTCATCTGGGACGTCCCCAGTGAGTCAGGATTGTTGGTAAATGACGGAGAGCAGCCTGGTGAGCTCTTCCGCCAGCTCCCTCATCACCCTAGAATGGATCCCATCTGGTCCCATAGACTCGTGAGGATCCAAGTGGCTCAACAGGTTGCTAACTGTCTCCTCCTGGATTACAGGGGGCTATTCAGCTTCTTATCTCTGTTTGAGAGACAACCTGTCTTACTGTTGAAAACTAAGGTAAAGAAGGCATTAAGTACCTCAGCGTTTTCTTCATCTTTTGTAACTATATTCCCAGGCATGTCCAACAAAGAATGGAGGTTTTCCTTGCCCTCCTTTTGCTATTGATGTATTTGTAGAAGCACTTCTTGTTATCCCTAACAGAAGTGGCTAGATTGAGTTCAAATTGTGCCTTTGTCTCTCTAATTTTCTTTCTACATGGCCTAACTATATTCCTAAACTCTTCATGAGTAGCCAGCCCTTTTTTCCATAGTCAGTAAGCTCTCTTTTTTCTCCTTATTTCCTTCAAAATCTCCCTGTTCAGCCAGGCTGGCTGTCTTCCCTGACAGCTTGCCTTTCAGCACACACTGTGACAGCCTGCTCCTGTGTGTTCAAGACTTCCTTCTTGAAGCATGTTCATCCCTCCTGGACCCCTTTGTTTTCAAGGGCTATTTTCCAAGGTACCCTCTGAACCAGTCTTCTGAGTAGGCCGAAATCTGCTCTCTGGAAGTCCAAGACAGAAGTTTTATTGATGGCCCTCTTTGCGTCCCTGAGTATTGAAACTTCTATTATTTCATGGTCACATTCCCATAACATGCAACTCACATCTTGGCTTACAGCAATTTAAACATATTTTCATTACCATCTCCACCCCTGGTCCCTTTGAACCTCACCATCTGGTTTAGCATTGCACTGAACTCTTCCCCTTGCCCCTGCTCTGTCTTGGACTTACCCACATACTGCAGGGGTGTATGTGCTCCATGTGGAGCCACAGTTTCTCCCAGTGTATACTTGGTGTGACATGGATGTATCTGCAGCCACAGTCCATTTGAAGTGCGTGTTTTCCAGTGAGGCCTCCTCCATAGGCCACAATGCCTTCAAAGATACACCTCCTTCAACACGATCTTACCCATGGCTGCAGTCCCTGCAGGGGAGTACCTGCTCTGTCGTGGTCTTACCCATGGTCACACGCTCTAAGGTTCTCCAGCATGACCTCGTGCACAGCCACAAATGCTTCGAGGTGTACCTTTTCCAGTATGGACTTATTCTTGGGCCACAATCCCTTCAGAGGTACACCATAACCATGGTGCATTAGCATTCCACTAACAAGCACTAGGCTCTAATGTACAGTCAGGCAAGCAAGCCCATGGCAAGCACAGGAACCTGTCAATTAATAGTTAAACAGCAAGAACAGCTGTAACTTCAGTCTAGCACATTCCATTGAAATCTGTCATTATCTCAAATCCTTTGAGTCCTACATTGGGCATCATATAGGACTGTCAACCCCAACCAGCAACTAAGCATCACCCAGCTGCTCACTCACCTGCTCCCCATCAGGATGGATGAGAGGCTAAAAGTGACAGAACTTGTGAATTAAGATAAAGACAGTTGAATAGGTAATGCAAAAGCCATGCTTGTAAGCAAAGTAAAACAAAGAATTCATTCACTACTCTCCATGGTCAGGCAGTTGTTCAGCCACCTCCAGGAAAGCAGGGCTCCATCACACGTAACAGTGACTTGAGGAGACAAATACCATCACTCTGAATGTCCTCCCTTCCTTCTTCTCCCTTCAGCTTTATATTCTGAGCATGATGCCATATGATCTGGAATGTCCCTTAGGTCAGTGGAGGTCAGCTATCCCGGCTATGTCCTCTCCCAACTCCTTGTGCACCCTGAGCCTACTCATTGGTGGGGTTGTGCAAGAAGCAGAAAAGGCCTTGACTCTGTGTAAGCCCTGCTCAGCAATAATGAAAACATCCCTGAATTATCAACACTATTCTCAGCACAAATCCAGAACATAGCCCCATGCAAGCTACTATGGAAAACGTTAACTATCCCAGCCAAAACCAGCACAAAAATACATTTCAGTTTTAACCTAGTTTTCTTAAAAATCTAAAAGCATCTAAATGATATTTGGAATAAGTAGATGGGTTTGAGTGAGAGAGGTTTGAATGTACCAGTGGAAAACTCTTCCTAGTAACACTAGGCATGCCGGTGCTGATTATCAGGGCGAGTGTCAAAACCTGGGAGTTGGCCTGACCAGGAATGAACTTCTGGAGATCTCTTTCACAGGTTCTGATGACCATCCAAAATGAACATGCACAAGAAACATGATGTCTCTATAGCAAGCATGGTATTCTGTACTGTCTTTCATCTTCCATCCAGATAGTTTTCATGCATAATATATGCTTTTATCCATTCACATTTCTGCATGTTTTTCATTGAGCTTTTCCTGTTTGTGCTTCATATCAACTGGAAGCAGAGTCATGTATTTCAAAAGAAAAGTGAAACCTACACAGAACAGATCTGTCTTTCCTGACCATTTTTTCCCCAACATTCCCTCTAGTCCACAGCTATCTATGAGTTTTCTCTTTCAGAGATGGTCTAATTGATGCACTAGCTAACTAAACTCTGTGTAATTGTTCTCTGGTATTTAACTTTGAAAGCTCCTATTTCAGATCTGAAGAAGAGGTTGTGTGCCTCAGAGGCTTGTCTGATATTTCCAACTGTATAAGTTGGCTAAATAAAAGGTACTGCTTCCACCTGCAAGCCTTGGTCTGTCTACATCCCTAGACCATCCTGGCTATAGCGGAGTGCTGTTAGGACTCTCCTGATGTCACCTGCATTGTCAAGTCAATGCCTCTGAAAGGAGTAAAGAATGTGGCATTTTGAAATACACAGTGACTGTCACTGAAGTGAAAGCCATATATTACACACAGGATTTAAATCACATGACATGAATTATTCGCTTCATTTTGGACTAGGTCCAAAATGCTGCCCCTTGCTGTTGTTATCAGTAGCACTTAGCTCTAATTTCTGGATTTGCTTTCTCCTACAGGCATCAGATAAACCATTTTCAAGCTGTTGTATTGTTTCAGGCATGCGTTGTTTTAAATGTAAAAAAAAATGTAGTGCCTTATTCCTGAGTGAAGTCTTGTTTCTTGTGTGATACAGAAGACAGCTTAGTGTGAATTACTGTTATGTAGTTACATTACAGTCTATTAAGCCATCGTATATTCTGGGTGATCACATTTATATTTCTTATAAATGTGAAAAGAAAGTGCTAATGATTGTGGGTACCTCAATTTTTAAATGTCTAATTTACCTATATTTTGAAACAGATATGGTTTTTGTCATGCTTTGAGCTCCCCTAAAATCCAATTTCCAAATTCCCCACAATTTTCTTCAATGTGAGAGGGGTTTTCAGACATATCTACTTACATGGGGAAATTATATCAAAATTTATTACTAACACAATAAATACTGCAATACATTTATATACAACAATTCTAACTATCTCTCCTATGGTAAAGCAATATATTTACATGGATCAAATCTCTCCTTTCCCTCCAATAAAAGTTCAGAAGAAAAGAAGAAAAGGTCTTTTCCTCTTTCAGGGCAGGAGCATCTCTCCTCTTCAAGGCAGCAGCTGGATTTGTCGTAGCTGGAAAATATCTGTCTCTCTCTCTCCATTACAACACGGGGGGGGGTTCACCCCTCTCAGCCCTTTGGCTCCAACCAAAGGTCTCTCCCGTGGGCTGCAAAGCAGAGACAAAACTCGCCTTACCACGGTCATATCACGGGGTGCAAGGCATCCCATGAAAGTCCCTTCCTCAAGGGGTCAGGTTCCCTCGAGTCAGAACAGTTTAGTGCTCTCAGTTCAGTTCTTTGCCCCAAGCATTCTAACAGAGCTCCTTTGCTCTGTCTCAGCTGCCAACATGACAGGGGGGAGGGGGAAGGCCACTTCCCCTGCATTCCATCCTGGTCCAGCTCACAGGATGTCTCCGAGTTCTCAGCTCTTCTCTCTCTCTCTCTTTCTCTAGCTGCTGCTGCATTTTGGGACTCCCTAAAAGTTTGGAACCCCACCTCTCCTCTTCAGGAGGTTTCTGGGTTTTGGGAAGGTAATCCAGTCTTACCCAAAACAATCTCTGCTGAGTTTTTTCTGCTCTGTTGCCAGCTCTCCCTCCTTGCAGGAACATCTCTGCATCTCTCAGCCTGGCTATGTGCCATGTTGCTGGTTGCAGGCTATCTTCTTGGCTTTCAGCCATAGCTCTCCACTCAGCGCTGCCTCTCCCACCACTTTTCTGTCTTGTGCTGCCCATTCACAGTGGAGAAACTCCCCCAACCTTTGGCCATGGCACCCAATCCAGTTTTAACACTGTTCTGGGTTTCCACAGCGCCAGCCGGGGGCTGGGGGCCTTGACCCCCCAGCGGGGCTCACTGGCCCCCACTCAAACATGTGGCGTCTCAAACCATGGCTGCCTCTCTTCCAGCTACCTAATCCGGTCTCCTTTTCTGGTCTGTTGTAATATGTTCATTTCACAGGGGTGAACTGTAGCTTCTGATTTGCTCTACACCAAGAACACCACCCCCGGGGTTAACCACTTTCCAACTCCAGGGGAAAACCCTTTTTAACCCACAACAGTTTTCAAATGGTTGAGTGCTGATAACTTTCTGAAAATCAGCCTCATTTATCTCACACGCATCACCCCAAAACCGATAATACTTTTTGAAACTTTAGATCTGTTTATCTTTCTCTGTCTCCTAGTTAGTCATTACAAAACAGCAGGTCACATGGTCTCTCCAAAAATGTCAGTTAAACTGGATTTCCCTGGCATAAAAGGTAAGCAAAAGAAAATTGTTTATGAAGACATAACATTTATATATATTTTTTTAATACTGTATTTAGTAAGAAACAAATCTGCTTTTTATCATGTTTTTAGATCATAAAGAATTAAAAATGTCATTCCGCACAAATCCCCAAGCACAAAAGAACACTTCAACTTCCTTTCTGGGATTCAGATCACCTTTTGCTTGGCTTTCCTCCTTTAGAAAATCAAGGAAAACCCAGACTCAGAAGCAACCACGGTGAGCTATAATCAGAACATACATTATTTCCAGTTTTAAAAAAGTCTATGAACTGTTCTGTGTTTTGCTTAGAAAACTCATTAAATTATTTTTCCAGTCTCTTGCCTTTCACCTCACTGGGATGACTGGGATTTTACTTGGTCAGGTAATGAGAGATTATCCGGTTTGTTTCAGAACAATGAGGACTAAGTACGAGTAATAGGTAAAGTCTCTTGGCTAAATCTATTTTGCTCAGGTTTTGCATAACAAAGTATATGAAAGGCTCTAGACTTAGCAGCGGCTGCATCCTATTTAATTCCCTCTCAAGAGGACAAGGTGTAAGGCACATGGGGATCAGGTGCCCTATGGCTGTGATACAATAGGAAAGTATAGCTTTCCCAAGCCACGGCAGAGAGTACCGGCCCCAGGCAGCTCTGTTGCACCGTTCCCACCATTTCTAGCCCAGAGGCAGTTAGAGACAGGCCTGCAGCTGTAGCTCCAGCCAGGCTAACAGAGCAGCTCTCAGTGATTTGGTCTTCTGTGCTTCACCAGTGCTTTGGTTTTAGCTGGATCTGGACCAAAGATGGTCTCATATGCAGCTCTGGAGCTGCTATTTGAAGAGCATCCTTCTCCTTTGCCATCCACAGGGTTAAAGCTGCTGTTCAGACAGAACACAGTCTGGGGTAAGCCATAGTCAGGCTAGTTAGGCTGACTTTTCTCCCCTAACTTTTGTCCTGTGTGATCCTGTATGTCTGCAACATCTGAATGAAGCCTTACTATTTTTGTGTGCCTCTTAAGGTAATGCTTGGGACTGGCAATCATAGGCAAAGGTGCATTGTGCAGTGCTGTGAAATCTTAAGCATGAAGGTGCAAGATCTTTGGTATAAAGAGCTGATTTTCACTCTGTTTGTGAGTCTCAGGCTGATATTCTGGTCCATGCCTAGGGCTCCCAGGTGGCATGAATGGCTGTAATAAACAATGACAGGGAATGCAAGCCTCTAAAGAAATTATGATTAGTCTGATATGTAGGTTTTGTAACACAGCAGCTTGCTATTGTGGAGTGTTTGTATCAAAGCAGGAGACTTAAGGAGAGGTTTGCATAGAGGCTGTGAGGTTAGCTTTGTGGATGTTCACTGGTAACAATTCTTTTACATAACAACACAGCACAGCACAAAAAAAAATTGCAGTTTTAACACTGCTCCATACACATCATTTGGTCCTTCTTCCTCCCTATGACACAGTAATGCCCCTCATGCTGGGACACAGCAACACTGGGCCACAGCCCTCCCTGGAGAATAAAGGGGCATTTGTGTAACTGAGAATCAGATTTCAAGGGTGCTTTATCCTGGTGCACAGTAAGGTAGCCAATGCACACATGAAGGTCTGAGCTGTGCTATAGAATCTAAGCACTGAAAGATTTCTTAATTTAAGAAGGCAAAAAAAACCAAAGCGTGCCTACTCATTACATCAGCTTTTATCTGGCTTTTCCACAGAAAATCTCTCATATCTCAGGCTCAAATGCCTTTGATTTCTGACCGAGCACAACTTGAAAAATAAACAAGTCAATCCTGACGTGTAACTACACTGATTGCTACATTTTCTAGTCACGCCTCTCTGTCGAAAACTTCCCCCACCCTCTTCTAGGTGTTGCCGTGGCATGTGGTTTGCTTTATGCATAGGCAAAGCACTGAAATAATCTGCCTCTCACCAGGTAGAGTTATTTTGGAGTGCTAGTGAAATACAATAGGACGCAGCACTGTAAATCCTGTAAGTAAGCCTAACTGGCAGAAGCTTTTAAATGGCTAAGTATTAATACCTGGTTAGAGGGTCCTGTTTGTACTGGAGAGACAGTTTCATCAGCTGCGGTGGTGCTTTACGGTGGGAATAAATTATGGATGCTGCAAGAAAGAGTGTGCTTACATGGAGACACAGAAGATGCTAATAAAAGGTTTGTAGCTGTAATCTGAAGGCAGTGAAATGTTTGATCACTTTTGGTTCAAAGGTGTTTGGTGTTCTTGAATTCATCCTTATTATTTTCTAATATTTAAGTGTGATTCATCCGGGAAAAGAAATGCTGTTTAATTGTGTTTTCAGCATATGTGAATTATGTGTTTGTTGTTTAGTTGTCTTCTTATATAGTATTGATAAGAATAGTATAGAAGAAAATGGATTACACTGACATTAGACAACTTAGAGGTAGCCTGGGGAAGACAGGTGCCTCAGTGAAAATACTAATTCGCAGCAGATTTGAAGTCATGGATTTTTATTATTGTTGTCATAGTGATAGTTACATTTTACTTATAATCCTACATTTGGTTGTCATTAAAAAGATAACATATGTATAGAAGTGGAAAAGTATAAATTACAATTTCTTGCTTTCCATAGTGAGTAGTATTTTTCTAATGGTAAATATTTCTGAACTTGAACATTTATTTCACTTCTTCTGTTTATGAATAATAGACAATGTTTGCAAGTATGTGTGTATGCATGTGTGTACAAAATAATGTAAACATTGCCCAGTATCCCCAACTAAAAAAAGAAACTGAATTACTTTTTCCTAAAATTAAGCAACATTTCTCTAAAAGTAAGAAAAACTTAAATTTTGAAATGCTGAAAAAGCATTTCAGAAAAAATAACGAGGCAGTTTGGGAAGTGGAGGGATTGGCACAGGGAAAAGATTAAAATAACCTTGTCTGTGTAAGTTAACAGGGAGAAAAATAAAGCAGGATGCAATGGCCAGTTATTTCTGAAAGAACAGTGACAACAAAGACAGGCATAAATTTAGAATAGTGCCAGAGGTGCAAATGAAAATTTAATTTTTGCCTAGACTATCAGAAGACATTTCTAACTGACATTTCTAACTAACATGTCTACTTCATGTAGCTTCATTGCAAGGAGCAATTAAGGCAACACCAAGTGTCGGGAGTGGGGAGAGCTGTAGAGCAGCTTTACACAGTAAAGCTGAAGAAGAAAGCTTCTAACAAAGCTTTTACATTTTAGTTATGCATATGAGTAAAATTAAGGTAACTTGCTAAGCCACGGGATTTCATTGAACTTTGTTTGCAGGAAATCGTTGCAAAAACTCTGAAACGTAAGTTTCAATTCTTAATTTGTTGTAGAAGCATTAAAACATAGTCAACTTTATTTAAGATTAAAAAAGAGCTACATACATTTCTGAGTTCTGGTTCTGTAAACTTCATTCACAGGGGGAGTTTACCCAGTGAATTAATAGCTATTCTTATTCAGTGCTACAAGAAAAAATTAGGAACTTCAGATTCAGACTGTCTGGCCAGATCCTAAGCCCACTGAAGTCAACAGGCTTGTTTGGTTTCAGTTGGACCCCATGTCAGAGAGGAATCCTGGTTTTACAGTTCACAATTACAGAAGCAAAAACAAATTGCACCTTTCAACTGTTCTTCCCTGCCTGCAAGCACATTGCAAACAAATGACAAAGCACTTCAGGAGGAAAGGCTGGGCCACAAAGAACTTGCCAACAAGCCGGTTTATACTTGCTGTAGAAGCACAATAAAGTAGTCTACCTGAGCACAAGAAGGTTTTAAGAGCCTAAGAACAAGGTCATTCAAAAAAAGTTTGAGACAAACAGGACTGAGCAGAACCATCTTTCCCTATTTCACTTTCTCTCAAGAATTAACTTCCTGGGAAAAAAGAGTTCTGAGACAAGGAAGAACTGGCAATAAGCACAGGCTGAGCAACATTTCCTTCAGGGCTTTTGAAGGGACTGGGTTTGCTTAGTTGTAAAATAAAGTTCTGCAGACTCAAATAGACTCAGTGAAGTCAAGTCCTGTTCTTGTTTCTTTAGTTATTTTGTATTTGTATATCTGCAAGTCATCCCATAGAGCAGAGTACTTTTTATGTTCAGGACTTCTCATCTTGTTCTAACCACTGCATTACTCACAGACACTCTAGCCAGTTCTCTGCCAAGCCCTTGCAGTCTGATATACCTTAGGAAAGCAGACGAGCCTTCTACCATGTGTTAGAAATTGGTAAATAAAGGCTGGTTTTGGATGAGTAGCAGCAAATTCCAAAGTTCACACTAAAAACAATCTGCTGTCTGTCTTTCCTCCTTTGCAGGGGCAGTGCACAGCTCTACATGTGAGCAGGGTGAAATGGAAGAGAAAAACAATAGAATTGCAGATGCAAACCACTTACAGGTTTACAAGTACATAACTTCGGCTATGAGTAGTACCTACTATTGTTGTTTGGAAAAAGAAATTATACTATCTTATCATAATGCTGAATTGAAGCAACTACTTAATGGCTGTTGCAGCCATTCAGATGTCAGTAGGTTGAGTTCATTTTTGGCTGCACAGATATGATTTTTGCAAGCTGACAAAGCCAAAATGTACAGTACATTTTCCTAGTATTTTTTTAAGCAGGATTTTTTTGGGGGGACGCAGGGGAGGGAAGGATGAATTCTTCAGAGAGGAGGTTTTCTTCAGATGCTTCTCAGTAGTTGTTAAAATGCGAAACTGCTGGATATTTACTACCTGATAAAATTACATCACATTCCTTTTCAAAGCCAACATTTACATCCTCCTGCCTACAGATATGACAGTTCTGCTAGCCCACCCTCGAAAGTGGAAGAAATGGCAACGGTAAGCAGCTTATCAATTTATTCTCAGCAATGTTTTAACTACAGATTTTGCAAAAATCAGTCCCCTTGGTTTGCGCTGTTGATATAACACGTTTAAATAGTATTCTTGCAGTTCTTGTTTTAAATGCTGAGGACAATGTCTGTGTTGTGAAGTTGCTGAATGTAGTAGAATGAGCTTGCCCATTAATTCTACAAGTCCGAAGCTTTCATAGGTAAGCCCTGAGTCTAGCTCTGCCAGATTTAAGTTCTCTCATAATGACAGAATAATTACATGGATCATTTCCTAGGCAAAGACCCTCACATATCTTGACAATTGTAAGCAAACTACAAAATTTGCAATGAATAAATAGTCTAGTGTGCTTACTTCACATCACGGTACAAGGTTGAAAAAGAGTAGCTGATTTGGGCAGGCAGTAAGATAGAGCCTCTCCTGCAACATCTCCATGCACAGAGTTGCCATGTAAATGTAAATTTTGACAGTAGGAAATTACTTTTTGGATGAATGTTCCATTTTGTAAGCACAAGATAATTTTAATGATGAAACAACAAATATATTTCTGATGTAATATAAGTGCGTGCTGTTGAAATAACAGATTTTCTTCCAAAGATAATGTTTTCTATTTGAATTACTTTATTACCCTATATTACTAACATGTCTTTCTTCCTTTTCACTTGAGTGGTATACCAGCAGAGGGGACTAAGAAGGTATATAGTATATAATCAAAGGCACAGAGGAGGTAAACTGGCCACCTCCCTTCTCTCATATTTCAAAAACAAAGGGATAATCTATAATAATATATGACTGAACAAAGATCTTATCAGATAATCCTGCCTCTTATATAAACATATTATATAAAGCTATATTATAGCTAGACAAGTAAAATATTATGAATATTGAGAACAAAAACATAGCGAGGTGGGGTTTTTTTTAAAAAAAGAGGAAGAGTCTCAACTGAAATAGATCAGCAGTTCAGCAGTTGTCTGCACTTCTACCATCTGAAACCTTAGCTGAGAGAAATATGGGTGGGATAGAACCTCTCCAGTTTAACACATAAACTAAACACAGATGGGGAATAGGATGACATTTTCCCCACTTCTAATACTAAGTGCTGTCTTGCAATAAGAAAATTGGCTGTAGTGTTAAATTATTGAATCTCTGTTAGGAGGTCAGCACGTGAATTTCAAAATATGCTGGTCAAGGAAGAATGGATTGAGAAAAACTAAATTAAGAGATGCAATTCATTAAAAAGATACAATGCAATAAAGATGCATATGGATAAAATAAGTAAACTATGCCCTTATTAGAAGGCCATTATAACTCATGTATCCAAAATAAGCTACAGTATGAGGACAAAATGAGTAATTCTCCTTATTACATGTGTGAAAGTCTCTAAAATGCATGCAACTTTACAATCCTCAGTTGTGTATTTTAATAATACAGTATTTAAAAGATCCACAAAGAGTTTGCTGATCTCTGGGACTTGTGACATGATTTGTCATGTGACGTGAAATGTGATCTGAACCCACATGTTGAACTAAAAACATGTTAACTTATAATTTTTAACAGGCTGAAATGTGTAATTCCCCAATGTCAACTGAAATGAGTGGTCATTCTTTTGATACAAACCAAATTGAAATGATGGAGAAAAGTACACAGGAATGGAATGATCAGCTAGAGAAGGAGTTTTTCAGTGGTAAGTGTGTGTCCTTATTTTGTTCTGATACTGTGGTGACTGGTTTCAGAGAATTTTCTGCAAAAGTATGGGCTGTAAAGATACAACTCATTACTTTCTAGCAGAGTGGCTACTTTTTGCTGTCTTTGTTTGACAGCAGAATGGTTACTCTGACATTGACTTCAAGATGTGTCACTGATCATTCTTAGACTGCATTTTATCTCATACTGATATGATTCAGAAGAAACACATGTAAAAGTGTACAGTTCTACTCTGCTGTTTCTCAGGAGCCCATATTGCATCCTTTAGAGGCAGACATATGATTATATGAGAAGAATTTCATCCCAGTTTCCTGCATGCATAATTTTGATAATAGTGAATTATTGGGCCTGGTTTTATAAATTGTGAAGCCTCAAACCACAGAAGCAAGAGGCATTGTGGCATTCAGTTAGTTTTCTGGGATCCTTATAGTCAAGTGGTTCTTTTTTGTGGTTTTTTTTCCTCACACTGGGAAGGGAGGCAAGATCAGACTCAGCCTATTAGAGTACGGAGGTGTTTTTCCATAAACTTTCCAGATTTTCTTAGATCTATACAAAGAAATGTCCTTGAATATTATTTTCTACCACCCAAAACTACAAAAGATCACAGATTGAAAGCGTGATTGGGAAGTAGTGAGTGAGTCGGCAGTGCTGGAAGAAGAGAGCACTGCATGATGGACAGTAGTTCTGAAACTCAGCCTGTCACCTCTTGGTGTGTCTGTCATAGCTTGGCTGATGTCCTCCAAATGGAAGACTCAGAAACAACACACCTTTTGTCTTGTTCTAAGCTGAGTTTCTCGGGAGCCATCTCTTTTGCGTGCTGAAGAAAAACTTAGAAAAATGGAAAATTTTAGTACCTTGGGATCACCTTTTATTCTAACTATACATACCTAGCAATGCTTTCTTAATGATTCTGTACTATTAGCACAGATCTGTAATGACCGATCAGTCAGTCTTGCTTATTTAAGTGGATTAGGAAATTCTGTAACAAAACAGTCATATGTGTGTTATTTTCAAAATACAAAATGAATACAATTAGCAAAGGCATAATTGGTTTTGACAATAAAAATACTTTAATATATTGCTGTCAGTCTTCTGAATAAATATTTTGGTTAATTGAGCTCTATAGTGTTTAATTTTAGGTCATGAGGTTGTCTGTCTATGTATGTAAATACATATTTGTTGCTAGATTGAATCACAGGTTCCTAACTATCTAATTACCCTTTTTTTATCCAGAAAATGCTATTTTCAGTGCTCATTTTCAATTAAGAAACTACAATTCAGCACAGAACTTTTATGAATTAAACAAACGGTGGACATGCCAGACTACTGAATATGCTTGTTTGGTGCTTTGCAGGGTTCTTTGTTTTCTTACAGTTACATCATAACTGTGGTTTATGAGCACATAGAAAGGTCCATGTTTGCCTAGTAAATTCTTTTCAGGGATTTTTTTGGTTATAAACTAGATTTGGAAAGTTTACATACACACACATACACATATATATAGCACATGAGTAAGAATTCAAATTGTTTTGTTTTTCTTTTAAGTAGCATAAAGACTAACAATTACATAAAGAGCAGTTTTAAGATCAGTCATAGAGGAGAGCATTTTTTTACTTGTAATCATAATGGGTGACTGCTGAAAGGTCGTAAAGAAGAAGAATGTGTGGGTTGGGAAGGGTTTTGAATGCTGAGAAGCTGACTCCTTTTAAAACCAGTTCTGATAATTAATGTAGTACCTGAAACTTTTTAACATAAATAGTCAGAAGATTATTAAAGAAAACAGAACCAAGTATCTTTTTTTCCCTGTGCAGTTCTAAATGATCTGGATGACCAGCTGGCCCAGGAACAAGTCCAGGACCCATTGGACAGGACAGTTTCTACTAGCAGTGCATCAAATGTCCAATCCAGTGCATTCCCTACTTCAAAGACACAGATTGCTAGTAGGGGGCAACAGAGAAATGACTGGAGTGACATGCCTAGCACATTTTTCCCAGATGGACTGAGAACACTAAGGGCCAAAGATGAACACAAGATTTTCATCAGACCAAGGAAATTACACAGTGCATATATAAATTGGCACCAGACAGCCTTTCAAGAAGATTGCAAATGTGGTGATCCAGTCGATGGGAATTCTCATCTGCGCCACAGAAGGCTGTCTGCCGTTTCTTTCGGAAGGTCTTCAGAAGGTAGCTTATATCCCCCTTCTGTAACACAGAACAGCGGATTTAGGCACAAGAGTTGTATGAACAGGGATACAGCTGGCAGAAGTTACTCTGTATGTTCCCTTCGGAGATGTTCATCATCAGTATCTTCTGACCAGCTATCAGCATCTAGTTTACAGCATCCACTGGCAAGGGAAAGCAAGAATGGTTTTGTACCAAGGTTTGGTCGGCAGAACCCAAAGAGAATTCCTCTGTCTTCTATTGTATGGAACAACACACCAGACTCGCCTGGACAAGCATCAGTTCCAGAAAAAATGTTTAGAACCCAGTCACTGATGGAGTTTCATGCTACAGACCGTGGTAGATATCCCAGCTCTTTGCAAGAAACAAAGAAATACACATGTTACCACTCAAAACACCACTACAGAAGATCTATTTCAAGCAGTAATTGCTTTAGTAGAGTTGGCTGTCCGGACGAAGCTACTTCTCCATTGCCCTTTGATAACTGGGAAAATTATCCTTTATATAAATCAGAAAATAATCTCTCTAGATCCTACTATAGAGATATCTCTTCTCATGGCAAGTTGTATGCAAACAAAAAAAGTTATTCTTATGGAAAAAAAGACAGCTATCCTTCCTGGGCTGATATTCCTCAGTGTTACAGTGATGAAACATTTCTTTCCCCTGAGGCCAACTTTGAAGTGTTTATGGCTAATTTAAATGAGCAGCAGTGGGCACATACAAAGAATGCCAAGTTTGGTTCGCAGCGCCTGGAGAACGATTTTCACATATACTCTCCAGAAAATACAAGTGTCAAACAGAGAACAAGAAGTGCAAACAGAACTTTCTCAGAATTCACTGAGGGCTGTCAGCCTTGGCTAAGTTGTAACTCTTCAGTTTCTTCATCTAGTATCAGAACTGATGAGTCAGTTTTTTCTAATTCAAAGGACCGAACAAAACCTGCAGGACTGAACAGGAATTCAGCTGTCGTTACCCAAAGGAGTACTAAGGCAGACTTTACACGACTAGAAAAGGCTGAAGATATGAAAGGGGCAGATGAAGACATGCCATTACAGTCAGTTCCTCTACAAGCAGATACAAGCTATATCAGCGCCCAGAGTTTTTCCTCTAACAGCCCTGCTTCTGCCATGTGGCAAAGAGATGTATCTCTCTTTAACACAATGACATCAAAGAGACAAACCCAAGTCACTGCTAGAGGAGATACTGCAAAAATTTATACATCAAATGGTGATAAAAGAAATGTACAAATGAAGGAAAATGATTGCCCACCCAACAGTGTGTTCAGTCAGCCTCCCTGTATTTTGCTAGCTGATGAGAGCAGGAAGGAACCTTTTCTTCCAAGTCAGAAAGAATGGGAACATAATCTGAATTATGCAGCACAAAGAGAGAGCATCAAACAGGATAATTGGAGTGCAGAAGCCATTAACCAAGCCACTCCAAAGAGACAGTCCTCAGTGCTGAATGTTGCTTCTGCACCATCCACTGAAAAGTTAGCAAACTGTCAAGGCAGGTTGTCCTGTCCTCCTGGATGCTCATCTAGCTGCTCTCAAAGCTCTCCACAAGCACCAAGTAGCTCTTCAGTAAATTGCACAGTTACTGACTTTCAAGCAGAAGGGGAAAATACAGCTCAAATGAGCAGAATAGGTGTTACCAAATGGATTTCACAGAAAACATTGCAAAATGCAAGCACTTTAGGTACTAAGGACTGTAATGGACAATTCACTACTAGTTCTCCACAAAATGGAAATTCTGAAAATATTTATATGCATAGCTTTGATGGAGATCCCAATACCTCTGAAAATAGTTTAAGTTATTTTTGCCTTGAAAAAGGAAGTGGAAAAATAAGGAGTAATTCACCTCGTATTGAAAGGCTTTACAAGAAAGACAGCTTGCTGAGACATAGCAGTAGCTGCAGTATTACTGGCTCCCCTGGTAGAAACAGCTCCAAATCTTCTGACCCTCTTGTTATTTATTATACCTTGCCTAGAAAATCAGCTAGCATTGCTGGTAGTATTATGTCAGATATGCCCATCTCTTTACCTAGGGAAAGTAGAACAACATGCGATTGTTTAAAATCTGAAACTCTGCATAGAGCTGACACCTTTTATTCTAATCAAAGAGATGTGTCTTGTTTAGACTCAAAACGTTCTTTTTCAACATCAGCATCATTAAATGCTGGTAGAAGTAACAAAAATTGCCCCAGTCCTTTAACCAAAAGTATTGATTCAGTAAGTAGTAGTACATCAGTTGATCTGACAGACAGATGTAAACATCTAAGCAGAAGAGAATCCTCCGTGTTTTCAGATTATAAGGAGGGGGGAAATTTTTTGCAGAAATATAAAACCACAAGCACATTTACAGTTTGTGTTGATGAAGATCATGTCAAGTATCATGAACTAGTTTCAATTTATTACACATTACCACGGAGGCATTCAAGAACATTTTGTAGCCTCTTTAGGGATAATACAGAGGATGCAGATTTACCTTGTCCCAAAGAAAATGCTCAGTCACCAAGAATACAAAACAATAAAAATGAAGATCATGTGAGTTTAGCAAATGGTTTTTTCCCCACTACTTCAGAAAAAGAAGAGCCTTCATATTCTTCAGACCAAGTATCTTCAGCTCTGGTCACACCTCAGAACTTAAGAACTGCTGTTGATAGTGAAGAAGAGAATTCGCACTTATCCCCTAGCTTCGAGAAGTCAGTGAGTATGGTACATAGCAGGAAAGATAATTCAGCAGATCTTTTATTAGCAGAAAATGTGCTTTCTGACATGGTGACAAAAGAAATTTCTCTTAGTTGTCCACAATCCACTGCAATAGTGGCTAAGTCCAGTAAGGCCATTTCTGATGCTTCAGGCAGCCAAAATGCAGAAATATGTCTAAAAGAAAAGAAGAAAATTTTACAAAAAGCCACACCACTAATGTCCACTTTATCAACCCCTCCCAAGCCAGGCAGATGTTTAGAGAATCCTATGTATTCTACTTCAACAAATAAAAATATTATACAGAAGGGAAACTCTGAAAGCTGCTGTCAGCCTCCTAAAGTGAATACCAAGAAAAATCTGAACAGTTTACTCCTCCGCTCAGGAGAGAAGAGTTCTCTTGGAAGGAGTGGTAAGACAGACCATGCTCCTGTGGAAGACATATACAGGGATAGTACCCAAGTCAAACAGAGAGTAAATTTCCTACACCAAACCACCCCTCTGTATAATAATAAATGCAGTGGACTGCAATTAAGGGCTGACAGTTCAAGAAAAAATGCAAATTATTTAAACTCTTGTAGCAAAGTGCTTTCAGAGTCTCAGAGCAAAACATCTGAGGTAAGCACAGCTTCCAGGGCTGATCCGTTACTTCAGCTAGACAAAGTGGTTGCCACAGATACCGATGAGGTTAAGAATTCAAAAATTAAAAAAGGGCAAAACTCACAGAGTATTCAGACGGATAAAGTTTATAGTGGTTTGCAGGAATCAGAGAGGCACAGTGAAGGCTGCCTGAACATTAAAGATAAAGTCTTCAGGGTTACACAAGATCAGAAGTTAACACAGAGTACAGAAGATGAGAACAAGCTTCTCTCTGATTTCACACGAGACAAAGTCAAAGATATAGAAAAAAGGAAAAACAGACCATCAATTAAAAATAAACTGGCAGCTGTTTACAAAACAAGTCGAAAATTTTCAAGTAAAAATTTACCTCCCAAACCACACATAAGTAACATTTTTTCACAGAACAATGGAAATGCCATTTCTTTGGAGGTCAACATGTCCCTTGACTCGATTTCAACAGATTCCCATCAGCCATTCTTGCATTTGGACAATGAAAATCAGAATCACAGTCTGGACCCTGATAAGAATACACCAAGACCAAGAACAGCTGAGAATAAGACTGAAAATCATAATGATCCTTCTTTGGTTGTTAATAACACCAGCCGGAGGTCTTTTACAAGCTCATACACCCAGAAGGAAGCCATCAGTCCCAAAAAAACTACTGTGAAAGTGGAAAACAGGCCAAGACTCACAAGTCTATTTCCAGATAAAGCAGTCACCACAAGAAATAAGAACTCCCGAACACTTGATCTCAGGTTAGAAAGCAAAAGCCAGCCCATCTGTCCCAGTGCTGTTACATCAGACCCACAGGATGATGAGAAAGAAAGAGCTAGCAGTCGTGCCTGCACTCCGCCCTTACCAGTTTTAACTGACACAAACTCAAACACCCCTGCAAATAGCTGCTTGCAGGCAGACACATGCCAAGAGCAAAACTTGACTTCCAAGACAGCACTTGGTCAAAATACCTCTCAGTCTGCTAGCTTAGAAAATGCTAACCTCAACAGCTATCAGTTGCACAGAAGTCATGCAAAAAGTCAGCGTGAGCGTCACCTTTCTGAGAGTATTTGTGCTCGAGATTCCCTTGAGATCTCTGCCTCAGGAAGCAATATTCTACCAAAAGATGGCATACATGGGAAGAGATTTAAATCTTACTCAGAGCTGTTGTCGTGTGACGAAAATGAAAACTGGGCATCAGATAATGAAAAATATTACAGCACTAGAAATTTGATGTATCCATCTGTTGAATTTGGTATATTTGGCAAAGAACAACAGTTGGCTTTCCTGGAAAACATCAAGAAGTCACTCACAGAGGGGCGATTATGGAGACCTTGTCTTCTTAATAACCCTGGTGCTTTCAGAGATAGAGAGACCTCTTCTACAAACAGGGCTGAGCTTTTGAGCTCAAGTTCTGCTGGGAGCAAAATGTCATCGGCTGCTTCACTGCCCCGAGAGCTGACTGATATCTATGGGGAAGACCCAGCCGCTTATTCGGACTCAGACAGTGATACCACCACCGATGATGAATACTACCTAGATGAGGTAGATAAGGAATCAGAGTTGTGAAGGGATCATGGTACTAAGACGGCACAATAGCACGGTAGTTTCTGGGCAGGCAAAAACATGTCAAATACTTTGAGCCCATTCTTGTGCTGCTCTAAATTGGTACAACTTTATTAGTTTCAAAGAAGTTAGTATGTTACATTTCCCGAGCATTTGACTTTTGTATTAAACATGTGGCTTCACTGTTGCCGTTTCTCCTAGGAGGGAAAAAGAATGTTTAAAAATCCCTTCCCAAAATAATAGAAGGTAAACAGCTGTGGAGCTTTGGGCAGTATAAGTCCAGAGATGGCTTTCCTCTGAGTCAGCAAGCAGTGGTTAGGCTCCTGCCAGCTACACAGTGCTGGAATGGATAAATTCTAGTTTGAGCTACTTTTTCTTACAAAACTTAAAACCAAGAAGTTGCTTTGCTGATAAATTGCCGTTTCTCTGATTTTCCTCCTTTATCAGATCAAGCAGGATAATGCTAATCCATCCCACTGAACAAACACTCTCACAAAATGAAACCTGTTAAAATTTTTACAGTGTATCCTGGGAAGCATAGCAGCAATGTCCCCCGTGTCATTTGTTCTGCTGTGCAGTCGAGGTGGATTCCACACCGGGACTTTTCAGCATTACAAGAGCAGTGAGAAATTTGAGTTGCAGAATTGCTGCCAGTGCAGGAGAAACAGCTCAGCACTGAAAAACTCACTGAAATTCCTGAGGATGTTAACAAACACAACTGAGCGTGAAAATCTGCTTTCCAGACACAGGAGATTCATCACTGGCACAGCTTTGGTTACAGTTGACATGATTGGCCAGATTTCTGCCTTTGACTTAGATTAATTTGGATTAATAGTCCAACACTTTAAACCATTCAAAATGTAAAAAGATTTACCCTGTCTATTTCCTATACTAACCTCATGGGTTGAAACCTAATTTGTCCTAGTAATGGGAAGACAGCCATAACCAAAACAACTTGTGAGGTCCCAGGGTTCTCCAGCTGCCTCTGCTTGGCTGGTCTGGGGATGAGGCACCTGCAGCCACTGGGGTCCTTCAGGGAAGCACCAGCGGGCATGGCCCAAGAGAGCACTTGGCTGGGGCACAACTGGGCCATACAGACTGGTAGCCTTTTACCTACAAAGTAAATGAAACCAGTAAGAAATGCTCTTTGCCTTTTGCTAAGTTACCATCCCTTTTTGATATTTTTCAACTGTTTCTGCTGTGATCATGGTACTCTTCATCCTCCAAACCGAATGGATGTAAACATTTTCCAGTGGCTCTTCTTAAGACACACTAATAATGTAGTACTATTACTCAGTAGCCAGAACTTGTCCCTGGCCATTAAATTTCTAACTGAACTTTGATCTATTTTTATGAAAAATCAGAAGTGTCTCATCAAACCAGAAGATAGTATTTTTAAATACTTATAGATTTACTTCTACTTTATTTCTAATTTCACATAGGGTCTCAAATGATGATCCATATTTTTATACACTTTTTCATTCAATAAAATATCCGTAGGAGAGACATAATTATATTTTTGTAACTGGAAGGACAGTATACTGGAATTTTAAAATAATGTATTTTACACAAAACAAGCAATACTTGTATCACTGACTACTCCACAAGAAACTAAAAGATGAAAATATATAGTAGGTAACAGGTATCATTTTTTTATATTGTAAACTTCGTTAAAGAAGTGGGTGTATAGTTCAAATCTGTACTGATATATAAGTAGCATTACTTTATGCTGGGGTAATTTGTCTTTTGTTGTACATAGAAGGACAATAATATAAACTATGTATTTATAGTCATAATTTATCTCTATGACATGCCTGTTTCAGAAGGAAACAAGAGTATGCTGACATAAGTAATGCTGGAAGGAAATGGGTACTGGACCCAGTATACTGGACTGTATAATTGCAGTTTTGTAAAATGTGGTATTCTAAGGAGAAATTATGTTTTTCTGTAAATGGCTCTATTTTCTATGTACAGGATTCTGTAGAGTACGACAATAAAACCAGCTGAGTATCTCTGCAGAATTTCTGCTGCTGTATATTTCTGCAAAATACATTAATCCAAAATGCCTACATAAGGTAAAGAATAATAAAAGAAATGTTTACAAGAGAAGTAAACGGTCATACAGTTTTTCTTGACTAGAGGTGGATGGTTTAGAACATTTTTATTTGTAAATATTTTACAATCCAACAGTAGCTGGATTAAGTTCTCACCTTGCTGGCAAAAAATGAAATTTTTTTTCATTTGCTACGTTGTGTATGTACAGGAAATCAAGTGGCTTGATTTAATGTAAGCTAGTAAAAACTGCTTTTGGTTGTAAATCAGTTGTGGAAGACTTCAGCCTGTTGAGGATCTGCAAATTAGAATTTACACTGGATAACAGTATTCTGTTTTAACAGTCAATTGCATGAAAACATAGGGAGAAATACCCTTTGAATAGCAATCAGTTTCATTCAGTTTAGCAGAGCCAGATTTTGACACTGTCACTCTTCCAAGCTTTTTCTTTTGCAAAACTATATTCTATAAATATTCATAATTTATAGGATTTTCATATTTAAAACTATTCATTTGGAATAAATTCTGTATTCAAATGAAAAAATATTGTCACCGTATTTGTTTTTCATTTACTGTGAACGCCACAGACTATTTAAACAGTATCTTAGGATGGTTGCCATGGTGCTGATGGCCAACAATGGTTTTTGAAGGGAGCAGCCAGCCAGCGTCCATCTTGCAGCTGTAGCCCATGGTCACATCAGCTGCATGGCTCAGTCCTGCCTCCTGCAGAGGCAGAATGGGCTGCCTTCTCCTGTTCCGCCAGCTGATGAATCTCCAGCACACAAATAGTTTTCCATCAGTGGTAGAATCTTTACAGTAGACATATTAAGTCCTTAGAGAGCCATATGCCTACAACTTACCTTCAGGAGCTAATACTCCATGTAGGGGCCAAGGGTAGTATTTGATGAGTAGTTTTACAAGGTGATAAGCTCCACGTGAAAATCCCTTCAGCTGTAATTAGGTCTGGGTGAAACCTGGCTGCCACGTGCCGTGTGATGGTGTGTGAGACTCGTTACAGTCTTTCAAGTTTAATTACTACAGCCAGCATATGTGGTACATGAGCTCAGTGACACAGGTCCCTCAGCCTGGTTTCAGAAGGAAACGTGGTTTATGAACTAAGGTGGTGTTTCTGTCTAGACCTCTGTCCACCTATTATGTCATGCATGTCCCCAGATGATCTTTGAGCTTTCTACCATCTTAATGACATTTGAGAGAAGGGACAGAAATCTCTTAGTTTCATCAAAGGGTAAGTCAGGGTGGGAGTGATCTCAAGAGGTCTCTGGTCCAACCTCCTGCTCACAGCAGATTGTCTTTGAGGTCAGGGCTGGCTGCCCAAGTCTTCATCCAGTTGAGGCTTGAAAATCTCTGAGGATGGAGACTGGACAACCTGTCTGGCTGTTATAGGACATGTTATGGACATGTTATAGGCTGACCATCTCTTCTTTCAACTCATTCCAGTTGTCTCTCATCCTTCTGCCCTGCTCTATCTCATGATCTCCCTGGGAGCACTGGGGGCTTCTGTAAGGCCCATCCCCTCATCGAAGATATCTCTTAACAGACTTAACAAGCCCAGATCTCCCAGCCCTTCCTCACAGGGCAGGTGGTCCAGCCCCACCATTTCAGTGGCCTCCCCTGAATTTGATCCAGTTTACTGATGTCTTGTATTGAGGAGCCCAGAGCTGGATGCAGGATCTAGATGTGGTCTAACAAGTACTGAGTGGAGGGGGATAATGACTCCCCTTGACCTCTGTCTTTGCCCCTGTTCATGCAGCCCAGGCTGCTGTTGGCCGTTGTTGCTGCCAGGACTCACTGATGGCTGATGTCCCTCTCACTGCCCACTGGGACCCCCAGGGCCATTCCCTCAGAGCTGCTCCCAGCAACTGGTCCCAACCCATAGCAGCACAGGGGTGGCTCCTTCCCAGGGACAGGGGCCCAAAAGCACCAACCCTGACTCCTCCACTCCTTAGGGCTCTGTCTGCCCTGCCCATGGCTCAGGACACTATTTCAGCCCAGCTTGGAGCCATCAGTCCCTGCCCCACTGATGCTGTAGGTCATTGGTCTCCATCTCTCCACTGCCTGCCTGGCCAGCCATGGGCCTCACCAAACCTGGCCCCACCCAGGTTGACATCCCCAGGACCAGGCAGCTATGCCAGAGCTGTGTCTGACCCTAGTTCCCCTCACAGGGACTGATCCTGATCTGCAGATTGATGTCCCTGCCTGACCTCAGCCCTGCCCTGTCCACACAGCCTGCTGGCTGATGTGGCCTCTCAGCTGCCCCAGATACTATTTGTCACAAGCAGGGCAGGGTGATGTCCTGCTGGCAGCCATGCTGCTGTGCTCCTCAGTCTTACTCCCAGGAAGCAGACTGTCCTTGGTGTTCATTGGCACCCAAGTGCAGGACTCCTGTTGAATTTCATGTATCATTCCTTCACTCTGCCCTAGGCCCCTCAGGATGGCAGCCCTGCACTTGAGCAAACTGACTAGTCCCCCTGTTTGGCATTGTCTGCAAACCCAGTGATGGAGCTCTCCATCACTTCATTCCAGGCCAGGTCCCTGCAGTACTCCCATTGCCACCAGCTGCTGGGTAGTGACAACACATTAACCAGCCTTCTCAAGGCCCAAGCAACCATCCTGGTGTTTTTTTACCCATCTGGTTGTTTCCCATCCAGACTATAACTTGGATACAAGGGCGTTGTGGGAGCCAGTGACAGACAGCTATGCTAAATGCAAGGTAAATTACATTCGCTGCTCTCTCCTCATAGAATCACAGAATAGTTTGGGTTGGAAGCAACCTTCAGGATCATCTAGTTCCAACCCCTCTGCCATGGGCAAGGAACATCTTTCACTAGACCAGGTTGCTCACAGCCCCATCCAACCTGGCTTTGAAATCAGGGTCGGGTCATCCACAACTTCTCTGGGCAACCTGTGCCAGTGCCTCACCTCTCCCATATTGAAGAATTTCTTCAAAACGTCTAATCTAAACCTACTCTCTTTCAGTTTGAAGCCATTACCCCTTGTCCTATCACTACATGTCCTTGCCGAAAGTCCCTCTCCAGCCTTCTTGTAGGCCCCCTTAGGTACTGGAATATGCTATAAGGTCTCCCTGGAGCCTTCTCTTCTTCAGGCTGAACAACCCCAACCCTCTGAGCCTGTCTTTGTAGGAGAGATGCTCCAGCCCTCTGATCATCTTTGTGGCCTCCTCTGGACCTGCCTTAACAGATTCACGTCCTTCCTGTGCTGAGGACCCCAGAGCTGGACGCAGCACTCCAGTTGGGGTCTAACCAGACTGAAGCAGAGGGGCAGAATAGCCTTCCTTGACCTACTGGCCCCAGGGTTTTGATGCAGCCCAGGATGTGATTGGCTTTCTGAGCTGTAAATGCACAATGCCAGCTCATGTCCAGCCTCTCATCCACCAATACCTCCAAGTCCTTCTCCACAGGGCTGCTCTCAATTCATTCCCCACCCTTCATCAAGCCGTTCATCTGCAGAACTAGATTATTGCCAAAGGCAATTAGGTCTGCCAGGCATGACTGGCCATTGGTCAATCCACACTGAGTGCTCCCAGTCCCTTCTCAAATGTGCTCCCAGCTGGTGCAGAAGGAGAGGAAAGCTGCCCTTGCTGATCCCTGCACTGACAGCCACAGCCGGTGCTGTACTTACCTGGCCAAGAAGCACGTACATAACTCCAGTTTAACACTACACAAGTTTTCTCTTGCCTGTTGGGAATATTACACTTGGTACACAGTGGAAATCTGTGGCTATCCAGAGGGAATTGAGGAGACTCAAGACAAAAGCAAGGAGGAAACCAGACTTGATAATTCCCCTTTCCAAGAACCTGTTTTTCATGATCTGTATGCACAGAGACTTGAAGTTCGTGTTATTCAAAAACAGGCAGCATTCATTTGTGCTCTCATTGCTTTGCATGTGAAAATCCAGGCTTGCCCAGAAGCTTGATTTAATTCTCCTACAGCCTTACAAGCCCTCCCATCTACTGACACACTGAAATACTTTCTAGTAGCAGCAAATGCTTCTGGTAAAAATGATAAAACAACCTAAGGAGACAAATCATTGGAGTTTTTTCCCTCTGTACTTGTATCCCAACATTTTAAATCCATGAAATTACTTTGTTGCTAAACTTTCTAGAGAATAATGCAGTAATCTCTCCTTCCCCATCACCAAACATTACTGCGCTAGGGAGGCCACCAGCAACATCTCCTCCACAGGCCCCGGAAGCACTTGAGCGTGGGTGCATGCCTGAGCTGTGCTGGGACAAGGCATGAGCTCGGCCTCCTCCTCGGGACAGGGAGCTGAGCCCAGGGGCAGGGAACAACATGCCAGTGCCTCCCAAGAGGGTCCCCGCTCTGTCCTTCACTTCAAATACAGTCACTGTGGGAAACCCTAGAAACAGCAAGGAGGAATTTTAAATTATGTCGGGGGGGGCTGGGGGTGGTTGTCCTTTGACAGTAATCTCTGTAAATAAGCTGGCACGGGGAGTAATAATAAGTTTTAGAGAGAGATGATTTTTTTCCTTTTTAAATTCCAGACCGCCTGTTCAATTGCCAGCTGAATTGCATCCTAACCACAGGCAACGTGTTGTTTGAGGAGAAGATGACACACACGTACTAATCATCAGCCTTTCAGCCTGTCCTGCACAGCGCCCACAGTCAGGGAACGAAAACCTCTCGGGACAGGCAAGCGCTGGGCGCAGCGCAGCCGCCTGCAGACTAGCGGGTCCGAGTCCCGTTCCTGGCTCTCACACCGCCTTTTCTGCATTTTCCGTGGCCCGTGGAAAGCGCACGGCTCCGAACCCGGCCCGGCGCTCCCGCCGCCTGCTCCCCGCCCGCGGGCCGCTCCCCGTGCGGGCCGGCTGAGCCCCGCAGCACCGGTGTCTGTCGGGGGAGGTTCTCGGCCCCAAACTCCCTGGGCTGCCTCGCGGGACGGCCCGTACGCGAGTCCTGCAGCTCGTCCGGCAGCGGGGGGAGGGGAGGAGGAAAAGGCGGTGCCGGATTCAGGCGCTCCGGGACAGCCCGGCCCTTTCCCGCGCCTCCCGCGGCTCTGCCCGGCCCCGGCCCGCGGCCCGTCGGGCCGCCCCGCGGGCGGGAGCGGGAGCGGGGCCGCGCAGGTCCGGAGGAGGCCCTGGCCCCCATTCCGAGCGACGCGGCCAGGGCTTGGCGGCGGGGCTTGGCGGCCGAGGGCGATGTGGCCCGCGGGGTCGCCGCTGCTGGTGGTTGCTCTGGGCGCCGCGTGCCGCTGCTGCGGGCGACGGAGCCGGCGGACCCCGTGAGCGCCGAGCGGAGCCTGGCGTGGGGCCCCGGGCTGGACGCGGGGCTCACCCTGCCCGTGCGGTACTTCTACATCCAGGCGGTCAGCGCGGCCGGACACAACTTCTCCCGCTCCCCGCCAGGTACCGTACGAGTGCTCGGGGGCGCGCAGGGGCGCAGGGTGGAGTCCCTGCCCGGGGCTGCGATTTCTCCGCAGGAGCAGGACGGAGCTGCCTTCGCCTTCCCCTCTTCCTTCCTTACCCACTTCGAGCGCTCGCTCTGCGGTCGCTGGGCCCGGGCTGCCCCCCGCGACCTGTCCCGCATCACCCAGTGCGGGTCAAGACCTCTTCCTTCTTCTGGTGCAGCCCAGTGCCTCCTCCGCGGAGCTCTGCCTCTCACCCTTGGTCTCCTGTACACAGTGTGGGATTTACAGCAACGAACCAGCAAGCTACAAATAAACCAGTGCTCCTGGAGCTAGTGGATGTAAGATCACAGTACCCTGTTGGCAAGTGATAACGCAGTTATCTTTAATGGTACACGCACACCAGTTGCTTAAAATTTCTGTCTCGGTCAGCACGGCCCTCTGGGCTCCGTTATCCTACTGCTGCTCCATTAAGGAGTAATTTTCATCTGTTATTTACTCAGCACAAGCACACACCATCCCATGACATTTCTCCTGAGGGTGAGAATTGGGTTTGTTCTTGCAGGCCAGCCATACTCTGTCAGTCAGCTGCTTGCTGCTGCAAGTTAACTCCACACACTCTATATGAACAGTTTAAATTTAGAATAAAAATTACTTCTGCATTGCAGATTCCATAATGAAGATGACCCTGAGATAGCCCCAGTGGAAATCCCATGTTGCTAATTTGTTAAGTAGGGTAGAAGCTACTTATTTTGCTCTTTGCTGTTCGTACAGATGGTACTGAGAGGGTATCTACCAAGTATGCACAGCCTCTTGGTGTCTTGCAGTTTGAAGGCTGCCACTTGTGAAATTGAAGACAAGTTATGTCTTCAGTCTGACAGATGCTTCACGTCTGGACTTTCTCCAACTGCTGTTACAGCTTGTTGCTGGATTTCAGCGCAGTTTTGTAATTGCACACAAGAATGCGACTGCACACTCACTGCCAGTGAAGTGGAGGCTGATTTGAGCTGCACAGGGGGAGCCTTGGGTTCAAGCAGGTTGCTAAAGGTGAAAAAGCGTGAAGCTCAATTGGATTCTCATGCTAGTTTAAAACCTTCAAGATAAACTGCTAGGACATGGGTCCTGAGAACATAGTTTTGACCTCAGTGTGTTCATGTGTGTTAATATTTATGTTAATAAATTCAATGTCCCAGGAAAGTTTCCAGGTCCCAATGCCATCTGGCATGGTGTGATCTCCATTCATACAGCTGTAGCCTCCAAACCAAAACAAAGCATGTGTGCTGCTGGCAGGAAAGAACGATTGGCTTGGCCTGTGCTGACTGCTGAGCCATGCCAAGAATTATTTAGGAGAGTGCCAAGGATCCTTTAACGATTTAGAAGTACAGTTGATCATATTCCAGTGCATGAGCACTGTTTAATGTATTCATATGGACAACAGGCTACAAACTTCCATTCTCAAATTATTTTAAATATTCAAATTCTATCTGTAAAATGTCACCAAGAATTGCAATGAGTAATATTTATTCAGGCACTGCTTTCCAATATAAATTAAATACATCTCAAAATATCCCTGTCAGGATAGAAAAATAAATCTGCATTGTCACCTCCATTGCACAAACAGGAGCACTGCAATCAGAGCAGGAGTGCTGCAGTTTAGACTTCCCATTCGTAAAATTTGTGCAGATCTATTAAATTGTGTTTTGTGTGGATGAGAATTTCAGTCAAATAGGTCACTACTTACTGGAATTCATTATGAAACTTGTATAGTAGAATTAGCAGATTTTAAATCCGGATTTGTTTTCTGAGTGTCAAGGCTATTCAGCAGAATTGACACACACCACTGCACATCGCACTGTGATTTCAACCCAGAGGCTGTAACTCTTTGACCCATCCTTGTAGGAAGATGCCAAATGATGCAGAATTCACTGTTCCCCTAGAAAATTTGTTCCAAAGATTAAAAAATCACAGCTGAAAATATAGTACTTTGTTTTAGTATGAACTGCATAGATTTTTTTCTTTGAATACTTGGATTGCCTCATCCTTCTTTTCTGCTAAGTTTTCCCTTAGGTTTAACAGCTGCCAACCATGTGTTTATGTACCATTGACCATGATAAACTTAGCAGTTAACTGTTCTTCAGATGATCTACATACTTTGCTAACAAATATTTTTAAGGCCTCACAGGTATTCTTGCAGGTTTTACCGAATACTTTGAAAGAGCAGTGGCACACTTCTTCCAGCTCGTTGCTAAACAGAGTTAGTGCCTTTCAGTTAGTGTCTTACACTCACCTTTGTCCCTGGGCACTGCAGGACCTCCCTCGGGTCTGATTGACCAGATGCTTGGGGTTTTGTGAGGGTCACACACGACTTCCTACCATAACCTGTATTTCTTTGCTCCTGGATATATGTTCTCACATCTGACTCTGTTAAAGTATATGCTATTGATTCATATGCTTCTTCTTTGACTTCCTTCTCCTCCAAGAGAAAAAAATGCATTAAGCAAGTGTCATCATCAGGATTTCTTAAAATATCCTATTTCGACTGTGTCTGTATTTTTCTTCAGTATTTGGAAATTATTTTTTACTTAAAATGCTATCCCAGACATGTTTTCAGGGTAACAGAGAACTACTAGTGGTGATGATTCAAGAAAGACATATTTTTCTTTTTGTCATTCCTTTGGACAGAGAGAAACAAAAAAACATAGGTGAAAGTACCATGGTAACCTTAGTCCAATTAAAAAAAAAAATCAGCAAAAGCCTGCTATAATTAAATATTTCAGTAGTACTTAGAGGCCTTGACCCCACTACACAATGAATGTTGTAAATCATAAAGAGAAATCCTGTTGCCTTCAGTGAATGATTTGTACTTACATTAAATATTCAGTCTCCCCTTTCTTCCCCCCTGCTTTCAGTGGGGTTAGCTTTTTCCTGGGGAGTTCTGTTATCAGGTCACTTCCCTTATCAAATGCTTCCTGTATCTCAAGTGTCACCAACTAAAACTAACATATCCTTTGGGTAGATCTGGAGCTCCTTATATCTCTAGAGTGGTGAGGACATAATCAGCAGGGAAAAAGATCCACATAGTTATTTCCTGTAGGTGAGGACAAGGAGATCAAATTCAATAGTAGTTGACTTACAATTTCTCAATATTCACTCATTTTTTATGACAACTGAAAACTGTTTTCTCTGGTAGGAGATCTCTATACCCAGTGAAAATGCTGTTTTATAAAATGGGTAGAAAGAGACAAAGATGTGATACCAGAAAGCTTATTTTCTCTGTGATCTTACCTCATGACATGCTCTGAATTTTAAGGCTTTTTCATCCAAATAATGGTAGGTGATAGTCATAGGGGGAGAATACTTGGTTAATGCGAGCCACTTTTAAGCAAGTTGAAAAAGGTGGTTGTGACGAGCAGTGACATTTAGAGGCAGAGATGTCCATTCCTTCAGGAGAGTCGTCTAATCTGGAGGCTTTTGCACAGTAGTTGACTTGATTACAATTTCGGGATGCAGTGCTCTACAGAAGACATGATTGAAAGACTCCTGCATTATCACATCAGTGCATTTATTTGTGTATGCAAAGTGTAGAATTAACTGTAACATCTCAGTCGTTTAGTGCTGTTGGAACACATTCAAATTTTAGTAACACCTTGATTTTATCTGGATTTTTTTTTGTTTCATTTATTTCTGTATACTACTTGGTGGTAACATTCATTGTATTTGTTTGGTTCACAGTGCTTAGACTATAACATTTTGTGAATAATCTGTCCCCCTCTTTTTTTTTTTTTAAGAATAAAGTTGTTGTTGACCACTTGTGACAGAAATAAGGGAATATAACAGACTTACATTTATGTGTACTCGTCCATAAAATATCCCATACCCAGTTTAAAAGTTACAGTGCATTAATGATGAAATGCTGGTGGTCTTTAAGCACAGGTCAGACAGGTGTCCAGGGAACATCTCTGTTATCATTCTCTTATCCCTGCTTTTCAGTAGCTGGGACTTTAAATGTGCAAGACAGTCAGCAGCAGCCCAAAGCTGAACAATTTGTATCTGACTCCTGCATGCTGCAACTGCCTTTCCACAAGCTGGCAAGTATTCTTTTCTCCTGTTATTTTAAGTTAGTTTCCTGTCTTTCTTACTCTAGAGGAAATTATTTTTCCTCAGGACACTAACTTGAAAACTTAGTATTAAACCTAATCTTAGTTTCAAAATACTGTTAAGCTTTCCTTCTATCTTGTAATCAAATATTTAAATTTTTATCTCCACTTAGAGGTTTACCATTTATAGGTATGTGATGGGCAAGAAAAGTTGGTAGGGTGATCTTTCATCACTGGAAATTAATCTTACCAACTTGGTATAATTAAATTCTAGTGAAAAGTTAAATTAAATTCCGTGGTCTTAATCTGGAAGAGTTTGCTCTCACCTTTGTTTAGTGGATGTGATTCTAATAGCTTAAGGTGCTTTTATCTGATTTTATTTTCCTCTTTTCAGGAAGAACACAGTTTAAAGTGGTAATTAAAGGACTTTCTCCAAATGAAGTCACCAGAATTTACACCCCTCTGCCTTTGGATAGAAATGATGGTACATTTCTTATGCGGTATCGGATGTATGGAAGTGTCATGAAAGGCTTAAAAATTGAGATACTTTATGGTGATCAGCATGTAGCTCGATCTCCTTATATTTTGAAAGGTAAGAGTATTTTCTGATTTAATGTAACATATCGAAGTTCTGAATTAGGCTATAATTGACACGGCAATACCTGAGCTGTGGTCGTTGTGGACAGTTAGAACTGTTGTGAATCCCCCATGTGCTTGGCAGGTTCACAATAATGGAGCTTCATTTTGCAAATTAATTTCACCTTGATAACACAAAATCTAGTATTTCTGAAAAGAGAAGAATATTGCTGTTTTCTCAGTTACACTGCTAAATTCCAGAAATTACAGGGAGGATGATTTCCCAGGAAAACTTAAGAAAACATAGAATAAAAAATGACAAGCCTCTGTAATGTCTACATATATATGCCTACATGTTTGGGGAATTATGATTGTTGGAGAATCACAAATACAGACTCTCAGTGCTTTGTTTTCCCCAGGACCAGTTTATCATGAATATTGTGACTGTCCTGAAGAAGACCCTGAGGGCTGGCAGAACATTATGTCTTGTCCATCCCAAGAACCTCAGATTACAAAAGACTTCATTTCTTTTCCCACCATTGACCTTCAGCGAATGCTTAAGGAAATCCCAGCAAAATTCAGTCAAACAAGAGGTGCTATTGTTCATTACACTATTCTAGATAATCACATCTACCGTCGCTCCTTAGGGAAGTATACAGACTTCAAAATGTTCTCCGATGAAATGTTCCTGTCACTGGCAAGAAAGGTATCAGTTTAGATCATGTAAGACAATTAAGGCAATATCACAGAATCACAGACTGGTTGGGCTGGGAAGGGACCTCTGGAGATCATCTAGTCCAACTCCCTTGCCAAAGCAGGTTCATCCAGATCAGGTTGCACAGGATCACCACCTCTAGGCAGGTTTTGAATATCTTCAGGCAAGAAGACTCCACAGCCTCTCTGGGCAGCCTGTTCCAGTGCTCTGTCACCCTCACAGGAAGAAGTTTTTCCTTATATTCAGATGGAACTCCTCGTGTTTCAGGATGTGCCTGTTTTCCCTTGTCCTATCTCTGGGCACCACTGGAAAGAGTGTCTCTCTTGACACCTGCCCTTAAGATTATTTGTAGGCATTGGTAAGATCCCCTCTCAGTCATCTCTTCTGCAGGCTAAACATATTTAAATATGGCAGCATCACATCTGTTGTTGTATCTTCAGATTTATAATTCCTGAAGTAAGATTTGACTTCTGTTTTTTCCATCAAGACAACAGTGTATCTAAGGGGTAATGTGTGGGGGCTGGCCTTTGCAGTAATGAAAATGCTAGGGATGCTGCCGGGGCAAAGTCCCGACTGCCAGCCATTTCCTGGCTCCTTTCATACTCATGGCTTCTGAGTGCTCCTTTCATACTCGCTTGTAGGGCAGAAATTTGAAATTCATACCTTTAAGCACAGCTAAATCTATGAACTATGCGTTAGGTTTATTGAATCTGCATGACGTAAGAAAACTGAAGAATATATGTAAGAGTGACAAACACCGTCTCTCTTTATGTTATTATCCTTTCTTGGGTATACATTTAGGTTCGTCTTCCTGATGTGGAGTTTTATCTTAATGTTGGAGACTGGCCAGTTGAGTATCGGAAAGCTAATGATACACCTGGTCCTATACCTGTCATTTCATGGTGTGGCTCTGTGGATTCCAGAGATATAGTCCTTCCAACGTATGATGTAACCCACTCAACTCTTGAAACACTACGTGGAGTCACAAACGATCTCCTTTCCATTCAAGGCAATACAGGTAAATTAGAGATCATGGATTTAGAGAAAGAACTGTGATTTCCATCAAAGAAGCAAGTTGCATTCAAATAATGTGTTAAAGTCTTCAGTTCACAAGTGCCCTAGGAGATCTCTTAATACAAGTAGGTTAGTCTTTACAGATTGTAACAGTTTCAACACTGCCACTGAGGAGGTGTATAAGAGGGATTTAGAACCAAAAAAAGTACAGTTTGCAATATTGGTGAATTTTGACTTAAAGGTACCCAGAAGATACCTAGTGTGACCTGTCAAAAGAAAATATAATTTAAAAGCCTTTCTTCTCACTGAAGGACTCAAATATGTTCTAATCAAATAGTAATTCTTTGCCTGACGGTGTTGTGGCCCAATGTTCTGTTTACAAAAAAATGAATTTGAATCCTGAAAGAAGTAAGCTATTATGCCACAGCTCTTTCAAATGAGAAAATATTGTCTGTATAAAAAATACCTCAGAGTGGGATCTTCTGAATTGTTTTTCTAGCTTTGAAAAAAGAGTCAGTTTTACTGACAGGTGTCTTCCTCTCCCCCAGAAATTAATGAATACTTAGGGATCAGACACATGGCATATTTGCAGTACCTAAGGAGTAAAACTTGAGTGAGAAGTTAATTATTTTTATTTAATTAGTTCTCAGATTCTCTTTTCTTTATTAGTTTTTAAATATTTTAATTAAATTGTCAATTCAAGGCACTCTGTGTTTACTGATTTAATACAGCTGCATTTCCAATTAGGAGACAATAAAAGAGTACTCCACTTAGTAGGCACGTCAAGGAAATTTTCAGCAGAAGGGTAAGGAAGGACATATTTAATGTTTTTAAAAGCAGGCAGTAAGCAGAGATGAAGTCTTTCAGGCTCTCGCTAAGTATCTAGAGGACACAACATAGCTACTTATTTTTCTTTTCAAGGCATTGTTAAGTGATTCCTCAGGGACCTAATTAAATTGCTGGGTAACAGAAGTGGGTTTTGCTAAAGAAGTTTGGTTATTGTGGCAGACTTTATGGATGAAGAATTACTTTAATTATTAGTATTTTACTGATATATTTTATTATAATCCCTTATGTAGCTTTCAAGATAGTTGAAGTTATTTAAATAAAAACTTGTCTAGTGGAAAAGCAATTTTCTGATTTTCCTTGTATAAGCATCTCAATTTTTCATCACAAAATTCAAACCAGAACTGAGAGTTTAACCCTATGATTCATAAGTGATTATGGATTCACTGGGAGAAACCATGCCTGTTTTACCATGTCTCTGAGTGTAATGCCACTGTCATACCAAGTTTCTTATTTGCATTAAACATACAATGACATTTCATTACTGTTTGCTTTTACCATATCTCTCAATTGTCATAGGTCCATTCTGGGAAAACAAAACTGAGCGAGCTTTATTTAGAGGTCGAGACAGCCGGGAAGAACGTCTCCATCTTGTCAAGTTATCCAAGGAAAATCCAGAACTACTAGATGCTGGAATAACAGGATATTTCTTCTTCAGAGAAAAAGAAAATGATCTGGGAAAGGTTCAGCTGATGGGCTTCTTTGACTTCTTTAAGGTAGCAAGCAAAGTAGAGTTTTGCTGTCAAGTTCTTACAAGCTGAAAAGACAAGGCTTACTTTTGTTGATTCCATTCAGTAAATAAAACAATTATGCTACACTGGGAATACTAGTCCATGTGGGGTAGGTAAACCACCTGTAATCAATGTCTTCTGTGACACACTTGTAAAGAAAGCCAAGAAAGACCCTTAGAGAGAGATCTGGGCTTACTTTCATTTTTATTTTTGAACAAATTGAAAAATTTGATTTCTCACCATCCGTGTTGCTTTTATTTGGGGTAAATATGAAAAGAATGGACACAACTTGGATATACTGCAAGTACATTATGGATGTCAGGAAGAGTCCTTGGAGTAACAAGTTAAACTTTGTTGCACTTTAGCACACAAATTACACTGCCTCAGACATATAAAAAGTAAAGAAGACGGAGTCCTATATAAAGCCATTATAATACATACCAGTTGAAGTTCTGTTCCAGACACTGGTATATCAGAAATGCTGAGAACATCTGCCAGAGCAGTGCAGTCATGGTTACTTTTAGTATAATATTTCAGACTATTTTATATAAAAATATATGTTCCAGATTATTGTACATAATAATGGAATTTTAAGTCAGAATAAATTACTGGTTTTGAATTTAAGCATAGATTAGTTTATTTCCTTCCCCACTGTACCCCTTGCTCTATCCTAAGACGCTTCAGTAGAATACCCATCAGGCAGTACCTGTGACACAAAGGTTCTTGACTGTCAGTGTGTGGTTGAAGACATATCCTTCTTCCGTTATGTTGTCCAGAACACCATGAAACTACACCTACTTAGCACTAAAATGGGTTTGAAGATGAGAATTAATAAACATGGTTACTTCTTGCTTGTTAAAATAATCATTCTTCCAGTCAGAGTTCCCATTCTGATACAAAATGTTTCGTTTTTTTCCCTCTTCATTTTGTAGTACAAATATCAAGTGAATGTAGATGGCACTGTAGCAGCTTACAGGTTTCCATACCTCTTGCTGGGTGATAGTTTAATATTGAAGCAAGATTCCCAATACTATGAACACTTTTATAATGGATTAAAACCTTGGAAACATTATGTTCCAGTTAAAAGAAACTTAGAGGACTTGCTAGAGAAAATAAAATGGGCTAAGGTAAGTTCCATTACAAATTAATGTTCAAAGTGATAAGCAAACATAACAAGAATTTATCTTAATATTTTCTTCTTTTGAATTTCTACCTACATATTTTGCATGGAGTCTATCAAGATCCTGGGATAAAGTACATTTTGTTCTTAGTATTAGATGGGAAGGCCTTAATTGAAGTAACCATCTCTATTTAGGGCAGTACACAGGAGTTCATTTTAGGTGTGTGCAGAAGTGTTCATGAGTCAGAGCCTTAGTATATTCACTAAGGTACTTGTTAAAGAAACAACCAGAATCCTAGATACTACATAATTAATGCTATAGGTTTTTTTAGGCCCTGACTGTTCTGAGAGTACTGTAGTTCTTCATAAGGAATCAGAGGGGAATACTAAAAGCTGAAATATAGACCTAAAAAACTTGAGAATAAGTACATGAATTCAAGCAGAGTTATTTTTAAAAGGAAGACATTGGATTCCACTGCATAAGAGAATACAACATCTGTGGGTTTGTCTTCTGTAAAACTAAGTATGTCTGGGACACATCAGACCTGATTTTGAAGCCTTGGGCAAAAAAGTAGAGCAGTAATCAATCTGAGTTTTCAGAATTGTACAGTTATTCCTGAAAGGTGTTACTGATGGCCCTAAGGTACCAGTTGTGACAATAAAAGCAATCCAGTATTTTTAAACAAATCTGCAATTTAAAGCATGCCTTTGCAGTCTACCAGTAATTTCAATAAAGTTGCAGATGTGAATAGCCTGTTTAATAAAACTTCCATTGCCAACCAGGCTTTGAGCAGCTCACTTATTTCTGTATTATTCACTTGTTCAATCTGAATTTTCCAGGAAAATGATGAAGAAGCAAGAAAAATTGCTAAAGAAGGACAGTTAATAGCAAGAGAATTACTTCAACCTCACAGGTTTTACTGCTACTATTATAAAGTGCTCCAGGTTAGTACAATAGATCACTATTACTGTCCCCCAGCTGCTACTGCTGCTGATGTTATAAATTTCACATTCAGTCCTTACTTAGATCAGTAGCAGATATGGTTCATATTCACAGGAGATCAGTGTGAAGAGCTTTGCTAAAACCTGCTTTATCATTAAAGAGGCAACCTTACATAATAGTTGTTTTACAGAATCAGCAATTTTATTTTTTTGTCCCCATCCCCACAGTCAACCCTGTTTTCAGTGTCACTTGGTATGTGGTTTCTAATAGATCTCTGTAAGAGATAATCTGTATACAGTTTTCTTCCTTTCTCACACATATCATGAGATACTCCGTTGTATTAGAAAACAATGCATACATGGAAAAGAAATTACCGAAGTACGGCTAGTGGAGTGGTAGGGGGTAAGCAGGCCCAATAGTTATTGCTTCCCTAGGAGATGCAAATCTCTAGTGAAAGAAGTTTCTCTTCTCTGAAAGTATGAATTTTTTTTCCTGTTCTACTTTGCAGTTAAATGTCAGCTTCAGCAGCCACAGGTTGTTACAAAGTTTGAAACTGTTCAGTGTACAAAAATGACAGCAGTATCTGCACAAAGTGGTTAGAGGCACAAATAATGACAATATTCAAGTTACCATTAATAATAGGCAAAAACATTAAAGAGTGTTTTCAGAGGCAGTGTAGCCTATTAGTAGGTGTGTTATAAAGACACCTTGTACAGAAGTTGTAAACAATGACATAAGGAGGCTGGGTAAAGGTAAGCTTCTGAGTGGAAGGGAGGAGGAGAATTTTGTTTCATGAATTATATGTTGGTGCTTATAGCATTCTTAAATGTTGTTTACATATTTCAGGAATATGCCAAACGTCAAGCCAGCAAACCTGAAATACGGGATGGAATGGAACTTGTACCTCAGCCTGATGACAGAGACTCAGTATGCAGTTGCCACAGGAAAAAGCCTTTAAGGGAAGATCTATAACTGTACTGGATGGAGAAAATCACCCACTTAAAATGCAAGAATAAGAATTAAGCTGTGAAATCTAAGACACTTATGCACTAGCAAACATTCTTAGTTATGTATTCTTGTATTTTCATACCCTTTTTCACACTCACTCTGATCTACAACGTTGGTTCCCACAAGTTTGGCTCCATGACCACCACCAAACAGATACTGAGCCTGTAATGGGGAGCATCTAGGGAATTTGTTTGATGTACTGCATCATCAGGAAGAACACAGTGTTGCTTGTGTTCCAGCAGGGACCTATTTACCAAAGTTTTGTGAGGAACCAATCACCACAGAAGATCTTGTCATGAGTTATTCTAAAGGAGCATTTGTAACATACTAAAACAGTGTTATGATTTCTTCATAAAGTTTACCTCAATTTTAGATGGATTCTTTTACACAAAACAATTTTCTAACTAGACAAAAGGAATATTTGATATTTACAGGTATCAGATCTGGTCTTGCTTTGAGATTATTTTGTGGTCTATGACAGATAATAGAATAGACAACATGATATAATACTCATCAATTTTAGAGGAAAATGGAGAGGAGGGGGAGAGACTAGAATAATATGTTTATAAGCGTCATGGCTGTGAATCACCAAAATTAAATGCTGCTTTAAAGCAGACTGTGTAACTATCACAATCACAATGTTTCTAGTGCCAACTCTGAAGACTTGTTCCCTGCCAGTGACTGTATCTGTGAATATAGACACAGATCCACAAAAGTACTTGGGAATTTCAGGCCAGGTGAAATACTGGTGTCTTAGTTCAACAATAGCATCTACAGTATTCTAGGCTACTTGAAATCTGAAATTTGTTAGCAGAGTTTTAGGCCACCTAGGTTTAACTTTTGTGTAGAGCTATGGAATGCCACCATCTTTTTCACTTGGCTTCAGGACTACTTTTTCCTGTGCCTAAGTCCCCTGGGGCATCTTACTAATTTCCTGAATTTGGATCATGCCTAACCTTATACTGAAATCAGAGAGTAGATCAGACTTCATTGTTTGGTTCACACATATGATGAAAAACCCTATGCTGTGCTTTCTGTGTAATAGTGTAGGGGTTAGAGTCCACATTAAGCAATTGGGAAGCTAATTGTCCTCCTTGGTTTGATTTAAAGCAAATTTTCAAGAGAATGCCTTAGCTCCAGACTAGACAAGAGGTCTTCAGGTCTTCCACTTAAGTTGTGCAGCCATGAAACTAACAATGCAAAATTCACAGGATCAGAAGGAGCTGGTCATACCATTGCAATAAAGCGTGTCTTTGGGTGAGACAGAAGAAAAATCCTAGTCCTGGATGTGGCTCCAAATATGTCTGTTGATTTTTACCCAAGTTTGTCTACTTCAAAATGCATAAACAGTCCTGGAAGGAGACACAGATACCAAGACCAGTGCCCACACACCCATTTCTGTCCTTTGCATTTTCACTGTGGCTAATGTAGCTGCCTGAGGAGCTTCCAACTCAGCTACACTTGGATTATACCTTTCCTGGATACCAAATTCTCCCTACCATTGCTTTGGTGCACAAAGTTTAGTGCTCTAAACCTCATGCTGGCTTAATTCACAGTTCTTTACTGCAAGTTACTCGTGTAAAATTTCTGCATTAGAACAGGAAGAAAGGCTAGATTTTTCTCTATGCTAAATATGAAAAGAACTTCAGGTTTCTAAAGAGGTTAACCCATCCATCATTTATTACATTATGCCAGTTAAGAAAAAATTCTGTAGTGTGTTGCTCTACCCATAATCCTCTTTGTTTTGGTTCTAACACTAATATATATAGTGGTTGTATTTTTATTTAGCATGACAATCAGTCCTAGAATCCTTCAGACTATAAAGATGTGTTCAACTGGTCTGACATAAAATTTTCTACATCAAAATTATGGGAGAGGGTTCCACTGCTGAAGCTGACACAACTGAGTATGGGCTTTTCTTTCCTTTTATGTGTACAGCAATTTTTACTGTATGGTATGATCCTATTTTTGATATCGATTATACCATGTGCATTTTATATTCACCGATATTTTTGGAAGTGGTGTGCTCAGCAAAGACAATTAAGCATACCAGATGGTTGAAGCAACAAAGTTTTCTGCATATTTCAAACCAAAAGTCCAAAATTTCTCCATTTTTATTTTTAAAAACGGGAGCGAACAGGCGGAGTCATGATGCATACTTTCTAGTTCTTTGGAAGTATCTGTGTAGGAAAACTTCCCTGGCTTGAAGTCTTTCAAACTGGAAGAAGAATCACATTAAATGTAAATGTAAATTATGAATATAAATAAATGTGAATATTTCATCCCTCCTTTCTTCCCTCATAAAAAAGAGGAAAGAAACTATTCTAAATTCTTCTCTGCCAAAAAGCTCTTTGCTTTTATAATAAGCATCCCCTCAAAGCAAAAGCTGTTTTGTCACAGAATGCCTTACAGATGCTTTTATAGCTTACAGGCAAGAAATATCCTGAAAAATATGAATACGTTCATCTTCCTGACAAAATTAAAAAAACAGTGTAGACATAGTGGAACTTTTACTAAAAGTCCATAGTACTTTGAGAAAATTTGGTTCAATTTATAACTATAGATCTTCCAAAGATAAAAGCCTTTCTTCTTTCCATTGATGGTACTACATGCAATTTAAATGAAGAGCAATCATAACAATTGCCCCACCGGGCCAGAAAGGATGTCAGACCTATTTGAGTTTGATGACAGGATGATAACCATTGGCCTAGTGTGTTACAGGAATTGTTAAATACTCAGTAAAACCTGTTTGTGCAAGTAAAGTGTAATACATACATTATAGTATTTTTAGAGTAGAGTCTACTAAAGTAGTTCTAGAACAGCAGCTGTTCAAAGGTATAAAAATCTCTTGTTGGTGGTAATTTTAAAAAACAGTTACCGTACCAGAGTACTGAATTTTCCTGTAGTAATTTCAGCTTTTAAATACAGGGAGTAAATCTGTCCTGTTTTCATCAAGGGTTTTATCAGTAATGACAGAGACAGGTTTATTTGTTTGAAATAGTATTCCCTAAAGCCCAGGGCCAATGTTTTCAAACATTGGAATCTACATAGAAGGGGTCGGACAGTTGGTCATGCAGAGCCTTTGCTTAGAGTTCTTTATTTTTAGATTCTTTTAGCCTAAACAGTAGTTTCCTACTGTGAACACTGCTTTTATGTTACATCATATATGTCCTAATATATTTAGGCACCCACATTTGGAAATACCCAACCTCAGTTTCATTTTGAAATGAGAACTAGTAAATCATGATCTGTTGAACATAAAGGAGATAAAAATTCATATATTTTTAGACTGTATTTCTTGAGATTTACCTCAAGATAACCAGTAGACTAGTTTCATAACAGTATTATGCCAGGCCCGCCTTGTAGATTCATAATTAAAAAAAACCTATAATCAAAGCTTGTCTGATGGAATGTTAGATTCAAGCGTCCATCCTGGGAAGCATACGCCCGACATTTATTACATTATAAAGTAAATTGTTTAGTTAGGGAGGAGAGCTGACAGGGAAAACATACATCACCTGTTTGAGCACTTTTGAGAAGCTTGCAAAGAAACTGTAATAAGGAAAAGAATCATTATATAAACTTATGATATTATCAACTCCTTTACTACTGCAGTTTTCAAAAGTTTTGTCTGTAAGGGCAAGATTTTTTATGAATATACTATTGTTTAGGTTCACAGGATTTAACCACCAGAATCTTCTTGCCTCTGAATATTTTTACAGCATTTTAAAGAGGCTATAGGAGTACTGATGCTTGAGTTTCGAGTACAGTGCTTCTGTTTTGAGTCATTAATAAGAAAATCTCTACTGCAGAGAGCTATGGCCCTAATTTTGTGTTTTGCTGTAAGATTAAGGGAAAAACGGCTACATGCATGTCTGTTTGAAGTAATTTTAGACATCTGTAGGAATTACCTTTATCGAGTCCCATCATGTGAGCAGTGATAAACCACAAGTGTATTAGCAGGAATGTGGCCAGCAGATCAGGGCAGATGTTTCTTCACTTCTTTTTGGTAGTTGTGAGACTGCAAGTGGAGTACTGTATTCAATTTTGGACTCCTCTGTACAGGAAATACGTTGACGGTCCATGTTGACCATGGACCACCGAGGTGATAAAGGGGTTGGGGCACATGGTCTGTGAGGAGAAGCTCGGTGAGCAGCATTAGGTCAACCTTAAAAAGAGAAGGTAAAGGAAAGATTACCCTGCTGAACTCCAGAGGGAGGGTGTAGAAAAGATGAAGCCAGACTTCTCAGAGGTACACAGCAGAAAGCCTACAAACCACAGACACAAGCTGCAACGTGGGAAATTCCAGTAAGATAAGAGAAAAAAAATCTTACACTGATATCCCCAAGGAGATGAAGCTTGGCTACATGACCTCCAGATTCTCATTATTCTATGAACTACATTTCAGTCATACAACAAGCATTTATGTAGTCACATAGCAAAAGGATGAAAACATGCAGCTCTTCAGTGTCTCCAAGAGGCAGTGTAGCCTTTCCGTGCTGACACTTTTGACTCTATTGATGTTTATGTCTCCTCTGATAATATTGAGAAAGTTTTGCAAGTATTTGAATGTTGGATTATAAAGCTGTGAAATTATATATTAATATTATACATTATTATTATATATTACCACAATATATCATAGTCGTGCAATACACAGAAGATCTCACAGAAATAGAATGTATTGATTTGGCATTATATGCCTGGATTGAAAGTGCAAGATCTGCTTGTTCAAGAAGCTGAATATACACTTTACAGGAATGAGACAATTACAAAATGTTTTGAGTACAGTTATGAACCATCAAAGTTATTAATTTAAAGCAGTCAATAGGAATATTAATGTACTTTATAAGTTATACATAAATATCAGCGTGCTCTGTAGGCCACTGGTGAGTGATCATGACATATTCCTATCCCACTCCCAACTCAAAAAAAAATCAGTCAGGATCTGTACAGTAAGGTTTTATTTGCTAAAATATAAGATACAGAAGAATCAAAAAAAATCATACTTCTGACATAACCACTCAAGCAAAATCCTACAGAGAGGAAATTCAATTCATTCTGGCAAGTGTCCTTAAGATCATTTACTTACGCTGTTTGGCAAGAAGAGTTATTTAAAAAATGTGAGGAATGTATGTTGCTGATAGAACCTGCATTTCTGCCAATAAATTGTGCTTTCTACTGCCTTATGAACAAAGGTACTTTAATGTGGACTAACCCTTGCTGACAAACTCTAACATGTCTTTTCACTCTACAACCATTCCCATAGTATTTAGACTTTGGTATTTCCTCTATTTCCTGAAAGATTCACTTGTGTTTGTAAGGTAGTCAACCATCTCACTGATCCCAAACTTCCTGCAACTGAAAGTGAAAAGTAGATGTAAATTTTAAATACCTGATTTGTACTAAATTAACTTTTGACTCTTTAAAAAACCCAAACATTTAAAGGTGGTACAGATCACTTAGATTATGACTTCATAATAATCATAAATGTTTGGCAAAACTTAAATGCAAGTACTACATACTTAAGGTGCAGAATAATTCTGAGTATTTCTTGTGGAATGGTTTCCAAATTTTGATTACCTGCAGGAAAGCAAGTTTTCTGTGACAAAATGTTGTCTCAAATCAAAATATTCCCAAGGATCTAGAAAAACCGTGACTTTTTCCTGACTATTAATAATGCTATATGTATAGTGAATTAATACTGTGGCTATTGCTATTTACTCTTTTGCAAGCTAATATGATATATTTCCCTCATTACAGTTCCATTCCAGTCACAGAAACACACATTAGCAATGGGATCTTTTATTTCAAGTTGAGAGACACAGGAAAATTGGTTTTCCCTGTAAAACATGAGCCAATCAACTCAAAAACAGGCAATCTGTGCACTGTAAGATGCCAGTTGGAATGAGGTCTCCTCTAGGGACAGGTACCATCATATGGTTGTTTATGAACCAAATGAAATCTTCAGGAAGTCCTTCATGAACACACAGCTCTGAGTCCCATTCACTAGGAAATTCAAGTATTTACTTGAATCTGATGATTGAACTACCTCCATATGCAGTAGGTGTTTCCTCCATTCCAGTCCCAAGTCAGTATTACTCCAAAGACAAAGAGTTCTTCTGCTCATAAATTATCACCTTCAACCTTCTCAAGCACCTATGGTCAACTATCAAATGTGTTTGTTATATTAATTTCATATTAAGTTACACCCTGCTTTGATGGCATGCAGTAATGTGTAATAGTTGTCTGACTGGATTTGTTAAGTAGGTTACTAGATGCAGTTGTCATCAGTTCCTTGGTGGATTATCTTGTTAAGGAGGCCATTAAAAATCACTTTTGATGGGGAATACAAATTATATTTACATAGGAAGGCCAAACTCTGGTCCCATTAAAGTAAATGGCATTGGATTTTTTGCTGAGTTCATTCAAATTTGTAGCAAAAAATAAGGTCTTGAAGATTACCTGGTCCAATGAAAAAAAATAAGGGAAAAGCACCTACTATTCATAGGCAAATGAAAAATTGGCTTGAATATCTTTGAGTTTAAGGCACAGTACATTTAAGGCTAGCTAAGCAGTTTCCTATTTCTAGGAACTTGATATCTTTGTCCCCCAGACCAATTCTCTTGAATGCCTTCATCATTTGTCAAGACTAGCTAATAACCTAAAGCAAGTAAGAAATTATGCAAAACTGGAAGACTTATGGTGAAGAAACGTTTATTTCTTACCAGTTCACTCTATTTCTTGTGGTTACACTATCAAGTACAATTTTAACAACTTATGCCCAGATATGAAGAGCCTAATAAATGTGGCTGACAAACCGTGATTTTCAGGGCAACAGAAGCAACATCAACTCCCACTGAACTCATAAAATTGGCCCTTGAAAATTACATCATATCAAATTGTAGTCTCCTAATTGCTTCTGGTTTGTTCCAAAGGAATTCTCAGTTCTTTTGAAAAAGAGAAAACTGATAATGATACTAATAATGATACTGTTAATGATACTGGTCACTTATGTAACCCAGTGCAATAAGTAAGAATAAATCCAGACATTTTCTGTGTCTTCTTGCTTGAAATGGTTTGGCTTTTACTGCAAAACTGTGTTAATTAATCATCTTATTAATTTTGAACTTCCTGAAGTGGGTCACTATGCTACATTGTCCTAAGTAAATAAATGGTTAAAGTCTCTTTTCCATACTCAGCAACTGCATGGGAAATAAATTTTTTTCTGATTAAGTAAATATATTCTGATAGTTCCCAAAGACTTATAGTTGTTGCCTGAAAAGAATAAAGAATAAAACTAAGCTAAGGCTCTTTTTCACACAAGAAATATTGTGTATTGAATTGAATCAAAACCTATAAAATTTCTCCTCTTTTACTTCTTGAAAAACCATTGGATCATGAAGAATCAGCTGTTCATTGATTGCTGAGACAGATTTTCCCTTGGGAAAGAACACAATCAAAGAAAACAAATCCTGAGTGACAAAATTAGTGTTCTGACTTCACAGGAACACTTGCTGCAGGCATGGAGCTGGCAGGTACTCCCTTGGTTGGTATCTTAAGTTCTGAGAGCCATGACACCTCTCCTGGCATTTCCTTGTTATCAGGCAGAATTCACTTACAGTAGGGAAACTATCCCCTGTATTTTCAGTTAGACTAGAACTTATTACAGGGTCTTCTCCATTCTTCTATTGAACAATGTTGTGTATTTATATTTATAGCTACCTATTTGTATAATAGTGTACATACATATTCTTCCCATATCGTCCGATTAATACTTGTCTGGATTTAGCTTTGCATTTTAATTTAATATTAAATTACATGTAATTGCTTTCTGTAATAAATCTTAATTTGGAGTACTGATGAAGATGAAGGCCTCTGGCAAGAGCTGGCTCTTAAAACTGGCCTGAGTACCTTTCAAAAGCTGTCTTGTGTGTTAGCATAGCTGGGCCTGCTTTCAAACAGAATTTATATTACTTGCACAGCTTTTTGATCACTGTTTCAAAGTCTTTGAAATCAAGTTGCAATATCATCATCAAATCTAGGGTGTGTTTTTTGTTGTGCTTTACATCCTCTTCTTGGTTCAAGGATTTTGAAACTCTTTGTTACATAAAAGGCAAAAGTTTTTATGAAACAGTATCTCCTGGCTTAATCAGTAGAGGAATTCTTCTATTTTATCTGTCTGATTTTATCTAGCTATCTGATCTAACAACATTAGCCATATTTAAGAGGTTTATTTTAAAATAAAAAAATAATAATAAAAATACTTTAGTTGTTGTTTTGGGTTGTTTATACGCATATGATAAAGTAAATATTACAGGATAATATGCTACATGATAATAAGGGTTAATAAATCAAACTGAAATGAAGTTTCTTCTTTCTTTAATGTATTTAAAATTTCCCACTCCCTCAGTCTGGATCTATAGTGTGAATATGAAAGTCATCTATCAAGTCTTCACATTATGGACAAAGAAAATCAAAGTAATACACATGCTGCTACAGTGTATAACTGGCCACAGTTAGGCTATCCAGAAATGAAGGGATTTATTAGGTTATCTAGTAATGTCTGATTTAAGAAACAGAGATTCTACCTACTTACTAAAGTGAAGTACATTACATAAAAATACAAAGGGACATATATATCCATTTTAAAATGGATCTATAGGGAGATTAAATCGCGTTTCTTCAACTGTCATTGAAATCAACTTTGTCGTCAGTGGGTATTATTTCCTCCTTCTTATATTATTCTTTAAGAAATTAGATATTCTGACAGGGAGGATATCACCGATGTTCTCCTTCCCGAATGCTCATGAATTTGACTCTAATTTAAACTCTTAAACTATTCAGTAATAGAAGTACCATACTAAAAAAATATAAAATTAAAAAAAATGGCCGAGTCACCCCCCAGCAGCCATTTGACACCCCTGGCCTGCAGCAGGCTGGACTTGCTGGGGGGCACCAGCTCCCTGAGTCACCCCCTCCTCCTGGCTTTCTCCTCAAGGAAAAAGGTGGGTTTCTGTGCTCATTCCCAGCTGGTGGGAAGCACCTTTCTCATGTCATGACATGAGTTTCAGCTTGTGGAGACACCTGCCATTCAGGATGAGGGGGAAACAAGCACTGTAGAAAGATAAATGGACCCAGAAATGTAAAATGGGGGGTAGTTTCATCACTCAGGCACTGGGATTGCATTCTGTGATCTTCATGAAAGCTGTTAGTTGGAAAGGACCTGCAAGGATCATCAAAGTCCAATGCCTGGCCCTACACAGGACAGCCCCAAGAATCACACCACGTGCCTGAGAGCACTGTCCAATCATTTCTTGAACTCTGTCAGGCTTGGTGCTGTGACCACTGCCCTGGGGAGCATATTCCAGTCCCCAGCCACCCTCAGGGTAGAGAACCTTTTCCTAATAGCCAACCTAAACCTCCCCTGAGACAACTTCACACCATTCCCTCTGGTCCTGTCACTGACCACCAGAGGAAAGAGGTCAGTGCTGGCCCCTCCTCTTCCCCTCGTGAGGAAGCTGTAGGCTGCAATGAGGTCTCCCCTTAGTCTCCTCTTCTCCAGGTTGAAGTACTATGTTTGATAAACAAAGGTGAGTGGGGGGACAACCCTGGGATTTTTCCATAAATTTTGAGCTTTTAATACAGTACAAATATTTTTTGAAGCATGACTTTTTGTATGCTCAAAATTACAGACCAAAACAAGAGTTTTTGGGAGCCATGGATCTTCAATCATCAGTTTCCCCCTTGGAGTTTTCTTAAACCAGTATCTTTTGGAGAGTAAGATGTTTTATATATAAGCTGGTTTTATTTTTGTGTGTGGTAGAGTTCTAATCACATTTCAATCAAGAAAGAAGAAAAATTTGTATGAAAAACCAATTTCTTTTTGGCTAGGAATATTTCCTGAGGCTAGGTACTCACTCAGATGGAAAGTGACAGGAGGTCTATGATTAAGTAATTAGCAATAAGAAATACTACCTCAGTATGTACATCATCTCATTAGTATTTTGGATCATTTTCTACATTTAATTTTCTCATGTTTTGTTGCAGATATGTTTACACATAGTAGAAAATCTTGCATCTTTTCTCACATAAATCCTTGTTCTCTTTTTCTCCCTCTAATAATGAGGTTTGTATAGGTGTCATCACTGATAGGGCTGCTCTTCGCTGGCTGAAAATGTAGAATCTCATTGGTAGTAATAGAAATTGTGTTTATATATCAAAAAGAAAAAGATCTTTAGTAACCACTGCCTGTGATTAATTCTGCTGAAGGAGAAACATTGATAGCTGTTCCTTTAGTCAGAGGCTGTATCTTTTGTATTTCTCTAGAGATAATAGAAATTATGTTCTGATTTATGAAGATCAGAATCATAGTATTTAGACATCTCTAAGTCCCTTTAGCTCATGCTTTTTCTGCCACTGATAATGCAGATTTGTTCATTGCTAGATACTTTTCCCAGTCTAGTGCTTACATCTTCCAGGAACTATTCTTGATTTTCAGTTTAAGCAGTCTTTTTCTTACTTCTTAGTTTATTGTTAGTTTCAGGAATAATTTTTGTTTATCTTAAGTAGTTCTTTTCCTCCTTGTATCCCATATGTGTATCCCATTTATCTTTTCAGGAAATCAAGCTTTTATTTTGCAAGTATTTGTGTCAGTTTGAATCCTTTCTTCTGCTTTTCGGAAAAGATGCACTCCTCCTCTGATTAGTTTGTGTGACACAAGGAGTTTGTGTGGAAATTAAAAAAAAAAAAGGTCTGTAATATGAAATTAAAGACCATGTCATTATATACCAGATAAAACAGTTTGAATTAACATTGGATAAGAAATTATGTGTGTGCCATCCCTAAGGATGATCCCAGAATTATTCCCAACTCCCACTGGTATCCTGTTCAGCCTCAGGTCCATCTCTCATCTGCTTTCTGCTCCCTAATGATACCCATCTGTTTTTAGGACCAGCTCTTGAGAGAGGCCACTCACAAACCTGCTCCCTCTTTCTTTGCCTTTCAATATATCTGCTCTTTCCCTTCTGTGCCCTTCTGTGTAAATCCTCTTTTTTTCTTCAGGGCCATGTACCTACAGAAGTCATTCTTCCATAAGTAAGGACCTGTCCTACATGTTTGCTTGTCCAACAGATGACTGTAATTCATCAATTATACATTTATTATCTGTTATTACTTAAAAGGAGGAATAGTATTCTTTAAGAGTCACAAGCAGTTACTAATGGCCAGAAAAAAATTCAAGGAAGGATATGATGACCTGGTTTTATTAAAAAAAAAAATAAAAATTAGGTAGTATTAAAACATTATTTTTCAAAGTAGCTCTGTTAAATCTAAGCTGGAGAAGAGGAGCTGAGTTTTACTCAGTAATTATTTCCAGGACAAATAAATTGAGGGATATACATGCGGTACTGCAAAATATTTTCTAAGTAATGAATGTAGCACTGTGCTTTATACCAGTATGTATTTCTCTCTGAAAGCTCTTTCACCATTAGCTTGTTCTAATATAAAAATAAACTATTTCTTCTAACAATGTGTTGCATTTCTTCCATGTGAATATGATTTATCGGACCATTCCAAGGACTGTGATTCTTAAATTCTCTAAGGTTGGGCATGGGAAAATCTATTCACAGCTTTTTTCCACAACTGTAATTTACAAAAACTATGGCTTTTTTTTGTTTGTGTATTTGCACTTCTCTACAGGATGCACATATATTTCACTACAATAAAGAACTTACAAGTTTTAGAGGAACAGATCTTCCTCTTCTGGTGAAGGGTATTTGCCTTCAGGAGATGAGGGCTGTACAAGTTACACAGTACATTGCAAAGCGAGATACTTACATTCTACTAGTGGCTTGTGTTCTACTATTGGCTTGTCTCATTGTTTTGTAGTTGCGGCATGGTGTTGTAAAATGAGGCTTATTATGGCAATGTAAATCAAATAGTTACTTTTGATTGCCCCCAGTGTTTTCTGGGTCCCACATTTACGGGTGCACTGTGGGGCTGAAAACAACGGAAACTATGATCCAAGGGAAAACAAAGCTGAACATCAAAGTAAAGACAAAACTAAAGGGAAGGAAGAATAAAAGAAACAAGGCACACAGAAGGCAACTGTCTTTTAGAATTAATTATAATGGACTGGAACTCATTTCTCAAAAGCCACTTGAAAGATGTTTGATAATTATGGAAATATTTATGGGTCAAGTTGACTTCTTTTGCTTATGCCTGGGAGACTGTAGATGATATGTTCTTTAAGCAGCTTTGTCTGTCTGCTAGAAACCTCATTATATTTTGTGTGTTTTCTAATTTCTCTGATAAAGGACCTAAACCTGATCAAGAGCCTGTTTCTGCAAGTACTGCCAAGTAATTGAAACAGTATTCACAATAATATACTTTCTGACTTATTTCTCAGTAGGATGCAAGCATTACAGATTATTACCTTTCTACTTGCAGACAGAGTTGCTAGGTGTTGCAGCAGATGCTTTAATCAAAATCAGGCTAGGTACTGCAAGTATCATTTTATGGTACATGATATTCTCTGTGGTATTCATTCTAGATGCACAAAATTACCACTGTATGAAAGCATTAAGAATATTTGCATACTTTAAATGTATTCAGCAAAGCAAGTCAAGGGGGATAAAAATAGATTCCTAAATTCACAACCTCTACAGTGCTAACCACTAGTCAGTGTTATTGACTCACAAATCTGGGAGTGGTCTGCTCCTACCAAGACACAGCTTTTTTTCAAACTCAGTCTTGGTTTTTCTGTTTTCAGCTAAACCTGTTTCTCATGGCAGGCTTTCAGCGACCGGATTTATTCCATCAGCAAGGAGCATAGTTGTTTAAGGTCTCTGTGTAGTCAACAGGAAGAAATTGTTACCCTTGCAGGGCAACTGATATCTTAGTTGTTGTAAAATTGCTCTGGGGAAGTACCTTTCTAGCTCTGGTAGCTACACAGTGAGCCTATGGCACGTAGACTTCTGAATTAGATACTATGGGGAGATTTGAAAAATGGTATGAAATGATTACACATTCTTTTACTTGAAATGTCTTCGTACATGCATCTGCTTCGATTTAGGCATAAATTGCTTGCCTCTTGTTTTTTGATATTTAAATAACTTGCAATATCATAGTCCTACATAAATGTCTCATGCTTTTGAGGCATTTAAATAAGAATTATGGCTACCACACCTGAAATTGCTGGAAGGAAGCTAAAATTGCCAAAATTGTTGCCCAGCTGTCTGGCATTTTTACTAAATCTCTACTTTTCTTCCATAATTACTTGGTGTCTGTTCCAAACCTCCTCCTCCTCCTTATTCAACTTTACCCTATGAAAAAATACCATTAGTATGCCTCAATTAAATTATGTATATGGATATCCAAACATTAGGCACTGCTTAGACTTCTGTTCAAGCTGTAGTGTAGAGGCCAGGGTGGAAAAGTTATTTATTTTTCACAAGATGATCCTTTCAGTAAGAGTTAGCATGAAGTAAGGAAGGACTATGTAGGTAGGCATTACAGAACCCTTCCATAACTTTCTAGAGAAAAAAATACACATACAATCTGTGTAGTAAGTTAGAACCCCAGATGAAAGTACTATGAAATGCAAATATTTTGTGCCAGACTCATCATTGCCAATCATGATTCAGTATTTATTTATAAAGTTTTGTGGTTGTTGCTCCAGACACAGGGGGTGTTCATCTTTAAGAAAGCAAGTAAATATTAGTCACTCTTATCATATAGGTTGACACTGTCTAAGAAAGCTTCACTCTTTCCACGTGAAATGTCATAGGCAATTATTGCCATGAACCCTCCTCTACAGCAATAGCAGCAAGGCAATCAATCAGCTGAATCCCAAAGCCTCAACAGTCCCTTAAAGCCTGGTTTGAAATGTACAACTGTTGCAGTCAAGATTTCTCCATACTTCATCTACACTTTTTAATTACTCTATGGATTAGCTGGTTTTATTGTCTTTTATTTTGGCATATGGGTTTGTTAATCAAAATCGTAACACAACTGCATGTGCACTTAATGTATTTTAGAAGTAAGTTTATTTTGGTTCTGACTGTACTTTTTGAAAAGGAACAGATAATCTCATTAATGCAAATGCAGTTCTTTGCAGCACTTTCTTTCTATTTAACACTTCCAGTATTAGGAAATGTGTGTCTTCTTGTACACAACAAAGGCCACACGTGAATACGTGGGAGTGATCTCCTGAATCTTTCAGGAAAAACAGTTGGTTTGTGTTCATCCACAGGGATAAACCCCTTTCAGATCATAAAAAATTGAGCTCTCTACAACAAGGAAGCCCTAATGTTCTTCTTAGTGAACAACAAAGCATTTTCGATAAATTCTAATTAGTTCATAGAGAGACCTGGAAGACCAATATCAAAATAATGAGTTATTCATTAATTCAATATGTTAAATGCATTGTAACAGCCAGCAATAAAAGTAAATTACTTATTTTATATACAGAACATGTTGTAACAGCCTCCTCTGTCAGCTAAGAAATCCATTGAAGTCCTTGCTGTCAATTGGATCACTTTCTTACCAAAATATTCATATTTCTAATAAAGAGTAATTGAAAAATGCAATAGGATAGAAATGTAAAAAAAAATTTTAATGCCATCTTATTAATTTCTAAAATGATTTTATAGACATGCAATTTCTTATTGCATTATTTAACTTTAAAAGCTTCAAGCATGCCTATAATTAAGTAATGAGTAGTTCTTTCACAGCAACAAACTATGAAAAGACCCCTGAGCTACATCTGTATTGCAGATGCTGTAATGAAGTCAGGAAACAGTGAGTGAAGTGTGGGAGGGATAGGCTGAAAGACGCATTTCAGTAAGGGCTTTTGGAATCAAAAAAAGGGCTACTATATAATCTTCACAACCATTAGAACCAAGACTCAAAAAATAGTGTGGGAGTGAGAAGGAAAGTGGTTGACAAGGTCAGTGGGAACAGTGCAAACAGGGAGCCCACAAGCTGACTTCCATGTTTTACATAAAGTAAAACTGGTAATTTGGAACTGAATGATGACAGAACACTTTTGCTTTAAGTAATCATTGTATATGCTCAGGAGAACCAGAGGCTCAAAGGTGTGTGTTTATCTTTCTGTATATAATGTCTACCTTAACACAATACCTCATTTATTGTCACTGCTTTACAAGACCTTGTGTGTAAATGACAGAACTAAGGGGAACAGATAAGAGGTAATTATACTGAGATGTGTGTGTCACATGGAGGTTTGCACCCACAGTCATTTTTACAGACTTAAATTGATTTAAAACTGGTATTAATTATACCAGTAGGACAACTGTGTGCTGATAGGGCATCAGTTTCTCTGTTTTGACATAGCCAAGGGCTTTTAGTGTCTATGACCTACTTGCATATTATGCAACATATAGGTGTGTTAACATACATTATCAACTGATTAAGGTAGTGAGGCAAGTCTAAAAACTGAAATAAAATCATATAAAGAACCAGACTGTCCTCTCATTTACACTCACATAATTTAAATTATTTGATGTAATTTAGGAGTTACACTGCTGTGTGGAAAAAAATTGGCCAACAAATTGATTTTATGAGAAATAATTTTTTAAAACAATAGAGCAATATTAACCAGAAATTACTAAGTTAAAAAAAACCAAACAAACTAAAAAATCCCAAAAGTTGTTACAAAGTGATACCTTATTTTTAGTGCTTATCATCAGGAATTTTAATCTTTAACCTTTGCACCTTTAACATTTACTTAAATACCTTTTGCCTATCTGAAGCATTAGCTCTAAGGCCTAAGAAACCATGTAATTTGCCTTGGATTTTGCTTAACTAGTGTCTTTGCCTACACTGCTAAATAATAAAGGGGTTAGGAAAGTATGCTTGAGGGCCATGGGTCAAACAAACTGGATCTCTGATTCTCCATGCTGCTTAATAATCATCTAATTTATTGGCTCTGCTTTGGGCAGCACCAGTTGGTTTTTTCTGAGCAATACTCAGCTTTAGTTTGTCAGACAGTTCATTCCAGGAACAAGGTCCAGAAGGACAGTGGATAGCACTGCTTGGCTCAACAGGGTTTATATCCTGATCACTCTAAGATAACCTCATATTACACCCTATTCATGTAATCCAGAATTCAGCATCACTCTAAAACAGCAACAACTTCAGACTGGTCTGCAACAGAGAGGTATTTCAGACACTGACCAAAAATCTCCTCCTATGGCAGTAAGTGCACATGGTACCTCAAAGAGCCCCAGACAAGGATGCATCCTTGGACTTGGGCTGTGGATACCGTCAGGCAGTCTGATAGAAGAAGGAAACGCAAACCAACATGAAGACAAGCAGAGTGAGAGATACTAACAAGGTTGGTTAGATGTTGCTTCACTTTTTTATGTCTGATTTAAATTTAATAAGGTGGTGTTACTTTCAAAGATTTCCATAATGTAAGAGTTATTTCAGATATCTTGGTAAACTTCATGGAATGCAAATCTTAACTGAGGAGTACTGGTCTAGTCCTGCCAACCACTTGAACACGGGTCAGGTGCACTCCAAGAGGCTCTCCTCCATGAAAACATTTGGTTTGGGAGCTACCCGTAGGAAGTACTCATTTTAGCATTTCCTACAGCCTCTCCTGTCGACAAATGTTATCCATGACTTCCACACAAGGAAGGCAGGCTGGAAGCAGTGCTGGAGACTTGAGGACAAACTGGAACTCTGTATTGAACAATGATTTTGAAGTTAAATTCCCTTCAAGAACAGGACAGTTGGGATGGAAGGTATGTTGTGGAAGATGTATACCACAAGCTCCAGCTATTATACAATTTTATAATTTCACACTTTCTTCTGGCTTGATGGGCCCAAATTCAAAAGTAGTATTTAGTTAAAGGTAAGCTCAGGGGTACAATGACTAGAAGATGTCTGGAGATTCGAGGTGAGTCATGAGAGACCAAGTACAACTACCTTATTAGTTGTTTACTTTATCTAGTTTTAACTCTGTGTGGAGGGAGCACTTCTGGATAGAGTTTCCAAAGCCATCATTCTCTCTGCAGTGGCTTGAGAAACACCTACAACTAAATGTTTGGTCTTCTTGAAATAAAAATCTATCTCCATGGGAAATCTAAAGAACTCTCTACCACAGATGTGGGTAGTTTGGGGAAAGTACATGTGGAGGCGAAGCTGGTTTTTGCATGGAAGTGTTAACCCCTTTGGTGAGAATCTAACAGATCTGTATCTAGGTTGAAAAAAAATCACATAAAAGAAGGAATCTGCACTCCCTTTACTGAGAATATACTGTACAAAAATACATAATCATTTATAAGTGGGAAGCATAATGCTATGTGTTCATATGAGGCACTGGTGAAATCTGAAAAGACTTCGTGAAATTACATAATTTTTTCAGATGGAAGTTTTGTAAGTAGGTACTTCAGTAATATATATGCTTATATAATGGATGTGGAAACACTACTTAATCATCCATTGTTAATTAATGCACAAAATCACAACTGTATGGACTTCACTCAGCTTAAGGAACTGCCATTTTGCCACTTTAGATGCTGACACCTCACATAGCATAAAGGAATTTTCCCAGATACTAAGAAATTAATTTTGCCCACCAGAAATTATTACACTATTCCATGATGCTGACCAAAGCACCACAGACTAAAGAACTTATTATGTGATGGTTGTCCAGCTTTCTATAAAAACAGTGCTCGCTGTGGTGCAGAAGCAGAACTGCACCTTAGGATATTGCTTCACTTCTACCACACCACTTGTTTACTTTCAACAACACAAAATTGCTGATCCATAAGCTCAATTTTCTCTGCTTTACATGGTGTATGTGGGTACAAAACAGGGGTCCTGGGTGAAGAGATCAAGATACTAAAAAATTCCTGCAAGTCAAATGCATGTTGTCTATGGTGAGATTTTTCTGCCCTTGCAGAGCAGTACTCAGGGAGCAGCGAGGTGACTTAGCAGTAATTGGCATTAAGGGTGATAGTTATAATCCAGAGACACAGTCAAACAGCCTACGCCTTGTGACTGGAGAATTGAAAACTTTATTTTGGAGTAGTTGGAAAACCATGCAGAGTTTCTCCCTCTTTACCCCCACCCCTTCCTTCTCTTATTCTAACATTCTTGGTACGTGAGAGCACATGAGGAATATACCCAGCACCGCTCCAGTTGCATTTTAATCAGCATCAGTGTCATGGTTTGTTTGTGAAGAAAAACAGTGACTTGGTGAATTCTGCTCGTTAACACAAACTTTGAAAAGAGTCAGTCAGCACAGTATACATTGTCACACTGCTTCATCCTAGAAGCTGTGGGGAGGGCTCAGTGCAACATGGTTGAGGAATTTTTTAAAAAGTGGAGGACTCCTTCGCAACGCATTTCAAGAAGTTCCTTCAAAAGGAGGATTTTCTATAGGCAGATGAATTTTCTTATAATCCTTTCTGCTTTGCATCCAGCATATAGCAACTGAGGCAACCTAATAAACTTCAATCTGCTGCATGGTATGTGTTTGGCAAAACAGGTATGCAGAGAGGGAGGAAGAGCAACTGATGCTGCAGTGGGAACTCTCTGGGTCAGGCAAAGGTGTAGTCCCTTTGCACCATATTTTTTGTGGACACATGTACAGAAGTGAGGAAAGAGTGGGGGAACAGGGAGAGAAGCTGTGTGCACCCTTAAGGATGTTACTGACATTATGCAGTGCATCCCTGAAAGCTCTAAGTACAGGTGTGCTCACACGCAGGACCGGTGATGTGTTATGTGAACACCACATCAGTCTTCTCACATAATCAAGATACAGGGAAGACTTTCAAATGTGGTGGGAAGAGAATCTAAACCTTCATTTGCACACTTTGCAGCTTTCCCTGTGGATTCACTCTTCAATCTACCTGCTGAAATGAACACTTTTATTGAACTGCAATTTTTAAGTGTCATCAGTAAGTGCTAGCATTAGGCAATCTCTCCCTGAGAGCTGTTTCAGGCCATCCACAGGTTCCAGAAGACAGCACTCATGAAGACTGACATCCTTATTTTATTTAAACTGGATGTACCTCACGAGCTGGCCAAACTAATCTGATTTCTAGTCACAGAACAGAATTCCTGATAATGGAAAAGTTCCATCAAGGTATACAATTCCAATTGGTTTACCTGCTAACACTTCAATTTTTTCCAGTTCATACTCCCGAAGATGTTTCTCCAACAGACGTTTCACCTGAAAAAAGCTAATTTCAAATAAAGATGCTGCTGTTTAGAAGCTCTTGCCCATCATACTAATCACAGGCCCATTTTTCCTAGAAATTATCTTTTCTGAACATAAATGTTTAAAATTACTAAGATGTATTCCAAGAAAAAATTAATAAAGAGGCAACTTGACTTGTCTCACATCTGTCTTACTAATACACAAAATATGAGTAAATATAGAATTATTTGAAATATTTATATTCCAAATACTAACCCACCATACCATCAGTAGTAGCATTTGTGACAAAACCACTGTTCAGAGTTAAACAGCATTTCCATCCATGTTTTATATGTGTACTCTTATACAAGTATCTGTGATGATACAGTTTTGCAAAACATTCACTTTCTAATTTTGACTTTAAAAATTAAGGCATTACTGGACCAAAAAGCACAGCCTCTGATGGTCACTATTTGGTTACCTCAAACTTTACAGGGATGACAATTATCTCAAGAATGTCAGATTAGTTAAACTAGGACCCAATAGTAACAGGACTGTGTCACATTGATTTTGACATTAGTTTGTTAATAGTTTGAACTTTTTCATATGTTAGCCAGCTAACCTGTATTCCAGTAAGTAATGTAAGCAGGTTTCAATTAAATTTACAATATTTATATGCATTTTTATTTGTGTTTCATTCAGCTTGAACAATGAAAAAGTACAGACATTCAAAATCTAGGCACTAAGCACCAAGTTAACAGCATTGCAGAGAAATAATTATTTTCTTTGAAGTTAGGCTTTCCTGGGACAACTGTATTAGTATTGTTTCAAAATATTCCCTTTCAACTGGTATATTGAAAAGTCACGAAGGAAGGCTCTGCCAGGTGTTTTTATGCAATATTCCTTTATATGATAGCTAGGAGTTCTGGTACAAAATAAACCCCCAAAATGCCTAAACAAGAACTTCCTCTACAAGAAGCATGAGAAAACTTTCCAGAAATACTACTGGATTTTTTTTAAGTCTGTGTTTAAAAAGAAAAACACTTTCAGGATGTTTTGTTTAGTTCTTTCCTACTCCCCACTGCTTGGTAGAACTTTCCTCCCTTTCCTAAGTGTCATTTAAAATTCACATAAAGAGGGTATGCTCTTTCAGTTATGTTTCATTTTGAGAGAACCAATAAATCACTGTACCCCTGGATCACAGTTCTTGCCCACAAAAAAAGTCAAGATGCACTTCTGGTTCCAAGGATCAACAGACAATTATGTCAGCTTCATGAAAACATAGTACAAAAGACTCATTTTGCCATGTTGACCTTATCTTATGAAATAAAGATAAAGCCTAAAAATTGTGGAAACACTGTACAAATAAAAATCCATGAAATGCTGATTAGAATGGGAATTCTTCATTAACATTGCTGTAAAAATGCTGTAAAATGTAAACTAAGATAATGTGAGGGTACACCAAATTTCATTCCTATTTTTAAATATAAAGATGATTTGGGAAGATGTATTAAATATACCAGTAAGACTGTTACATGAATGGTTTTTCTGATTAACCATATTCACAGACTATCCAATTTTTTCTTTTTAAGAAAGAGCAATGTCCTCTGTAAAAGCACATGCAATCAGAATCAGATTTTTGTACTCAAAATACAACTTCAAAGTTTCTGACAGGTGTTTATTCCAGATGCAGAATGACTGTTCACTTTAGAGGTATTTCTGATGTGCTAAGTTTCATTGTATAGTCAACCTATTTTATCAAGGAAGCCTGAGCTACAGAATCGAAATCTTTTTAATTGTTTTATACTATTAAGACTACTATAAAAATAAAGTACCAATATAATTCAATTTACAACAGGAAAAAAAGCAGCTATACTATAGTTGGCTTAAAGTCTACATCTATATACAGACATGTCCATTTAACTAAGCTCAAAAAACCCCAACCCCAAGAACCCTTGGTTTATTAAACATGAGGCATTATCTTAAAGTATAACTCCCCTTTAGAAATGTACTTTAGCTAGTTATGTCATGACTCCTGGTTTTTAGATCACCCATTCTACACAGTCACATTATCACATAGAATTACTAGACACAAGACTCCAGCTATTTAACATACACACAAAGTGATGAATCTCAGGCTTTAAGAATACAATGCAACCAGTATGCCCAAGCAAAGTCCTTGAGGGTCACAAGGAACATCAAAGCAGTGCTTGGTGTTTTATACTGTATGGTGAACCTAAGTGGACAAGAAATGTTTTCTCTGTAACAGGTTATTGAAAAAAATCCAAACCATCTACTGAATGCTAATATGCATAAGGCTTCATGGTTGCTCCTGATATAAATTTTAATTATGAAATACCAATTTGAAATGTTAAGACACTTGCTGCATAGAAATAGTTTTTTAAGCATGCTAGATCCTCTGAAGTCACACCCAGGGTTTCCATCCAGGAAAGAGTTGGCTCAGATTTTTAGGGTCCATGGCCTGCTGTATGAGGAGGTTCACTTGCCCTCCTACACTGAGCACTGTTCCCTCCTCAACACCTTTCAGCTTCTCCTGCAGTCTCATCAGAACACGCTCAGCCACTTTGTTAAAGCTCTGGTCGTCACTGCTGGCAGAATAAAAAAAGAAAAACAGGTGCTCTAGATACGGATCCTGAACAACATGAGCAACATTCAATGAGAAAACCATAAAGCAAGGCAAGAGTGCAGTAAGAAGACAGTAAGAAAAAAATCTTGCACCTGGCTTTTCTTTTACGTTCCTGTGGATCAGTACTGAGTGTAGAGCTCATGTCAGCCTCATCCTCTGGTCTCTGCTGCAGATACAAAGCTTTCAGGGGGTTCATGGTCCAGTCGAAAAGAGGATCATAGAGCAGCACCTACACAGAAAATAAACCTCTTTTTAATTTAAACTGTTAATTACAGCTATTTCAGTGCCCTAGCACTGTTGGTAATGCTCACACTAACCACAGTATTAGGAGCTTAGGTGTTCTGGTTTGGTTTTGTTTTTTTTAACCAATAGAATTGGGCTAAATTGCTTAGTAGACAACCCAACAATAAAACTGCATCTGATCATTTGCAGGTATTTGTGCTGTTTATACTTCAACTCAGTTTTGCCACTCAGTCCCATCTCAGCAGTGAATAGGTAATTTTTTAATACACTGCTAGGCACTAAAAAGAATCACTAGTGTTTAATGTAAAGTATAAGGTGCTCTTAAGAATGAGTTTTATTCTATTCTTTGTGATTTATGCAAAGAGGATTTAATTCAAATGGGACTACTCCTGATGGAAATTTCGCACTATGGCTAGAAACATTTAGATATTGAAGAGAGTAAAATGCCTGAAGGAAACAGTTCCCATAGAAAATCCTAACTGGTTATAATTTTACTGAAGAATACAAATCTGGTCAACACTACCACATTCAAATTCAGTACAAAATCTTCACCTTAAATGAATATTTGGTGTAGTAATACATATGAAGACAAAGACAAAAAACTGAAGACATTCTGGCAGGTTACTGTTCAAAAGAATGAAAAATGCTTACCTCTACAATAGTCAGCAAAGCTTCTTGAGAATTTCTCATAACAGCCATTGTTTTCTCACAGCATCTAAAAACATTTTACTGTATTTTAGGTTCTTTTTGGTAAAATGTAATGGCATTTTCATGATTTAAATACTGGATATTTGTACTCTACTTAAAATTTCTAACATAAGAGTAACCTCTTGTACTGCCATTTGGAAAAAATAAAAAGAAATTTAGACACGTAAGACCAGAAGGAGACTGGGTAGTTCACTGATTATATTCTCTAAGAGAAAGGGATGACCTGTTTCACTGTCTGAGATGTTTCTATACACAGAATTAACCACTGAGTTAACACTGCCTGTTGAGGTGTGCCATGATGGCAGAATTGCTTAGATGAAAGAAAACTTGTGTGCCAGCAGTGCTCTGCAACATGTTGGAGCACCTTGGTAGGGTTCCTTTATATGAAATGAACAGATCCAGTAACCAGGCATTAAGCAATCTCTGAAATCTCTGCTGTAAGTTTAGATATAGAAGTTGTTATTCACTCCTACATTCACTCCCAAGCAAACTAAGCTTGTGTAAGGAATGCAGAGCCTTCCCATGGGACAGGTACTCCACTGAAAGGGATTAGGCTTCCTGTCTACTTCAGGATGAGAACACCTCTCCCCCCCCAGAGTTAACTGATCATGTTCACATTCAATCCTGAAATGATTGGTTTATGGTATTTACCCCAGTACTGTTCATTACAAGTCAGTCTGGCTGAGGCAGAAACAGTGCCTGCACCAGTGCCTTTTATGCTGTGTTTACTTCAGCTGGAGCCAAGCAATTCATGTTTTTCTGTATAATGGGGCAAAAGTTTTAGAAGTAACACAAAACTGTGAATTTAGAATAGAAGTGGCAGTGACTGTTTCTTCACGGGACAAAGGTGTACTAGGAACTACTTATTAACATTAATTACTGCCTTAGAAAGACAACGCTTACACTATGTACTTTTTTAAAGACATTAAATTTGGGGTTTGCAAGCATTACGTTCATGACCATCATCAAAGACTGGAATGAGAGAAATGTCCTGCTTCTTAGGGCTCTCATGGGTCATTCACAGGATATAGGATGGAGGTTGGCAGAAACTCAACTCTTTAGGGATTTTTCTGTTTCGCAGTTCAAATCTATTGTAGGATTTATATTTTGTACTTGCAAAGTGGTATCAAATATATGATCCAAAAGGGGAAAAGACTCCAATTTACTTACATAAAACTAAACAGAAATTAGAGTTAAAACAAAATTCGTTCAAAGACATTGAATAGTTCTGAATATATAGTAGAGGTCTGAAAGAACAGCTTACTTCTGAAGGAAAAAAAATTCATCATTCTAAATCAGTGGTTAGCTGTGGAGCCTTTGGAAATGCTGAGCCCTCTCTGAATGCCACAAGTGGGTGACAATAACCCATTTGCTAGTGAAGAGTATGAAACACTGAGCAATACTAACGAACTTGCAATGGGTTATATAAACATGAGCACATAAGTTAAAGGTCAGCATTTAGGTATTTCATTATTCATATTATCAGCAGAAATCTGAGTCTCCCCTCTAGCATTAGAACTATTTAACATGTAACAACAATCATAATGTTGGAAGTATTCTGCTGCCTCCTTATCCCTGTGCAGTACGGGAGCACTTACCTTCTGAAGACTCCTTCCACGCCAGTAATACCCATTCCATCCACAATGTCCCTGGTTAATCTAAATGGAACAGTCTCTGGTGTGGGAAGGATTTTACCTTGCTCAAAAGCAACCCCTAAACGAAAGGATAATAAATGTTTAATAAAAACTTAAAGTAAAGAAAAATTAATGTTTTCTTGCCTGTCCCACTTACCCAGATCTATATGCACTAGTTCTGCTGTTTGTTCATCTATCAAGATATTCTGAACATGTCTGTCTCCAAGTCCAAGAATGTAGCCAACTGAAACAAAAAGGTAAGTGCTGAAACCATATTTACATGTAATAAAAACCAGAGAAAGCTTAAGATTATTAAAATAATTGTAACAGGTACAAACAAATTACAAGTGAGAATATTTCTTCTCCCATATATGGATATTACCCATGAAAGAGCAAACGCCATTTCACGAATCCAAAAAAGTTTAACTGAATGCAAATGCAAAAAGGTTGTTCTCATACGGATGTGTATTGTTTTATCTACTCCACAGACTTCTTGGCCATTTACTAACAAATGTCTTTGAGAGACTCATTACAGAACTGAGCCATCCAAAGAAGATCCACAATCCAAATACATATATTTCTTTATTAAGACAAAGGAAAAATGCCAGAACCTAAATAACCATTTCAGCCATGGCTGATGATGCCAGTACAAAGAAAGTAAAAGATTGAGCTTTTCAACTCAGTTAAAATATCTGAGGCTACACATGAAATGAATAAATGTTAAATGGAAACAAAAGGAATAAACAGCCAGGTAGAAATTTAAAAACACTACCAGAACCTAAAAATACAAACCACTATATAAAACAAATACAGAATTTCATTCTATCTTTCTAATGCAGCAGATATCGGGGTGGGGAGGAACAAATCGGAAATCTTAATTACAAAAATAATGCTGGTGTTCTTGATGGAATTTTTTGCCCTCTACTATGCCTTTTGTGGCATGCGATAAAAGCAGAACAGCCACTGCTTCTGAAATGGTATAAACTTTTTGGTTACATAATCTAAAATGTCAAGATAACTAAGACAACGTAATACCTATAGAAGACGTAGCCACACTTCGAGTGTATGCCAGTCGTTTTTCAAACCACACAGCTGGATCCAGGAATTTTTCCATGCAGAAATACCGAAACACAGGTTGAAAATTCTCACAGACTTTCATGAAGATTCTGTATTTCTCTTCGGGTTGTTTCTTTTGTGCATCCTTTAAACACATAAGAAATGTTTTACCCATGACTAATTGCTTTGGAAGGAAATTATGCCTTCCTTTGAAAGAACAGATTCCTACTTTCTACCCTCTCCCCTCCATCAAATGCTGTTCTCACTCCTTTCTCTGAGCTATGAGTTTCTGTCTCTTTTAAAGCAATTACTAATGCACCTATCTACCTGTTTTACTAAACAATTACATTTTCATACAACACTCATGGGCTAAAAAACGTGGAAAAAACCACACTCCTATTTCTTTGGTTCAGCAGGTGCATGTATTTTACAGGCATGTACAGGTAAAAGCATCTTGCTGGGAGACAATTCCATTCTTAGCACTCTCTTCTGGTACCTTTGGTTTTCTGGTGGCTTCATGTCACTGTGAGGAAGTTACTCTCACTCATTCCCATGCAAAAGGTGCACAGAGCCAAAATTAAATATACTTTAATCCTGTTAATGCTACAGACATTTTAAAGGAAGTAATTTCTTGCACTGTCATGGGTATATAAAGTAACAGGTAAACCTGTCTGCAATTTTCTAAACTTACAGTGAGGTGGTCTGTGGAATTAAACTAAAAGTCTGAATATCTATTCATTCCATGCCACTGATCATATTCATTATTATATATACTAATAGTATAGTATATAATTCTCCATAAATTTCCCCTCTACCTCCCAACCCCCTGTAAATATTATAAGCCAGCTATTTTTTTTTTGGTGGTTTTTTAAGTTATTTTGACTCACCATCATTATTTTTTGACATTGATAACCAGAGTAATCTCCTGGCCTGTATCTCTTGTGAGCTCCTTCTTCGACATTCACAAGAAACTCCCCAATGGGAGTTGTTCCTGAACACCACTCAAGAACACCACTTCTCTGGGAAAGGGGAACCACCTGTAAAAGCAAAACCATGGCTGCACGGGGAAGGGTTATACACACAAAACTATGAATAGGCATCCTGCAGAGCATGGGTGCACATCTGTGTTTGTTTATAAAGACAAAAAAGGACAAACCATACAACTGATCACAATACATGTTTTAAATACATATATATACATATATATATAAAAATCCACTCAAATTTTTTCTACCAAATATTTGCAATTTTTTTCCTAGCCCAGAGACCCTTCCACTACCATCCTTCAGTATAACTTAACAATTCTCCTCAATGTGCATGTTTATTTTGGCATTCTGGATGACCTATGACAGCCAGCAGGTCACTCTGTTGGAATGGGATAACACAGGCATTGTGCAAATTGCATACAAGAAGTAAAATCTCACACAAACACATGGTAGCTGTGTGAACATATTAGGCTTGTCTTAGTCTGCTTCCCACCCCAGGGAACAGTTGCTCACTGCATAACTGGCTGTAATGGTTACCTCAATTCCTGTAGCACTGGCCAGAATGAACCATTTGCCTGCCCTCAGTAAAACAGTTACTGCCTTTATCCTTCAATTTCATTTTCTTATGAAAGTGTCTTTATCTCATAATGCGACATCCATTCCCTTTTTCCCGGATGTCATTCATTTTTGCACACATAAAAACCTGATTTTTAATTGAAGATTATCCAAAAATGTGACTTTAACTCCACCTGAGAATTCTTAAAATCACACTAGCAATTCAGATAAGCACCTTTAGAGATTCCAGAGTGCATATTTCTCATTTGTCAAAGACAAGAGCTTATCCTTCAAGAATACTTATTCAGAGGTCACCTTCACAGCTATTATTATAATCCCAAGCACATAAAAGGACGGAGGAAGGGAAAGTTCCTCTTCAAATACATTTTCTGCATTCACAATAAGAATGTATTGCTGTATTCCCAATTCCAACAAAAAAGTTCTGCAATTCAAATTCTCCATGAATAGACTCTAGATGGGACTTTTGGATTCAATTGTAAGGGATATTGCAAGACTAAAATTAATTATTAAGGAATATCACAAGACAAATTAATGAGAATTCATAAACAAACTTGTATGCTCAAGTCTAAGGACTAGAAACTTACAATTCAAGGCCAGTGCACGAGTTGATTTCTTTTCAATTACAGGTTCATATAAAGAAAGCTTTGAAGAGTATTTAAATATATATTGGGCATCAGAAATTTATTTTAAGGATTTAGAAAAAAATTAAATCGTAATAATTAAAATGTATTGTTTATTCCATACCTTAAGGAGCAGTGATTACCTTAATAACACATAAATAAATATCCTTTTATATTGTCTTTGGGTTAAAAAAGTGGAGAATAGGGAAATACACTTTATTTCTTTATTGCCACAGCTTTTCAGGGTTACCTTGTATCTTCGGATATTTAATTTTCTCTTTCGTGTTTCAGTGTTTTGCTGAAGCAATGTATTGCACATCTGGAAAACCTGTTGCATGACAGCATCTTGCCTGAGGTCATCACGCCCCTTCAGAAAAAACATAAAAAGCAGTTAAAAAACTTTTCAGCATCCAACTTCTTGTTCAGCAACTAAAAAAATTATTTAAAAAAATTGCACAACCCCCAAGTTACTTTTTCACAATAATCACATGCAATAAAATGTAATTAACAATTGATTTTTTTTCTCTGTATTTGGTTTTCTAATAGTGCTCAGCTGCTTAAACAGAACTATCATTAACTTAAATCATTACCTTTTTCTTTTTTTCTGGCAAATATTATTTAAGGTTTCAATCAACCAACATGCCCTACAGCACCCTTTTTAAACATAGATGTTTCATTCAACCTATTTAGCAACCCAGCACACAGCTGAAGCAGCATCAGTTGGCACTGCAGTTCTGATTATGGGATGCAGATTTATGCTTCTCTTTAAAACTTTTGGAACTACCCCATACTTAACAGCAAAACAGAATTTTCCCAGCAGCTGCTCCATGTTTACATTCAAAGAGAGAATGAAGTCAGTTGAGTCTAAAGAGAATTTTTTTAGAGATTTGTATTTCTATGTATATGCTTTTGATTGTCTCTTAATTGTAATTTTTTTTTTATGGGGAACAAAAAAGGAGGTATTTAACAGAAAATTTGATGGTTTTTATTTACTGCATAATCCAGGTCACCAGCTAAGACATGACCAGGCAAGTCACAGGTCTGGTAGTTGTCAGGTAAGCTGCTGGATATAACATGCACTGCTGAAAAATAATTACAAAAAATTTAATACTTATTGTTTATACTATACTATTATTATATTACTTATAATATCCCTTGCAATATCCTTTATTAAAGTATTCTTCAACTGACACTGAAATGTGAAAAGTCTGCTCATGGTACAGAAGTGATAAATGAGAAAACTGACAGAACTTAAAAAAAATTCCAGCATGCCAAGTCTCTGACATGTAATTACAACTGACAGAACATACCTTAACCAGCTGCCTCCTTTCTTTACCATCTGATCCTACACAGTCTATTATTTTAGGCAGGTTCATGCCTCCTGCTAAAAGAAATTCTCGCTTAAAAGATCTTATTGTGACCAAATTTTCATATTGTCCTGTGGGATCCACCTGAAATTATAAATAAGTTGAAATTAATATAAATATTACCTCCATTTCACTCAGAGCAAGTGGTAATGAGTTGTTTGCAAACCTCATTAGCAGACTATATGCTAAATATTAATAGAAGTATTCCATCATTTACAAGGATAATACTCACAAAAGCTACAAAAATATGCTGAGCAAAGGAGTTTTTCTGATTCCTCCTCGTTCACCTCACTGGTAGAGGGGACATGGTGCTGCAGACTTCCACTAAACAGGCTGTGACAATGTTAGCCTGTCCCAGCTAGTATAGTTCCAAGAAAACGTTCACACACAGCTGGGGGCATTAGGCTTACAATAGGCTGCAAATGGGCCCAATCTACAATCCTAACTAAACCTGCTGCAATTTGTAGGATCTGTATCTTCAGCCATTCTTCACATCCTTGTGTCATAAAGCAACCCTACTCAGTTAGCTGTAATGAAATACTGCTCCAGCAATTTACATCCCAGACCTGCAACCATTTCAGTCAGTTTATACTGGAGAAGAAGAAAGGTAAAGAAAAGAACAATAGAGTTGTACAAAAGAGCAACACCTAGGGCCAATAGGAGCCCTACAAACAAATGTTATTTGCATGGGTGGCAATTCCTGGCCTCTGAAGTCAAACTGCATAAAGCAGTCCCTTGACTTATTCAGCTTTATAGACGCAGCCTGAGGGACTTTAACACAAGGAAGTCTAGCTTAGTAACATTTAAATTTAGGTGTTGGCCCAAAAAGCAACTCTACGCTCCTGAAACTGGTAAGTTCCCTTGGTAGAGCATGTGGCATTGAAGAGTGAGTGCCTATGCACCCATCCAATCAACCACTTAGGCTAACAGGAATGGATCACACCCCATTACTGAATGGTAAAAACATACAAGCTGGCCATTTAGGAACAAGAGAAGGCATATCTATTAATTCTCATACCTTCAGGACATTAAGTGCCTCTGAGCTAGCACTTACAAAACAGGAGATTCAGACTTCCTAACCCCCTCTGTGATTTAGGTAGTTCATCACCCCTTCTGATAGTAAAAGACTAGTCATTGGTAACACTGGCAAAGCCATCTTTGTACAATAAACCACTATCCAGCAACTATAAGACTCGGTCTTCTAAAGCCTAAGGAAACCATCTCAGCCTGTATCTCCCATAGGCTGACCTATAAAGAACCTGGGAATTGGATGAAGAGATATATGCCCTGACTGCCACTACAAAAGCTTGAAGCTGATTCTATGATTTGATATTATAGTCTGTATTTATTGCAACTTCAGTCACCTTAATTTCCATGGTAGGAACAACAACATCCAAGTCCTTCAGTTTAATAATTGGCTGGTCAGCTGGAATACTTATTTGTTCTGTAATTAAAAGGAATTAATAGTTTTAAGTTCAGAACTAGTAACATACATCAAAATTGACAAAAACCAGCTTACATTGTTTTTGGGACCCAAAACCTCATTGTATACTTTTGTCAAGCTGATGAAGATGATCACAGGGCAAATGGAGATTTCTGGACTTCGATATTCAGAGTCTGAGCCTTACAGTGCACGTAATTACTGTGACTTCTAATCCAGACTAAGTTCTACCAAACTTAGGACACAGTGATAACACCGTATCTCTTTTAACTAAATATCAATATTTAGAAATACAGTTTTTAATCTGAGAAAACAAAAACTATCTTCACTATTAAAACAAACATTTTTCCAAGACTTACTTCTTTGAGATTTCCATGGAGTAGCATCTACATTTGCTAATGTGATGTAAGCATCACAAAGTGCTCCGATGTCTCTAACCATATGAGCTCTCTTTTTTCTTACGATATTGATTATAGTGCTAGCAGCCTCCATTCTGTCCTAAAAAACCCAAAGGAATACAAATATCAGATCTTGCAAACTACACCTTGTAATATTAAAGATATATTATAACATGCAGGCAATAAAGTACAAATGAGATATGTCCTATGAAAACAGAGCAAACTGCAGTAATGGACAGCCCTTTGTGACATGAACTAAAATAATCAGAAGAAAAATTCTGTGCTGTCTAATCTGAGATGATGAATAATGTAAAATATTATTGGGAATGGAGAGGGAGCAAATGTCTGGGCAAAGTGCAAAAAAACTGTAAAAATTCTTCAGAAAAGAGGAGAGGTAGGTTTGGATGTTCTCCCACCATCTGCCTGCTTCTGTTATGTCCTCCCAACTGAAGAAAAGTCCTGTGTGCAAAAGGCAAAAACCTGACTATGCATTCCTTCTGTGCCTGACTCTGTGACACTTGAGTTTAGCATAATCCCACTCCAAAGGGTGGGACCACAAAAAACCCTATAAATTTGAGAGAAAGGTGGAAAAAAGCCACATAAAAGTGTGCTGAAAAAATGTATCAGTATGGGGGCTAAGAAGGCAATGACAACCATGCCAGGCCTACAACAATGGGGGAAAGAATGGGCATTAATCTAGGTGAGAGATGATTCCAAAGACAGGTTCCAACAAAAATTAAGCAATAACAACATTACATGAAACTACAGTTCAGTATTACCTATCATCATGGCTTTTAACATATAAAGGAACAAAGGACATACTGCACAAGGCCAAATACTTAGGTGCAACAGATGTTACCACTCAAAGCAGAAAAAATACTCAATTCAGGATGTACTTTTAACAATAAACCCACTCAAGACTTTCTTGCATCTACAATGCTTTTTACAGAATGACACATCAAGGATTTTTATCACAAAAGTCTTTGCAATAATTGGGGCTATTTGTGGTAGGAAATGTTAATTATATTTTGTTCAATCCCATAATTACTTCTTTTAATAATAATTACTAATGTACGCACAAAGGGGGGGGGTTATTATTAAAAGTACTTTTTCCCTCCTACTGTTTCTTAACAAAAGCCAGCTGATGAGCTCTGCACTCAAATGACATGGGTTTTTATTCATTTTTTAACAAAATTAAAGGACTGAATGTGATTAATAGAATAGAATTTTTTGTAGTCACCACATCAAGCTGGGAGATTTCTTTCGGTGCATTTTTAATTAACTTATTTCTTCTTATTGCATCTGGTTTTGTGAGGAGTTCATCTTTGTTAGCATTAGCCAAAGCTAATATTATAAACAAAGTATGATGAGGATGATCCAGTGAAATTCTAGACATTAGCTGTCAACAAAAACAAAAAGATCCTATTATTGAAAACTGTACAGAAGAATAAAAAAGATACTTAATTAACATTATTAATTCTTTTGAACTTCTAAGGTTCCTAAGAAGAAATAAAATGGTAATACTTAGATGGTATTTCCACAACTGAAAAAAACATTCAAAGTACATTTCTGCAGCTGCGTAAGTCTACTCCTATACAACAAGAAAAATCAATTACGTAGAAAGGAAAAAGTCCCCATCCTCTTTCCCCACCATACTAATTTTGCATCACTTATTTTTAATACACCCTGATCACCTATGTCACTTGTTCAGCTACAACTGCACAGAGGAAGATGGATATTGTTTAGAAGTAGGCACTACTAAGATAATCAAGATATCTTTAGATAAGAAAAGCATAAATTACATTATTCAGAACTTCGTGAAATCCTAAACCACCCATCATCTTAGTTCCCATCCGAGCAGCCAGCTGGTACATCAGAGGCAAAAACTTGTATGAGGGAATCTTCTGTGCATTTTTCTGTAGTAGAGAAAATTCAGTTAGAGAGCTGTATTAAACACCAAACAAAAACTGTAATCATAACTTTTTTTTAAACTAAGAGTAATCATGGCTGTGTGATCAAATGGTAGTTCAGTGAGTATCTCATTATCTTGGCCCATGTCTCCTAAATGGTACAAGTCGTTCATAGGAAAAGTAATATTTTCTATTCTACCTTTCATAGCTTTTCACCTGAAAGTATATATAATTTAAACTAGAATAAAGTACCTAAGGATGCTCATGATGGGTAGTTTCCAAAATATGTAAAGAACAAGGGGACCACAGTAAAAGCTAATGAGATATGCTTAATCATACAGATTTTTCAAATTAAAAAGCTAAATTAAGTTAAATTAAAATGCATTGAGAATTACAGGTCTCACTGATGAAAAACTAACTGATAAGCAATGACAACTGAAAAAAGCAAGTTTTGCAGGAAAAGTTAAGCAGCTACATAGGAAAGCATACTGCACAGCACTATAATTCATCTTCTAGAAACCTAGGAGAAGGAAACGAAAGATGGATAATTTAACTGTCAAGGCATTTGGAAAAAAACAGAGCAGACATATACCTTCATCATTTCATTGACTCTATCAACTCCAGGATTTTCAAGCCATAGTGAACAGAGTCGGAATATCCACATATCATGTTCTTCTCCACTTAATAAACAGCTGATATAGTTCTCCACTGCTTTACACAGGAAACGTTTACGATCCTCAGTTAGGGCTTGTATGGCACATTCATCCAGTTCAAGTTCTCGCTGAACCTTCACTGTGTATCTATGTGAACAGACATTATTCTTAAACACCACATTAACTCTTAATGAACTTGTAGCAAGGACATCCCTAGCTCTCTTACTTACTAATTTAACATTTTAAAGTTGCTTTGTATGTACAAGCACAGCAAAATAAACAACTGAGAAATCAAATTGTGGGAGCTACTCCTTTGGTGTATGCACAAAGACCCACTGCTCTAAGTAAATTTTCAGTCAGTGTCTTCTTTTAAATGATTTATTCTCCATATTGGTATATGTGTGAATATACAGTACAGATAATTTGTGTAAAGACTTCAGTTTCCAACAGCTGAAAGTCATCCTTTTCTGCCCACTTTCAATTGTTCTTACTAAATCCATATGAACTCTGTATTAAAATTAATTCTACTCTTTCACTAAATGTGTAATGGAGAAAAATCTTAATTCATTTATTTTCACTCTGTAACATTTTCTTTGTCAAATAGATCCAGGGAATAAACATGAATTCCAGGTCATGATCATCCATACTGTTTAACTGCTGTAACAGTCCTTGGCTTAGTTTTGGCCCACACTACCTAGCACATGCATAGACCATGTTCAGGCACAGTTCAGAAACTATTCACAGGAAGCACTATGGATTTGGCCACTGTTTTGTGGAGAAGGATAAAATCAGCTGTAGAGATGTGACCCATACTGTACCTCTTGCCCAGAAAGTTGGTAGAGATGGAGCCTCTGAAAGCTCCATAGTAACCACCTCTCCATTTGAATGCTCACCTGTTAGTTTGAACTCTACATTCCCTGATGAGGCCGACCTCCTCCTTGGCCTTCTTCAGTAGTGCTTGCTTATTTTCAAACTCTGAGGATTTCATGTAATTCTCAATTCGCTGGTACTGATTATCAGAGAAACGAGCCAAAGACAGGAAAGCCTTCATCTTTCCTTTCTTCAGCTCATCACTGCTGTCTCCACTGTGGCTTGCAGCAATTTCCACAGCCTACAGGGGAAGTAACAATAATGGTAAGATGGATAATCAGATAAACAGTGCTGCATAATACTTGATTAAACTCTGTTATCAGAGAAAGTTGTTTTTCTTGGGGGGCAGGATTGAGGCCGGAAGGGACATCTGGAGATCATCTCATTTAACCCCTCCCGCTCAAGCAGGATCACCTGCTCAAATAGATTATTTAATGTTGCCTGTGATGGAATATATATGCATACAAAATGAAATCTAACAGGGTATTTTTCTTATAAGTGAATTTAACCTTAAGAAGCATTTCAGTGCAAACAGCCAAAAAGATTATCCTGTATGAAACAGATTTAATAACCATACAGGCATTTACTGCACTTATCTATCTTTTAGAGTAACTAGGCATGAAGTTTTACAATAGTCTTAAAGCCTTATATCACAGGATGGTGAGAAAAAAAAAGGAAGGCAGTCCAAAAAGTGCCAAAAGGAAATTATATATGAAAGTCATGGATTCAAATCACAGTGATGAAAGCACATAGATAGTAAGAGAGAAAAGCAACTATGCTGAGTTTCACAAATCAGCATGAAATAAATAAATGCAGAGTGGACAAATATTAATACAAATGTTTCTGTAACTGGCTATGAGTTAAAAAAAAATTTACAGTAGTTTGAAACACTAGAACAAGACCTTCCAGCACCTGTCAGGGGTAACCTTATCACTCTCTACAACTACCTTAAAGGAGGTTGTAGCCAGGTGGGGGTTGGTCTTTTCTCCCATGTAACAAGCAACAGGACAAGAGGACACAGTCTTAAGATGTGTCAGGGGAGGCTCAGGTTGGACGTTAGGAAGAATTTCTTCACAGAAAGAGTGACTGGACATTGGAATGGGCTGCCCAGGGAGGTGGTAGAGTCACCATCCCTGAAAGTGTTCAGGGAAAGACTAGATGTAGCACTGAGTGCCATGGTCTAGTTGACATGTTGGTGGTCGGTCACAGGTTGGACTCGATGATCTCAGAGGTCTTTTCCAACCAAAGCGATTCCCTAATTCTGTGAAATTCTGTGGCCACACTGAAAACCTGATGAGTGAATAATCTATCCTGAGAAGGAAGGAATGGTAATGTAGAACAGGAAACTAGACTAGTAGTTGTAATCACTGCACTTCTAAGCCAATATTATATGTTTCACTGTGAATTCTATAAACCCATATTCTGAACATTTTATAAGATTACAGTGTTAACACAATACAATGTGAAACTATGTTTTTATAGGAAACCATACTTTCAATCCAGAAAAATAAAGTCTGCTTGACATTCTAACACCATATTTTAGCACAGCATTATCTCAAAGACAGTGTATTTCAAAGACCAGATGCACCTTTTCTAAGTATTTCTGCATGATGACTGTAGGGTTTTCCAAGCATGTTTCTGCTAACCAGGTTCCGCACAGCCTCAGACACTCTGTATACATCAATTTCAGGTGAGGATCATTCTCAACCTTTGAAAAAGCAAGTTTTGGGAACAAAATTAAAGAGAGGGAAGCATCAAAAAACCCACCCCTGAATAGGCAATTTCTAAAGTTTTAAACCCTGAACAGAATTCAATCACTGAGGCCTATTACATATAATGCATCTACAAAGTCATTCCCCACCCACATCTACAGCAGTTGATAACCTTAAATCACATTCACATTCTATGTTAGACTAAAGGAGAGCATGCATTTTAAAATACCTGATAATCCGAACAATGAAAAGCAGAATAAACCAATGACAATATGTAATAAAAAATACATAAATTCACAGCATGTTTCCATAATTGTTATTTTCTAATATCCCTATTTAGTCTGAAGTATCATAGTACAATCCATAGGTAACATTCAGGAATCATGATAACTAGGTGTGATCACTAAATTATTCAGACAGATCTCTACGTGTTAAACTGGATTAAAAGTGCTCCAGGAAGATGATGGAGCAGGTTTCCAAAGGACGTGACTCCGGATCAGATGCTCAGCTTTGACTGTAGAGTAGGACAAGTTTGCAAAATACTTTTAGTACGTATTAAAGACCACATGATCAAGATGGTAACACTGACTCTGAAATACTGAAGTATATCATAGGCTGTGAAAACATAAATCCTCCTTACATAGGCAGGGTAAATGTAACACTGGAAGGATTAAATTTTTGGACGGCCTCATCAACTATTCATGGAGAAATCACAAAAATCAAAAGACCAGCAACTCTTGATTTTGCTCTGATATGTATGGAGAACTCGGCCCAAAATTATCCAGCTTTTCTGTGTGACATTCCTTAATAATGTATGTGAATTCAAAGCAAATGCCTTTTACCCTCCAAAAGTACTCAAAGAAAGCCATCATAGCTAAACATAAATGTAAGGACATGAAGGCATTTTTACCACATTGCTAATGAAGTTCTATCCAGAGGGACCTGGACAGGCTGGATTGATTGGTCAAGACCAATGGTATGAGGTTCAACAAGGCCAAGTGCCAGGCCCTGCCCTTGGGTCTCAACACCCCCATGCAGTGCTACAGGCTGGGGGCAGAGTGGCTGGAATGCTGTCCAGAGGAAAAAGACCTGAAGGTGCTGGTCGACAGCAGATGAACATGAGCCAGCAGTGTGCCAGGTGGCCAAGAAGGCCAATGGCATCCTGGCCTGTATCAGCAATGGTGTGGCCATCAGGACCAGGGCAGATCATCCCCCTGTACTTGGCACTGGGGAGGCCACACCTTGAATCCTGTGTTCAGTTTTGGGCCCCTCACTGCAGGAAAAGATATTGAGGTGCTGGAGCGCATCCACAAAAGGGTAACAGAGCTGGGGAAGGGGCTGGAGGAAAAGTCTTAGGAGTAGCAGCTGAGGGAGCTGGGGTTGTTTACTCTAGAGAAAAGGAGGCTCAGGAGGGAGGGACCTTATCCCTCTCTACAACTACCTGAAAGGATGTTGTAGTTTCCCAGGCCACAAGTGATCGAACAAGAGGAAAATAAACACCAAGTTGTGCCAGGGGAGGTTTAGATGGATAATAGGAAAAATTTCTTCATTTTAATTTTCTCTCCAGGGAAAATTTCAGAAAGTGGAATTAGGATCTTAAATAATTTAATTCCCATAAGTTTATACATTATATAACATATACCTGAAACCAATCTGCATCTAATTTTTTTATCATCGTTTTAAGTATATTCAGTGCAAGACTCTCTTCTTTTTTAGCCCAGAAAACCTGAGCTTCTTCTAGTTGCCATTCAGAAACTCCACATCCCTCTGGATTGTGTTGTTTGATCTGAAACATAGCTCTTTCTGGAAGCTGAAATAGAAAATATAATCATAAACAATTCTTTAAGTGAAATACCAGTGTCTCACAGCAAGTTTTGTTTTAGACTCCATTTGCTCTACTTGTGCAGCATAGTCTGCCCATTCAATGCTACGAATTTATTGGCAGCAAAGATATGAAGTTATTTTTCTATATACTCGCATAAAATCCTGATTTGCAACAAAAATAGACTATGGAATTAAACCTCACAAACTCTAAAATAAAGTATCAATGTTCAACCTTTTAAATTGGAGGTATATAGTAAAGAAATTCTGTTATAAGTACCTACTGAAGAAATGGATTTATAGCTTGGTAATTATTATTATTATTATTACATCATTATATATGTTTTTACAGATCACAGAAAAATAATTTTAAACATGGCACCACTGTACACTAATTCTTTTGCATGCTACCTCTTCCCTTGTATCACTGGTGAAGTAACATCCTCATTTATTTAGTAATCTAATATCACTAAGACAGTACAAAGAGCCAACTAGGTTTTTACAATGTAAATATAGTGACTGAAGTGTATTTTCATGAGTTGTCCGACCAATAACCAAAGCAATCAAACTTTTAAATAAGCAATTAAAATGTAAGAATGCCTGTAAATGTAAGTTTGGGTAGTTCAATTAGTGGTCAGTGTGATGACTCTGTATGGTACTCTTACTTCTGATGGATAGTAGTGGCACCAAAGAGAAAGAGAAGCCATTAGTTGCAAAGAGTGCTTCTTCAAAAACTTTCCTGCATCCAGACACGTTGTATTACCAGCTACTGTTGTGCCAAAAGTAAAGGGATATCCTCGCATGGTCTGAAAGACTGAAAAGGCCCAGAAGGATGCCCCAAAGGTTGCCCATGACCTTCAACACTGAAAAGGCTGGAATGATCCTGTTTTCAGAAACACGCTGGCTCAATCTTTCAGAACCTTCTACTCAACCCAAAATATGGTACCCCAGTTTTAATCATCTTCTGTAACTAAAAATCAGAGTGAAAAAAAAATAACTTCTGTAGATGCTCTTCTAGGACACTCATTGCCACAGTGTTGGTAGCTGGGCAGGCACAAGATAAAAAACATTTGAAGTAGTTTTCCCAAACAATTCCAGAGGTACTGGGTAAAGCTTGCAAATTCATGAAATCAAAGACAGCTGTTCTGCTGATTTCATCATTACTCATAAAAAGAGTTAGAACCTTTCTGAAATCAAAGTGTAATTTAGTTTCACATATGTGAAGTGTTAAAAACCTTTCCAGGTTCTGTATTTAGCTGGAACTACTTTCTGTAGAGGTCCTTGGAAGACATCATTGCTCTATAAGCTCTTATGGAGTTACTCCTCCAGATGCATTACCTAGCCAAGACTAACCAGCCAAAGCTGACCCTGGACCTTAAATGCATCAGCAGGTGCAAAAATCACTGATAGTGCAAATCCCATTAAGTCATTCACAGAAAGAGATTTACCACAGTGCAATGGTGCTTTGAGAGAATAAAACTTCGAAGATAACAGTAAATATAGAGATGCAATGAAGTTATTTCTGCAGTTTTACTCTGGAATGCTACAGTAGTATGATGCAAGTGAAAGCTGGATATATAAAATTGCAACAAAATGAGAAACAGCTGTAAGAGCATTCTTCACTAAAAATTTCATTTTTTTATTATCTGCCTCACAGAGTAGCTTACAGCTAGGAACAAAATTCAGAAAACACATCTATAAATACAAACTATGAATAAGTTCTACTTAGTTTAAGTCTCCAACTAATTGAATCACTGAATAAACTTAGAATACAGTTCATCTTCAGGACTCTTAAAAATTAAGTTCTTTGATCTTTTATAAACTAGAAAAACTAAGTATCTTTTCCTGATCTTTCCTGGAATCTGTTACCTGTGTATTTTTAGCAGTTCTTGCCAATCTAGAGAGCTCCACCAGATGTTTGGTCAGGATGTCTTTAATACATTCTCTTTTGGTATTGTCATTCTCCTTCTCAAGCAAGATCTCCAAAATTACAGTGCGCAGAGCCATGATGGGTTCCTGGAAATGGAAGTCACTGTCCTTGAGAAGTTGGGACTGTCTCTGCCACTTCAAATAAACTTCATTCAGTTGTTGAGTAGTAAAAGATCTACAATTGTTACCAAAAGAAAAAAGACCAGTTACTAATTCTCAGTAAACATTAGTGAAATGCAAGATGACTAAAAAGTGAACTACCAAGGAAGTTCACAATGTACAGTTCCAAACCAAGAAATAGTCCATAAAACCCTACAAATGTTTACTATATGTGGACTAAACTGGCAGCCTTCCAGTTTTAACAAACACGAAGATCAACATTACAGGTGAACAGCTCCTCTGTAAAAGTTCCTTGTGTTAAAGGTCCATCAGCAAAGGGAATAGCATTCGAACAGAGGGCTGCTTAAAAGATCACAGACCAAGATTCCTGTTTTATTATATAGGTTATATATGGATTAATTTTAAGAATTAATTCTAAACTGTCACACTGCAGGTTGCCATTTCATGTATTGTTTTCTTAGGCAATCCATTAACTGCAAAAAGCAATAAGGTTCCAGACAGGCTAAATGACTGCAGGATGACTATTAGGTACCAAACTGACACAACTATGACAGAGAAAATTCAATGTTGATAGCACTACCAAGATAAATACCTTCCTGTGATTAAAAAGTAATGTTAAGAATATAGTATTAGAGGTCCATGAAAAAAGTGATTCAAACTGAAACAACTTTCAATAGAGCTATGGGTGTCATGAAGGAAATTGAAAACATTTTTAGAAAAGAAACTACAAGAGGATGACTCAGTTACCTGAGTAAAGCAAAAGCTAGGAGATATGACTGCTACCTTGGAGTATACTAGGGAACTCAATACAAATGAAAGAAAATAATTATTTAAAATACAGTATTGGCATAATATCAAATAATTCAAACTAGACTGTAAATAAATCCAGTCTGGAAATAATAAGAGAATCTAAAATTGTCTTCACATAGTAAAGCTAAAATCCTTTAATTTTTAGGATGAAGTTCGAGACGCTCACGAATAAAATTTGTTGAGGTTGTTACAATTTTCGTGCTATGCTTGATTACTAAAAATTCTGAAAGCTCAGAAACAATCTTAAACAATCTTAAAAAATTACCTGGAGAACAGCAGACCTGTGTTTTCCAACTCTCCAATTAGCTGTAGTCTACAAAGGGTTGGGTATAATGAATAAACAGATTCAAGACTCCCTTTGCACAGCTCTTCGACTTCATTCACTCTATGGATTTAGCAGAGAAACAGTAAATTTTTTTTTTTTTTTGCTATCCACAAGTAATTGCAAATATCAGAATTTAAACAGCTAAACTATTCAGTCTGGAGTTATTTTGTATTACCATTAAAATTAAAATAATAAATTTTGTCAAAAATTGAAAAGACAGTAAGCATATATAAACCCCAAAGTTCAGCCAAAGAAGAGCACCCAACACTGAAATCCACTTTAGAGGAACACAAAGTAAGGGGGTGTATACAACAGCAAATGTATCTTCAATCAGCACACAAATTATATATGCACAGATGACAAACTGAAGTTAAAAAACTTAGAAATAAAGTTGCAGTCTGGAGGTATTAATTTTATTCTATACAGGAGACTTTATTTAAGCCCATAAAACCCCATGATAGTCTTTCATATATAACCTGGGAGTAGAAACACACACATTGTCTCCATCTCTCTCTATAACAACATAGTATTTGCATACAGTTACCTGGCATCTTTAAGACTGTCGTGGAAAGCAGAGAATTCCTTATCTCGTAAAGACTGAAGAGCATCATACAAAGATTCATGGTAACCTGGTCTTCCTGTTTCATCTCTAAGAAATAAAACAAAAGTAACATAAAATAAAAAGTACATTTCTCTACAATACATCAATTTTATCTTTATGACATATATTTTCAGTTGTAGATTTTCTGCAGTTGGATTGCTATTTTGCATGATAAAAATAATGATGCAATCTTTTACATTTTAAATTAATTTAGCATTTATAAATTCAAGCTGTTCTTTTTAAACAAAGAAAAATAGTAATTGTCAAAATGTTTGGAGTACAGAGAACATGTTCACAGTTGTATAAAAAAAATGCCACAAACTCAACTGCACAATAAAAGTTTAACCATAATCTCTCTCTCAGTATTATGTTGAAACATACACATTATAGTATATATGCAACTTCAGTTAAGAATCAGCAGTTTTGTACAGGTAACTTCAAAAATATTCTTAAAATGGAAAAAATAAATAAAATCAGAAGGTTAAAAAAACCCATAGTGTTCAATAGAATTTTCCCTTCTTTGCCCTTTTGGCTTTTCTTTCTCCTTCTCCTTGGCCCTCCTCTTTCCTGCCATCTCTCTCATCTTAATGTTCCTTTTCTGCTCCTGTATTAAAGGTGACTACTCCATTTGCCAAGGAGGGTTATACAGACCCTAACCCATGGACGAAGAGAGTACACCTATAAGAAATTTGTTCTGATTGTGGCATAACAAATGCCCTTCAACAGGCTGTTCATGAAGTTCTCCAGATGAGTCTTATCAATGATTTCATGACAGTGCAGGAGAAGACAATGAACACACCAGGAGTGTGTTCCCCAGAAAACCTCTCTGTAAGTCTTAGGAGAAAAATCCTACATTCTTCTGACTACTAAAAGTTGATGTAGGAGGAGACCCCACCATGTAACTTTTGCTTTGCCAAAATGTAGTGTATCTATTCTGTATTCTTCCTAAAACATGCCACAATGCACCTGTACTAAGAAGGGACAGACACAGATTCTGGCTAGTCACATAAAATAACTACTGCCATATATGGCATATCCAGTTAGACATTAAGGGAGGAGATTACTCCTTATGAGGGAGTAGCCATAAATCAATACTGGTGTTTGCCTATCCAGGTCTTGATAACCTCTTGTGGCTTATTAAGTAATATTTTCCCCATTTCCTTATAAATTAGACATCAAAAACTATCTAACCCTCACTTGTACTTAAGGTAAGTTTACTATCCGAGTCAAAAATGGAAAATTTCAGTTCACAATTACGAACAATCAAAAAGAATTACCTGCGTACAGTTTCCCAGGAAAATGGAAAGTGATGTGCATACAAACCAGAGAAGTATAAGTGAAAAAGACTGCTTTTATGTTCAATTATTAAGACAAATCAGGTGACCTGCTTCACAGAAACTACATTCACACCTTGTTCTTTTTGCTTGGATCTGACAGCACTGCCTTTTGCTTAATAAACTAGCAAAAGTTGGTTTACCTGACAAAAGAGATGTGGTCCCACTGCATATTCCTCCATGCTGCCTGGTAGCGCATTTCCTGTAGTTCTGTGCACCACTCAGTGTTTTCACGTTCCAGCCCTTTTAAATACATGGAAAGAGTGTGGCGAAGACCAAAATTCTGCAAAGCCTGGAATTAAGAAAAATTACTAGAAGTTGGTTTTCCTCCTTTATCAAACTGAACTAGTTTTTTTAAAGGCTTTGTTTTACCTTTGCAAACAAAGAAGCCTTTGCAGGGATGACAGGACCATAAATATTTCTAAACTCAGCACTACATAACAGGAAAACTTTTTAATAAAACTACTAATCCCACTATTGATATCTGCACCCCCAGGAAAGCAGTTTCATTACTACCACCATGGGTGGCATTTTTTAAAATAAATTTCCACACTTTGCTTCAAATTAACTATGAGTTCACATTTCTCCATTCCACCATTCCCAATAGTAAGTCAAAATGGGTTTTACTTCTTAATGAACCATTTTCCTGGTGGGGATTTGAAAAGGTTTCCTGCAACACCTATCTGTTTGAAGACCATAATGTCTTTATAATTGTGACCAGTTAACTAGATTATGCATGCAGCCATTATGAAGGAGAAATGCAATGGAATTTTAGCAATGATACTAAATAATCTGGGGTAAGAAAATAAAAGAAAATTTTCATAGGAAAATGAAATGAGGAGAGAAACAGATATACCTGTGCTACATTATTATAGAACTGGTGTAAACATTTTTCGGCTAAAAAAGCAACATACTTTTTAAGGGTTCAAAATAGCATCGATTCTATTTATTTATTGTATCAGAAATACCACAGTTTCAGTCAGATACTTGCCACAATGGAGAGGTTTGAAGAACGAGAGAGGAAAAGTAACCAAATACATTACTTTTCATATCCTGTCATTTTAAGAGCTGGTCTTAAGTATTTCACAAAATTCATCACCCATGACTTGGGTGAGTGACAAGAGGAACAGGAACCTTAACGTTTTCAGGACAAATATTGAGTTGTCTTATATTACACAGTTTGGATGTGTAAGACAATGGGCTGGACTTGATGAATAAAGGGATTGTTTTCGGTCCTAAAACAATTTTGGACTTAATACAAATGACTCAGTATGATGGATATCAATTCTTACATTTATTTCCTCTTACAAAATAGGATTACCTCTATTATTCCTGCCTGGCGAGTAGATGGAGAGAGGCTTGTCTCAAGGTCATATGTCACAAGGGCTTTCTCCCATACTGCTTCATGCTCATATGTTCTTAGCCTGTTGTAAGTTAACAGGATGTTTTCAAATGAAGTTCCTTATTAATAAATGAAAGCAATGACTCTAAAGAACATAAGAACATTAATAAATTATACCGCGCTAATGGTTGTAACATTCTTCCTCCACCACAGCCATAGAGACTGTCAGGTTCTCCAATGCTTCTGTATATGTCCATGAGAAGGTCCTAGAAGATGCACCACAAAACTGAAGGGTTATCTTTTTTTGGAACCAGTTCAAGTTAGTTTTACATATATCGTGTAAGTTTGTAAATATGAGTCCTTGCATGCAACACTATCATTGCTAAATTTTCCTTTATGCAGTATCTGAGCCTGCTATCATCACAGGAAAAAAGTTATGCAGTCTAGCAAAACTCTTCAGGACTACCTACCTTCCCTGCTAATTTATTAAACAAAAAACAGAACTGGGCCTTAGGTGGACTGGCTGAAAAGCAAAAGGCAGTAGTACTGAATGAGCATCAGACATACCAGCTAAGCAATGCATCTTAAAAGTTACACAAGCATAGTTCTGGAATAATGAACAATGCGAAGAAGTAACTTAGACAAGGCTACTGGATCAGATTTGATATATCAAATAAACTTGCAAGAGATACTACTGCTTTGCTTTTGATTAGTACAGCCTCCCACACCACATGTTCATTTTTAATGAACATATATCTCACAAAACAAACTGAAAAATACTTGGCTAGTTATCACCATGAGTTCAGTTCTTTCAAGGAACAAAGTCTGCTTGCTGTGATGTAAAATTTGCCAGTTAATTAGTGTTTCAGGTGAACGAATACTCAATTTAACTTGTCTAGAAGGCTACTAAGTTCACTTCGAATTAAAGCATGAGGAGAACTTTCAAACACAATTTTTGGATTCAATTAGATCTGCCTTCAACTCAGATGAAATCTACTCTTAATAATAATTATATGAGAAGTTTTGCTTTCAGATTATGAAGCACACATGTACCTGTAAACTTAAGCCAGTTTCTTCTTTACTTTTTTCGTTCAAAGTAGTAATAGTTGTTTTTTGACTTTCTTCTTCAAATGTCAAACTCTTAGCTGCTTTAAAAGAAGATCTAAAAGAAAAGTTTCAACCAATAAAGTTAAATTAAATTTCATACAAAGAACTAAAGAAATTCTGAAACAATACTTAAATAGTAAGCAACTTAAAATACTTAAAAAGTATTAAAAAGTATTAAAAAGCAACTTTAAATACTTAAAAAGTAAACAACAAATGCAAGACCATGCCTGTCATACCCCTAAATCATTCAAAATAGCTCTCCACTAGAATAATGATCAGCTGAACTGAGAATATCAACGTCAAGGGATTTTAACACCAAGGTGTTTTTTCAGAGATAAAAAAACCCCCTTGTAATTTCCAATATTTTATTAGATCAAGTTGCTTTTGTGAATGGCTGAAGCATTCTTTCTTCTGTCAAAGAATAAAAGCAGTTAGTTAATGCATATGCTTATAATCTTCCTCTTGTTATATTTTCACTACCTTAGAGTTATTTGTAACAAAAACAAAGCTTCTAAACTAGTTCCATATTTTGATCTTGCTAGACCAGAAGACAAAAATAATTGTCCATTATAGAAGAAAACTCCTTCTCTACAATTCAGCTCAATCCACACACAATTCTGGTTATCATTCTGGTGTTTCCTTCTTTCTTTGATTAACTTCTGGCTTTAATTTAACCAATAGCACTAAGAAAAGTTTCTGATTATGAGTCAACGTGGTTTGGATCACATTCAAGGATTGGTAGAAATATTTTCATGTCCATACATGCACCTATGGAATATTTTTAAAGCTTCCTTCACTTTTCACATAACAAAACACTACTGGGATGCACAAAACATGACCCATTTTATCAGAAATGTCAAGAAACTGCACTCCTCAAGCCTCATACCTTTCTTGCTGTTTGTCTCTATTTATCTTGTCTGCGTAGATTTCTGCGTAGAGCAAGGCTGTGAAGTGAGCAGCACAAGACTGTGCTGCTATAGCAACCTCAAGATAATTCAGATCCAGCCAGAAGCTGTCATCAAAAACTGTACCTGAAGCAGATCTGATTAAATAAAGACTTTAATACTGCTGCAACAGACCTTCTCTCTAACATTAAACAAAATAAATCCAAATTAACTATAAAGCTTTCCAAAGGCTAATTTTATTTTAGCACCCCCCTCAAAACCCAAACTACAAGAAGTTTATCAGACAACAAGTTTTTAGAAAACTCCTTCAGCATAGTTAGAACCCCTGAAGTCCAGCTATATCACTTCTGTAAAAAATGCAAAGTCACTACTGTATCTTCATTCTTTTGACTGACATGTTCTCTATCATGTTCTTCTTTAATCTAGAACATCAACAGATCTTAGAACAGTCATAATTAAATTAAAGCAACATTTTGGAAAGTGATAATTCACCTCTTTTGTCTTCTTAAGTAATCAACAACAGCAAGCATGGCTCGTCGAGATACTTTATCCAAACTTCTAAAATTATGGGTTTCTTGCTCTGGGATGTATATTTCAAAGGAAAGAATATAATGAACTTTTGTCATAACATATTCTTTTCACAAAATAAAAAGGTCTATTTTGTACTCAAGAAAGTAACTAAAAACTACCTTGGATGGCATTTCCAAAATTAAACTAATAGTTTGTCACAAAACGTATTTTTCCTCCTTACACTATGATAGAGACACTACAGTAGTTTATACCACAATTTTATCAAATTATCTTTGTATTAATAATTTATGTATTATATTTCTTATTATAGAACTCAGAGATGAACTAACACAATTGCACAAATCTCTATAACAGACCTCTTCTCTTAGGCTTGAGACATATAAAGTTATTCCAAAGTCACAGAAATACTTGCTAGTAGCTTTATTGCAGATTTTATAGTGTGGATGCTTACACAAAAAACACTATTTCCCACACAGAGACACATTTAAAGAATTTATATTTCTACACCTTGCTTCCGGATTAAAAAAAAAAATAAAATCAGATGGCTACAAGTTGTGTTCCATTCACTTGTTTAATAATTTCTCCATTTTTCTGGTAATTTTTGATTTATCAATTACAAGAAGGAAGAAACAGGGAAAGCATAACCAAAAGTTTGATTACTACTACATTACAGTGAGATGTGGAACTAACAATTTCCCCTAAAGAATGCAAAAGCCATATTAAAGAAGAAGTATCTGGGCATTTTGTGTGCTTCAACAAACAGAAATGAATGACACTTAGTTTCCACTGCTACCAAAGATCTGACAGAAGGAACACCACCTCCTTCTTATTAAGTCATCTCCCACATGCCTAACTTTCAGAAGACATGCAATGGGGACATTTGACTCTCAGTTCCTAGCACACCATGACGTTTTTCTCTCCATTCCCACGTGCTGCTCTCCTTGGCAATGGAGACAGCACCTCACAGGCAGGGTCCATTCTGTTGGACTGTACAATCAATGCCCCAAAGAGCTTGCTGTTTCCTCTTTCACAATTTCATCAGATGAATAACTAAAAATTTCTGAATGATTTATATTTGGGTACTAGAAAGTATTAATGAGTTAGGGGAAGAAAAAGGCACTGGCCAAGAAAACCGGAAGAAAACAGTTATTCTTAGGGCTTTGTTGAACAATAGGCCAAATTACAATAATGGCAACTGACAGCATGGAGTTCATACTCACTAACAAGAAGCTTACAGACATAAAATAAAAATGGTGCCTGTTTTTCATGGCATCAGATCAAAAATCTAAATGCTAAGGAGTAAAAACTGGACAGGTATTTAGAAATATTAATTCAACAAAAAAATTACATCTCTTCTGCAAAATAACAGATTCAACTGACCTATTATTCGCCAGATCGACATGCACTAAGTCCAAAATATTCACTGTTTTTAGTTTTGGTGGGTCTGACTCCAGTCAAGCAGTTGGCAATTCACAATTAGGTTTGGTTTCTCAGGCAGCGCAGTGATTGGCATGATGTTCACACCATTTATGCTTTAAACTGCCAATTTCTAGAACTTGAATGTCAAAATGGATCAATGCTAAGACTCTTGTTCGGACACACTCAACTCTCTCATGTCTAACTGCCTGGTCTTTCCTAGTTTGGATCCTGATGGACTGGAATTAATTTAGGTTTTCTTTGATCACAATCTAATTGGAAAGAATGCCAACAGTTTGATTAGAAGGTGCTTTCCTTTTAAAGGACCTTACTGCATTACTTATATGCTGCTGCAGTACTTTTGGTTACACCTTCCTTTCATTCTGCTGGAATGGAACAGGTCTTTTGAATGTATAGGGAGACCATTATCAAAATTTGGCAGAAGCTAAAGAAAGGGTTAGTCTTCTCCAAGGAGAAAATACAGATAAAACTGCTTTTTATCACTCTTGTTTGAGTAAGAGAGGAATTTAACTGCCAATTAGTCATTTTAAGAGACAGTCCACGACTCAAGTCTTGCAGCACACAACATTGCATAACACCTAAATTCAGCAAGTAATAAATATCATCCAGTTGTGAATAAGGAAAAAAGTTATACTGAAGAAGCTGCTTGGATGCTGCCAACGAACAGGTTCAAAATTAACGCTATCTCCACTGAAAAAGATCAAACAATTGGGCAGAAGTTTCTAAAATTCAGTCTGCCTGCAAGCGCACATCATACATTTGATGTCAGGAGATAGTTTTTTCACAACCAGAATCCCACTTTTAGTTGAAACAAAAATATCATGACATTACCTGAATCAGAATTTGGAGTAGATCTACTAGATGAGGCAAATTTGCAACAGGCTGTAAAAAACTTCTGGATATGAAGTGACAAAAGATTTCTCCAAGATTCATCTGAGTCATGAAGAACTATATCATGAATCAAGTATGGAAGCAAAGTTTGACACAAGTCTGTTTTCACCTAGAAAACAACCATGCACAGCAGCTGCTAAGGAAGACAACGGAAAAAACCTTTCTTTCTCTAGGTTACAACCAAACTGACAACTACTCAAACAAACATGCAATGTTTGAGAAAGAACATGGAATATGAATAATGTAAACCACTCAACGGGGCTGTGCTGGCATTCAGCTAAAGTAGCCACATAAAGTTCATCTACGTTACAATCATCTCTCAAAACTTGTATTTCAAGAATATATTTTATGAGTATCTGCAATATATGATTACAAAGGTTCTGAATTATTTAACAGCAGAAATTACTATTTGTTATCAAGATAAGTAATCATATTTTTTATGCCTCACAGCACACACATACATACATACATGTGTATGATTTAGCTCACCTCACACAGTGGCTTCATTAACTGTAGAACTTCATTTTTCACACCTCCACTGTCCAATATCGAACTAGTTAGGCACTTGATCCAGGTCTCATGACTTTCTCCCAGAGGAATCCACAGGTTTGTGTCATCCAAAGTTTCTAAACGAGCCTCTGTATCATTAGCAGATACTACAAGAAACTAGAAGGAAAATACACATATTACAAACATAAAAAAATTCTAAGGCACTTAAAAAAGCCATATGGCAATCTGCACAGACCAAAATATATTAACTATTACTGATACTTCAACTGACTAACAGTATCAATTCTGTTCATGTGAATGTCAAGTTTTCAAAGAAAATCTGAAAGTACTAAAACCAAAAATTTACTGATAATATCAACAAGGTCACTGTAGGCATCACGTTTAGGTCACAAATCAAAAGTTTCAAAATGAGGAAATATCTGATTCAAAATATCTGATTTGCGGTTAATTATGCACTGTTTTCCTGACTTATTTTCCACCGATTTTTTGCATCAAATGACACGAGAATCCTGAGAAAGTGCGTATTACATTCATCAAAGCCTTTAAAAAAATATCTATTTTTATTTTTCCTCTGCCCTATATGCTATATATGTAAGACATATCAGAAGAAGTACCTTTTTTCTAGATGTTCTGAAAGGCTGTAGATAGATTAACAGGGGATCAGCTTTATTTTTATAAACTTCCCAAAATTCACTTCCAGACTCTGTGGCTAATATGTTTTTCAAACAGGAAACAGCAGCAGCTCTAACACCAATACTAAAAAAAATAACATACACAACATCTTTATTATTAATTTAATTCAGATAGTTGACTTTCAAAATCACCTTTATAAATATACAAGGCAAATAACTCCACAGTCTATGTGCGCATCAAATCAGAAAATTTTGGAATAGGATGTGCCATTGCATATTTTATTATAAAACAAAGCCTGATTATTTCCTCCACAGCACTGCTATCCTGTACAGCACAGTGGAGACTCTCTGGCTTGAGTCCAACTAGGGAATTTCTAGGAAACATCTAAGTTTGACCGGGTAAGTAATGCGAGCCTTGAAGCAGCACATGGTCAGACACTAACAGGTGTTAGTAAAACTTTCAGAGAGTTACTCTGAGCTGATTTGAACAACATACAACTTAAAGGCTCCTATTAAGCTTTGAGGTAACTAAATAAGTATACTCACCAATTATCTGTTAAAGCAGTATTTATTTGAGTTAACATTATGAAGACCCACTGACGTTTTCTATCTTCAAATAAGTCTGCTGCTCTAGAATCCAGTGCATTTTCAGCACGCTGAAGAGCTATGGTGGAGAAATCCATGGGACCTATTTCTCCCAAGCAACTTCCAACAGCCTCTGCAAATGCAAGTAATTTTACAGTCTTTCTGTAGTTTTATGAACAGTAAAACAAAGTCTCACCCTGCTTTTAGAACTGAGATTGTTATGGGGCAAAAAGCTGCAAACATTATAAATAATCACTTAAGGAGCTTTATGATTAAAATTACATGTTAAAAAATTTTGCAGCATAAGACACAAATAATAAAGTTATGCTTTTTAACTCAATTTTCTAGGAGTGCCTATGGCTCTGGATGTTACAGTTTATATCGGATAAGAATTTTGTTTTTGCTTCTGTCAGAAACAGGCAAGTGCAAAAGGTCAGAATCATTCATGTTCATTCCCTAAGGGTATGGTAAATACAAACAGTAGCCTGTGTAAACACAAACCGTAGACTGTAAACTCAGTCAGAATTAACCTACATTTTACATAAAATGATGTACCTATGTGTCCCTCATTTGTTTTCCAGACAAAATACAGAAAAGAATAAAACAAAACAAAATTGACCTTGAAAATAATATTTAAAAAGGCATGTTAATGTTCAACAGAAAGAAAACAAAATCTATTTCCCTGCTCTTTCTTTCAAACTCTGCATGTGCATGGAAAATGTTTCCATCTTCTACAACATTGTTTTAACCACCAGAACAAATAAAGAACACACTAAAGATACACAAGTTGGGTTTTGAACTAAATTTGACAAATCACCTAAGGAAACACAATGAAGAGAAGGCTGAAACCTGCAGCTTGCAGAGGTGCTAAAGAATCCATTATACTGAAGTCAACATGAGTTTCAGTTCCTCAGCATTTGTAATTATCAGTCATTAGTCTTTTAGAGAGACAACATATCAGGTGTACATATAAAGGTGTTTCTGTCTAGTTTAGACATCTAATTTCAGTAATCACCAGCTTCGTGGAGGTAGTCTCCACTTAGGCAAGAGGGGATTTGGATTTTAGCTTTGGATCAAACATTAACCAGGCGGTCAACGTAAATGGTGAGAATAATTTTAATAACACAGGAGAGGCTTTAAGATGGAGAACAATTATTTTAATTTCCACTATGACACGCCTACAAAATTTTCAGATAAGTTCTCTTCAATTTTTTGTATTATTTTTCAACCTAATAAAGTGACCCATAGAAACAGATGACTCTTTACTGCATATAGAACAGACCAGAGTCTAAACTGATTGCAATTTAAATTATTAGTCAAAGTTTTAAAATACAGTGACTGAATAGAAGCTATATCAACCATTTTAACAATCCTGATGGCTACCTCTGGCAGGTAATGCAAAATAGCAGTGGGAAATAACATTGAGAACAGCCACAGTTTCAGTCTGGTTTTTGTAATGACAGCCCTAATTAGCCTGTGGGAGTAAAGAACTTACCCAGAACTGCTTTTTCTCCTGTATGGTTAACTGCCATCTTGGACAGCTGCAGTAAGTTCACCACTAATTTCACTACTACAGAATCTTCCGGCTTTTCTATCATTCAGAAAGAAAAAATAAATGCCAAAAATGTCAGTGTAGTTGTAATGTGAACATATTAGAAAGAAAGCACTGCTTCAGTGTCTTTTATCACCAATGTCAACACGCATTATCAATGTTGAGGCACGTTGGTATTAAACAGTACATCAAAAAAATTTTTCGGTTATCTTATTAATTGTAACTTGAAAATATTTCTATGCATTTGACTATGCCAAAGAATCCTCAAAACTCAAATACACAAATTCTATTGTTTTCAGCATTTTGATGCAGAAATGATGATTAATTACATGAAATATTACCATAAGTTGGTGTAAGAGTGCTGTTTGAAACAGTGAAGTCATATTGTGTGATTCCACTGACAGCCCTTAAACTAATATCATTCTGTTCTAAATATGAATCCAAGGAATATCTGAAAAATAGGCTTTCTGCCAGGAACTTCTCAGAATTTCACTAGCTTTCAGTTGCCTAATTAACCTTGCCAAACTACAAACTCTTATGATGGGCATTTCCTTACATATTTGCTGCCTGCCTGAGGTCTTTATTTTAAATAAACATGCCAAACAAAATGTTCTAAGAAAAAAATATGATGATCTGCCAATGTAAGAAAAAAAAAAATCCACAGCAGTATTTTTTTAAAAATCCCACTGCTCTGTTGATTGGAATGGAAACCTGGGATAGGGCTATATGCTTGCTGACACCTTTATAAAATTGAATACGTGTGTGGTCAAACTGCAGCAGTTATTTCTTAAATGTCAGCTTTCAGCATAGAGTTGTATAGCCTTTATCAATAATAGGTTTGCTTCTTTTTAGAAAATAAGAACTACTATTACTATTATTATTATTGTTATTATTGTTGTTGTTCTTCTTGTTATTATTATTATTCAGTGGTTAACAGACTTCTAGTATAAGGCAAACTCAAGGCAACAGGCCCATCAAGCCTGCCAGCCTGCCTCCAGCAAAGCAAGAGAAAGTACTTCTCAGGTTTTGCCTGAGCAGATCTTCGTATCTAATAAACTTTATAAGATATATGTAATCCTTTTTAAGGTTTGTTATGTTTCTAATCTCCACAGTAAGTAACAATAAGTTCCATGCTGTATATATTTTGAAAAAATGACATGGTTTCTCCCACATAACTGCTGTGAGATAATTTAATCTGTTGTCATAGAAGTGATAGGTACTTCCCTACTCAGCTTCATCGTACCATTCACCAGTTCATACACTTCACTCCTATTCAATCTCTTTTCCAGTCTCACAAGGCTTTCCTCCAATGGAAGTTGCTCCACGCAAGCTTGTTGCCCTTCCACTAATGCTTTTCAAGCAGAATTTGGAAACTAAAACTGTAAATTATATTCAAGATGTGGGGACATTATGCACTTGCACTGTGGCCTTAAAACAGACTACTACTCTTCCCCAAATTTTAGTCTGCACTTTTTTACAATTAATTACATCAGCTCTTTTTATCTCCCCCTCATGCACACAAGCTGATGAAGACTTGATGTAGAGGTGAAAAGTGAAATGGTATGCCACAAGCATCTGAAAAACAAAATAGAAAGGAACTGGGTGTGGACTGAGGGCTGAAACAGCATCCTGGGATGTGGCAAGTTTCAGCTAAATTCTACCATTTAAAAACTTCTGAGAGCTTTACTTTCTAACATACTATGACTTCAATAAAATGTAGCTTCGTTACATTTAAAAGAGTAGGGAGATTCATAAAACAAGAAAACTCATTAAGCAGCCATAAAACCATATATTATACATTATCCTGGGCATTCACAATCATACATGCCCCATGCCAAAATCTGTGTCGTGGTTTGAATCTTGTTTTCCCCCGAGGCTAAATTAAGTGGTAGACCCCAAGGGGTGGAAACCCCTGGAAGTTTTGAAGTTCTGCCCAATGGGCGCTCCTGCAGAAATGTAAACATATCACAAGCTCACCGGAAGAGAAGAGTTGTGGTTTGAGTTGTTGTGGGAGAGGTGGCCATGTTGTAGAGCCACGAGGAAGGGGCTCTGAGCCCCTTGGGCCCTCTGGGGCCTCCCAGCCCCTGGCTGGGGGGGGCTGCAGGGACCTGGAACAGCATAAAGCTGGGCTAGGTGCCTGTAGTTATGCCGGGAGATGTTTTCTCCATGGGCGCAGAGCAGCAGCCAGCTCTGACCAGAGAAACGGTGGCAGAGAGCCAGAGCAGATAACACCTGAACTGAAGGAGCAGCAGAAACAACATACAGCACCGCAGAGAGAAGACTCCTGGAAAGAGAGCCGAGGAGAAAGAGAGCCAGCAGTCTGAGAGACAGAGTTCTGGGGGTAAGACTGTACCAGATCCCCTAAAACTCCCTTGAGACCCCTCTTGGAGAAGAGGGACATGGACTCCTATTTAGGAGAAGAGTTTTAGACATGCAGCACCAGAGAGAGAGAGGAGCTGAGAAGCTCAGAGCGTCCTGGAGCTGGACCGGGACGGCCAGAGGAATGCGGGGGGAGTTGACCTTGGCTCTCCCCCCCTTGCACTGCTGCCACGGTGGCAGCCTGAGAGACAGGGCACAGAGGCCCTGCAAGGAGCTGAGTCTCCTGGAGATACCAGACCGTCACGAAGACCCCCTGTGTCTTCGTGATATGACGTGGTGATACGACCTTGTCTGGGGTTACGAAGCCCACGGAAGACCCCTCGGTTGGAGGCGATGGGGCCGAGAGAGGCTTGGATACCTCCCTCGTGAGTGCTGGCAGAAATCCAGCTATCAGCTGCTGCATGTGGAGAAGACAGACAGACTGCTGCCTCAGAAGATGCTGCTGTTCAGAGACTGGAAGGGGTCTGTCCTTCTTTTCCTCCTGGACTTTTTTTTGGAATTTGTATAGTCATTGTAATATATTCCCTTTCCCCCACTTTGAGTCTGGTGTGTTTTGTCTGGAAAAACCCATCTCACATGATTAGGTTGAGATGTGGGAGGCAGCTGCATGCATGTGAAGAAGACAGACTGCTGCCTCAGAAGATGCTGCTGTTCAGGACTGGAAGGGATCTGTCCTTCTTTCCCTCCTGGACTTTTATTTGGAGGGGAGAAGAGATCTGATCCACTGTAAATACATATGTTATGGTAGAGATAGTTGTGATCATGTGTATAATGTGATATGGTATTTATTTGTATAGTCATTGTAATATATTCCCTTTCCCCCACTTTGAGTCTGGTGTGTTTTGTCTGGAAAAACCCATCTCACATTAGGTTGAGATGTGGGAGGGGGGATGGAGCTAGGGAATTGGATTTTGGGGCTATCTCAAACCATGACAATCTGGAAGGCTGTTTTATTCTCTCTACCATGTAACACCTCATATAATATTTATAAGACACTATGTTACAGATACTTCAGATTTTACATGAATAATAAATGGAATTTTACTTTGCATGTGAAACTATAATAAGGTTACATTGTTAAACATACAAAACCCTGGACACAAAATAAAACCTTGCTAAACACCTAAAACCAGATACAAAAGAAACAAAACACATATATCGGTACCCTGGAAATTTTTCAGGAGATCCTTCATCTGATCTTTATATTGTTCCAATTGTTTGCGTAAATCATACAGTCCTTCAAGCCGTGTTAAGGGCAGTGAATCACAAACACCAACTGAGAGAAAGTGATTAATTTCCTGCAAAACAACATTCTGTACTAAGCACATATAACAAACAAATATAAAAGCTTCAGGCAAAGACTTGGCTCTCAGCAGTCCACAAGGTGGATATTAACAGATGCAAAGTATGAATAGAAACCTACAAATATCTCAGTCTCTGAAAACTGGCAATAAAAAGAATCTACGTCTAATTTAAATATTTCTCAACTGTAGCTAGGAAATCCTTTTTATTTTGTAAGTTTGCATTACCAAAAACACTTATGTCATGACATATATTTTAAAATGTAATTACCTCCAAAAGAGAATATGGTCCTTTACTGTATTTTATTTTCTGCTGAGTTGCTCGCAAATCTTTAAAAGCTGGATATTCAGGAAAAGGATCTAAGCATTTGATTGCATGATAAAGATTTTCATTATCCTTATTATCTATCACCAGATACTTCAACAAGCCTAGGACCTGTATATAAGAAGTAAATAAAACCCCAAAAATTACAGAGAAACATTAAGAAACAATAAGCCATATTTCTTATTCAGGCTATAATGTAGCTCTCCAAGTTCCACTAAACTGCTAAGATAATTTATTTACACTGATAAAGGTTGTAAGATGTTTAGAGGCTTGGGGAAATGACACACATATTCTAAAATGGTGAGACATTTTTGCTACTCTCCCTTCCAAACAAAAATTAAAGTTTTTACTATCATGGCCTGCAGTTCTATCCTGTTTCCTGATGAAGTTGATCTCAAATACTGGCCAATACAATCATTATGATATTGACAACGATTTAGCAAAACACTGCACCCAAACAGTTCTTCTGATGTTATCAAGACTTTATTATTCTCACTAAAGTGCTGTTAATTTGAAATTCAGATCAATATCATAACTTATAGCCCAAATCACTGAACTCTGCAGAATTTGTTTTATAACAGATCCATAACTTGAATAAATGCTTGACAAAGTGGTACCACACTTTCTTTGCAAAAACACTGCTTTTATGCTTAAAAATCAATTCAACTGGATATTCAATCCAAGCTACTTTGAGGATTCTACAATCTAAATCATGATGTTTTTATTTGAAGACCTGTGTTTACCTGAAAATTATTAGCCTCCATTTAATACTAGATGAAAAAATAAAAAGAAGAAAAAGTGATCACTAGACGGTGGGCTTCCCTGCAGGAGTATGATATGAGAGGGTTTCATATTTGACATCAGTTCCAATTCAGAGAAATTTCTGTCCTCCCCACTTTGTTTCTGCTTAGGGGTGCCCTGACAAGTTGCCTTTGCAGTTGTGCATGGACAACTGTTTGCATCGACATATTGTAAATCTGATCACGATCATTAAGCTGGGAAAAAAACCTGCCAAGTTAGTTTCAGCTGGATCAGCAGAGCCCTCCAGCTCAACTGGAAGGACAAGAAGGATAATGTAGAGTTACAACGCAACCACAAAGGTGTATATGGTACTGTGGGATCAGATTAACCCAGAAGGCAACATGAGGACTGAAGTGCAACAGGCATACTCTGGAAAATAATGCTTGTCACACAACAGAAACTGCTTTGTTTCCCTTTTAAGGCCTATGTGCAGGATTTATTTTTAAAGATTATTTGTTAAATAAATAGCTGAACCATTGAATTCTGTTCTCTGCATACTTTTCCTCTTTGTCCTCTATACACCTTCTCATACCAAAAGTCTTTATTCGTATTTCCTGTGAAATCACCCACAGAGCTTTATAAGTAACTGTTTACTACTCAACGTGCTATTTGGCAGAAGTACCAAAAGTGAAGATACTTTTATTTAAAAAATTAAAAGCATACTATCCCATCCCAAACAGTAATTTTTATGTAAATCTCCAAATCACAGAAAAAAGGAATTAAAATTGAACATGAGTATAGATACAGCTTTAACAACTGTGAACATGAACTAAGAAGCTAACAGATAAGGAATAAGCAGCAATGCAAAACTACCTGGTCCTGAATCTCAGACTGGTTCATGGCAAGAGGTATTAGGGTTCCTACAATAACATGAAGGTGTGTCTCTAGGGCATCACTGCAACACGTAACCGCTGTGTGGCAAACATGATGAAGGAGATCACAGCAGACTGAAAAGCTGCGCATGGATATGTCTCTGATAATAACAGGTCTGTCGTGGGAAACAAAGTGAAATATAAATGGTCATTGTCTCAAGTATCAGCCTATTACACAACAGGGAAGAAAAAGGGGAAAAAAAAAAAGATAAAATAAGGAGGAACTGATTCTCAAGTTTAAAATTTATCAATCAGCTCTATGGACTTAGCTCAGGAGACATAGAAAAACTTAAACACACTGAGTTTGACTTATCACTTTAAAAAATGGAATAAAATCTTGTAGAAAAATATATACCAAAATGGAAAAAAAAAATAAAAAAAAAACAAACAGAAAAGGCTTTTAGACTATTATTTGCCAGAACAATGTTGGCAGAAACAGAACAAAGGGGAAACCATGCTCTCTGAATCCTCCTCTATCTAAAATAACCATTAGTTAAAAATAAAATTAAATATTACGATACAAAGGTCACCTGGGGATTATCTAGTCCAGCTTTCTGCCTGATGCAGGTTTTATTTCAAATTCAGATAAGGTTCTCAGGGTTTTGTTGAACTGAATTTTGACATATTCCTTGGATGGAGAAACAATAGCTTCCCTGAGCAACCTGCTCCGGTATTTAACTATTCTCACTGCAAAAATCCTTTCCCTTACATCCAATCAGAATTTCCCACCATGCAACTTGCTGAGTGCTACCCCTTGTCCTTTCACTGTACGCTTCTAGGAAAAAATCTGACTTTACCTTTACTGTAAGGTGTTTTTCCCTCCAGAAACTGAAGAACAGAAATTAGATCAACTCTACCTATCCCCTCCAGGGTCTTCCAGTCAACCTATCCCAGTTTGTAATTATCTCTCAGGTCCTGGCTGGATGGGTGACACAGTGGTATTCCATCTCAGGTGAGAGACTTAATGGTTGCTTTAGTTCAGTTTCACAACGTACCTGTTGTCCCACTCTTACAGCTAGACAAGGTCCCTCTGAAAGGCAGCCTTGCCCTCCAGTGCATGGACTGTCCCTGTCCCAGTTCAGTGTTAGTTGCAATAGTAAGTCCCATAATAATGGCATTTACCATAAAATCCACACATCTCTTCAACATCTCGGCCTATGAAACGCTTCAAACAAGCAAAGCAATCAACTTGCACATCAACTCAAAGATAATTTAGGTGAATAACTGTCTGGGAAATCCAAAGCTAAACCTGAAGTAAGAAAATACCTTAGTCTGCTTATCTGAAAGACAAGGATCTCCATTTAAATCTTAGGCCTGATGAAGGACCACTTTTCTCAATCTGAAGCAAGCTAGGATAACACGTACCAATTCATTTTGCTAGGTACCCACCAGTGAAAATATAAATGCCAATACTCTTTATTAATTCAATAAGCACATTTTATTCGACCTGTGCTTATTTTGCACTTAACTCCACATTTTGAATTTTTCTCCCATATCCTTTAAATTTCTAAACACCCTTTCTGTCATCAAAATCTCCCAACACTGTTTATTTGTACAATTTGATAGCCTATTACATGCTGCTGCAGTATAGTGACCATCTAAATACAAGGATAGCACAAAACATTCCATACTTTAGTAAGAGTTCTATATTTAAATTCTGAAATGATAAAAGAATGGCAATTCAATTTTAAATCTCAGCAAATTTTAATTAAGTCTATAAATGAATTCACATCTGCTGGTGATATTGAAATGTATGGTTCCAAGAATAAGGAAGTACAGACAGGAAGAACAAGAGATAATTACTGTATTTACCTGCTATTGATGTGGTGAATCAGGGTGTAAATTACATCTCGGAGTACAAAAGCCCAGGCTCCTCCTAAACCATCTTTTATTTCTTTAAGTAAGAGACCAACAAACAGGTGATAAATTAGAAGAACTCTGTGTTTCTTATAAACGTTGTTTGTATCTGATACATGCTTACAAAGAGCTAGAAGGATTTTCTGGAATGAATCCTAAAAATGAATAAATTTTGAGTAAAAAATTAATTCATAATGTCAATACAGATATACCTTACATAAAGAAAAAACTTAAGCAGGATATATATATTTTGTTAAAGGGCATGGGCAAAGAAGCTTCATTATTTTTATTGCTTTAAACAAACAAAAGACCTACATGGAAATGAATTCTCTGAGCAGGACTATAAGCCACACATTGCCTCATTTTCTTTTTTTTATTCCTCGCAACATGAGAAATGTTATGCACATTTTTCAGAAAGCCAAACACTTATGGTAATTTTTACCAACAGAAGAAACATCAAACACAAAGCATTAAAACATTGGGTAATGATTCAACCTATATTCTTTCAAACATAATATTAATGCGCACAAAATGCACTATTTCATGGAATATATCCCTATAGACTGCAACTGTTAAAACTGTAAATTTAAAAACCCCATCATTTTAAAATACTAAAAAGTCTGTGTTACATTTGAAAAAACTTACTGCACTGGCTGGCATTATTAACTTTTACACTCAAAATATTTAGATGAACATGGTCCAGAAAAGTTTTTTTCTTATTTTTAGATTATTTATGGATAGGCAAAGTAAGTTCTTGACAACATATGCAACAAAATAGCATAACTCGAAACAGCTACGTTTCTAAGGAATAAAGTTAGAAGACAGTAATACATTCAGGTTTTATTGCAAGGGCTATATAATTTCACGTCTTCATATTTGCCTTTAAAAAATGAAAATCAAGTTTTGAAAAATATCACTGACTATAAAATTTCACAGTCAGTAAGAGCAGCTAACATTTATATTTTAATTGTAGGTTGTATTTAGATAAAATTGGCCATAAGTAACTATTTTAGAATGTTCTTCGGACATATGACAAATATGTAACATTCTAAATTGTGTCCAGTACACACAGATTTCCCCAACCCTTAAAATAATCCTCTCTGCTTTATATATATTATATAATGCATATAATTATATAATTAACACAATTATAGAACACATATTATATAATGCATGTAATGCAACAATTAATAAAATACTATAATTATATAATGCACATAAATCTGTCCCTGAACTTACGACTTCTTCCATTTCAGAAGGCAAATAAAAGAACAGAAAAGGGTCTAAGGTTGTTTATTTTCCTCATATAGAAATGAAGAAAATGTCTAATTAAAACAAAATGTACCCATAATACAAACTCTACACTCTACAGAAAAAGAAGTAATTATTACATACTTACAGGGCTTTTAGAAAGAACTGCTACAATACTTTTTAATTTGCTTTTATGACAGTTGCTAATATAGTCCAAGGTTGCCTTAATCACATAAGATGGAAAATGAGGAGGATTAGGAGCAGGATCCAGTTCCCTAAATGAATAAAAAGGAGATTTATATTTTTCTTCCTCAAAATAAAACACTTTGTATTTAATACAGTAATTCTTTTTGAATAAACACATGAATTCCTAGAAAATTTTTTCTGCTTTCAGTAAGAAGCACCAAAAGCACCCAGAAAACTGACTTATACCTTACTTTGTAGCTGCTTATTGTCCTTCTATGGCAGCTTTCTAAGCTGTATTTTCTTAGCATTCTTTCATATTCTTTTGAAAGATCTTATTGCTAAAAACCCACACATTTGCCTATTAAGGTACTTTGTGGGAAAATCTAATTGCAAGTCATGGATAAAGCTTCTGCATTTTGTAATTGTGGGAACAATTTCATTGAGAAAAAAAGTAATCATGAATCTCATAATAAAAAAAGGATAGTCAACTTTTCTGGGACCTCAAAAAGAAAAGAAATGCATCATAGTAGTAACAAGAAAGCAAAATCTAAGTTTCATCACTCTTTTCTTACCATTCCCTTCTTAGAAAGAAAAATTTTATTTAAAAGCAGACTCCACAGTCTGTTAATAAACTTACAGTAAAAAATTTCTTTAAAGAGTTTGGAAATCCTCAGCCATTTAACTTTTGGCAGATTTTCAAAGGAATGCTTTGGTTTCCTTCAAGTTTATATTTCTACAATAAAAATACCTTCTTCAATAACTTTAGGAAGTGCAATGTTTTTCCAAATAGCTTGCATCTTAACACAAATTACCTGAATTAACTGAAAAGTCAATAAAAATGAAGATATTTATGGCATTAGAATATTTCTATTCATTAGGAATTTATTTGGCATTGCTTAACCAATCTCCTTACCAAAATCAAGAGCTTCCACTACAAGAACTGCTAAGAAACTTTACTTCTCAGTGACCTCTAGTTATTAAAGACCATTAAAAGAATCACCTTAGAGACTAAAACCTGACCAATTTTACAGAGAGGACAGTCCATCCAAATTTGAACTAATCCAAATTGGCACTGTCATAGTCCAGCTCATCAACATACAATGGTATTCTCTTGCCCACACAATCATTCCTTCCATTAACTGAAGAATTATAGAGGTTCTCCTTCCTGATCCTGGTGAGTAACTATGCGAGAAAGCATGACTGTGATACATCATTAGTAATGACAATAAAATCCTTCAATTCTCAACTTCAAGGTCACCTCTTATGCCTGAAGGGCATGTTTTAGTGCACCATGTTATATAAACACACTCAGCATTTAGAAAATGTACAAATACATACCTTATGTATTTACTTAGATGAGCTCCTTCTTCTACCATGGTACCAGGCGGTTCATGTAAAGTCATCAACAGTTCAACCACAATCTCTGGTAAGTTATTATGAAATAAACTGTCAATTTGCTACAACAAGAAAAATAGTATTTTAATAAGAAAAAAATATTTGAGCTAAAATTATTTAATATTTCTTTTCCTTCTGAGAAAACCTATTTTCTCCTGCCTTGATTCTCTATTTGTTCCTTTATCCATGACATACAATTTATTCATAAATTAAGCCCGGGTAAGTCTTATCTATGGCAGTCACAGGTAGAACAATTTACTTTCCTACAGCATATAGAAAAAAAATTATGTTTTACTACTAGTTCTGACTAGTCTGCCTCTGGAGAAGATGGCTCCTCATGAACCATTAACAAAATATTTTAAGAGGGAAACATGACAGATATATGACACAGAAACACAGGGTTATATAATGAATGGTAAAAAAATTTACTGCATTCTGAAAAAAATTATAATTCAGTCAACTGTCTGCCTGAAAGTTTCTATTGAATAGCTACTTGAAATCCTTGGGATTTCTGGCTGGTTTGAATTCATTAAAATAATAATTTTGTATCTATAAACAAACTGTTTACATTTAGAGAACATAAAAATGTTTCTTTCTGGTCTGTTAAATGCTATAGAACTCAATTTACACATTTTAAATGGATACCTGTTTTCCTAAGCAGTTTTCATCCTTAAGCATGTCATAGACTTTAGAAGCCGTATCTCTTTGCTCCTCTACTTCACTCTTTCCATGGCTTTGATAGGCAAAATACGGAAGGATATTCACGAGCAACTTTGGAAAACAGTCTGCTAGAACCTGTCTCCAGTCTCTTTCGATCTTGTCAGCAAGTGACTTCACATCTTCAAACTGACTTCTAATCACCAAGTGTGGAACCAGAACTTTATAACAAGACCTACACAGGGTAAATAGATTTCCAAAATGTCCTTGAACTGGCAGTTTTAAAAAACCTTGAGCATCATATAGCAAATACCGTTCCTCTACTTTATAACAAAACTTACAATCATTGCTTAGCTACTGCTACACACAAAAAAATAAATCTTACCTGCATAAATATAATATACATGATGCTTAGAATACATTTCAAAAGTTCTCAGTACGTTACCTTACAACAAAATCCTGATGCATAACTACGTTTAGAAATTTGGGACCCTATGTCATAATTGTAAATAAAATCTAAATAATGCTTTCATATATAGCAAACTTACCTGTAGAATTCCGCAAGGCTAGCATAGTTCAGAAGAACATAAGGAAAAGCAGACAGGCTATATCCACTGTCATTTATTTTCAGCCACTCCATCACCAAATAGTCCAAATGTGACATCATGAAGTCTTCTATACTTTTATAGCCAAAAATGTCAGATACTTTTTTCAAAACCTGTACATGAATTAAGATTGCAAAAATAGCATACTGAGTACATGATACCATGGCAAACTGACAGCATTACACCTCCATGTGTACCCCTCCACCTTTTAATGAATACTTGCATAACTCAGCTACTATTAGCATTAGCAAGTTTTTTTATTATTTGTATTGCCACATCTCAGAACAGCGCAATCAAGGAATTTTGTGAAGTAGAGACTTTGTGTAAAAACAGAAGCAGCGAATAGAAAGAAATGATAGAAAGGAGAGAAAACATGCACTTAAAAAATGACTGGCATGAAAGGCAATCACTTCAGTATGCCCTTGTGATTTTCAAAATAGACACATACCATCCTCCAATACTTTGCATTTATTTTACATATTTTCCACATTGGAAAATTTGCTTCCACTGGGTAGAAAGATTTTTTAAAATGAAATCTGCAATCTTAAATGTATAAAAGTCTATTTGTATTTCAGATCTGTGCTTTGAACACACATGATTTACCACTAAAATTGGCTTTTATGATGTCATTATTTCTATGTAAGTAGTTAAATATAATTACGAATTCATTTGGTTATTTAAATACCACATTAGTGATACCCTTACAAAATTTAACAACTTTCAACACTGACAAAGCATTTTGTACTCATCCAATTTTAGCCTAACCTACATATAAAATGGAATTTTATACTTGCCTTTTTCACCAGGTGAGGTTCTAATCCATTCTCTTTCACAGACTGGCAAATGGCAAACAAAGCTTGCTTTTCACAGACTGGACTGCAGCACAGAACCATGGTTATAAGCATCAGCAAAACTGCTTTTCCATTATGCTGTTTGTCCAAAAGATCTTCAGGGCTTGCATCACCCCTGACCTTCAATAAGAAATAATGAAGAACTTGGACAAACATTCTGTTAAAGTATTGTCCTAATTAATAAATGAGCATAAATTATTTAAAGTTAAGGGCACTGACATAAATAATGCTGAAAATCTTGCTTTATTTGCTTAAAAATTACTTCCCCCAGCTGCTGCTTCACTCCTCAACCAGAAGTTACTGCCTCCAGCATGCCAGCACACCTGCTGACACCTCATACCCTCCAGTTCATATTATAATATCAATAGTTTAAACAAATGCAACCCACTTAACAGAGAAATTATGGAGGCACAAGACAAGTCTCCTTTTTGCTACTCCCTGATGCCTATAGGAAAGAACTGCCTCGCAATTCAAATGCAGGCATGGTGTTGACAAGTGATGAGTTTAAATAATATTAAGAAACTGCAATGAAAAGGCAGAAGCTGAGACAACACCAAACTGAGGTGACAGAAAAAGGAGCCAAGATAACATAAAAATAAGATGAGATGACAAAGAGCTGGAGGAAGCAGTTCTGAGACAAAACACAGTGACAGAGAGATGAAGCCTCAGCAGCAAGCCCACGCTACAAGACAATGGGCAAAGGGAACAGAAAAAAATGCAGCAGAGAGATGACATGCAGATAGATGACAGCATGATAGAAAAAAAGTGGAAAATGTAGATGATGTAGATGACTTAGCAGGGTAGCAAGGAGGGAAGAAAAGTGAAAGACACTAAACCAAAGATTAACAGTTAAAGAAATTCCACAGTAATATACCACAACATTGTATTTCCAGTCACTGCACTCAAGTCAAACTTTTCCTTCATTTCAAGTTTCTTCTGAATAGTTTAGTTTTTTAAGCATATCTTAAGTTTTGTGAAAACCACTGCTCTAATACCTTTAGAAACATGATCTTTCTGAAATTTACAAACCTGGTTTTATTCTATGTAAACACATAACTTAATTTACACTGCCTCTTATTCACTATTTGTATGTTGTCTAGATTATCAAAGCTACATTTTTCTATGATTCTTAAGTGTTACAGCACTGAAACCTGCAACAACAAGTAGTATGATTCAGAAGAGCAGTCTAGAACATATAGTGAAAAAATTTACAAACTTCTAATGTGGGTAAAACAGTGAGTTACTGGGTGTGTAAGAAATTTCCTGACTACCACTTTGTTTCACCATTTCAGAATACCAGAAGTCCAGAAGAATTAATGTTTTTGGAAAACTAAACACAAGCATGTTAAAAGTAATTTTATTCATAAAATTAAAATTAAGCAAAACTAATGACTAGATGTTGGTACCAGGTTTCTCATTCCTTCCTGAACTCTGAGATAGGCATTCTCAAAAGCCTTTTGCTGGAGCTTCAAGGGAAGAGGTTTTGACATTCCAGAAGAATCTCTCTGTTTCACATCTTGAAACAAACTTTAAAAGAAAGAACAATCATTATTAGCATAACATGTCTACAGAGTTACTACATATTGTGCTTATCAAATAATAACATTCTGATTTTCTGAATATAATTATTTTTTTCTTAATTTTCTAATAGAGAAGTTTCCCTCCACTCCCTTAAACATAATCAAGAATCTCTGTTGGGGTGAAATGGCAGAGAATCGTCTGAAAATACATAAAAGTTTCCCAATCTTTGCCAATGCAAGAAGGCAAACTTCAGTTGTCCATCATAATGGAACATTTCATGTCACGAAGTATGTTGAGAGTGTATTTGTTGAACAGATGTGTACGTAAAAAGAGTTTCTCAAAGAGCATATGTTTTGCAGATAAAGGCCCAACCCACTTTGCTCTTTGTAAAAATATGGGAACATCACAGTGAATCAAACCAAACATTACTCCAGCCATTTCTAAGTGACTACTAGTGTTTACCTAAGAAAGATCACCATATGCTTGCCTTGAACACATAATAATTCCTTGAATACAACATTTGATCACGGGTGACCTAGGCACACCATGAGTTAGAAGTGCTGACTGTATTTAGTATACTTCAATAATTTCCTCTTTCATTAATTTATTGCTTTTCGAACCACTGTAAATATTAAGACAGTTGAAGGTAGTAGAATAACACTGAGGGTAAGTTGTTATACAAAGAAATAAACCCCATTTTTTTGGAATCTTGAACCTGTTAGTTTCACTTGATGTCCCCTAGTCCTCAAACTGAAAAGACTGTCAATATTCACTTTGTTCTGATTTAGATTTTGTGGGCTTATGTTATGCCTCCTGCAATTCAACTCTTTTTGTGCTGAAGGGCTTCATTTTATGCAACCAATAGTTGTGCATAAAGTGTTTCATACTTTTGAACATCTTTCCTCTACTCCTATTCCAGTTCAATTACACCCTTTTTGATGTATGGAGGAAGAACTATGTACAGTATTTAAAACATGAGATCCTTTGAAAAAGTTTTTATACTATACAGTGTACCTAATCTCTTTTTAGAGGATAAACAACTATTTTCTATTCAAGTTTTGCATAATAAATTTAGTAAAAATTTGCTATCACATATACTTTTATATACATATGTATGGTTTCTCTCTCTCTATATATAGATCTCTCACATCACAGAATAACTAAAAAGTAGATGAAGTTTAAACATTTACTGTTCAAAGCTGAACACAAAGTAACTTGGTACGTTTTTATATTCTGTCAAGATTAAAGTCCCAGAAGTACTGAAAAGTGCAGCTATGCAGAAGCCAAAGTGATACCTAGTAAGGTGAAATTAAGCATCATTTTTATAAACAGAAAAAGTATCTACATTATCACCTGATAATTGACTTTGCTGCAAGAATGCGAACTTGATGGTGACTGTCTGCAAGGAAATGTGGGAAGGCATCAGTCACAGGCAGATCTTCATTTCTCACATTAAGGATTGCCCAGTTGCAATGAGGATCGGCCTGAAGAAAATTAATATTGTGATTTAAAATCTACATTAGATGCACCGAAAGATGCAAAAGATCTTTAGACACTATTTTTAATTACATCTTAAGTAAATATTTAGCATGCTGATGAATATCAGAAAATCTGGGATTACCTCAAGCAGGGCTTTCATGCAGTTTAAAAGGGCCACTCTTACTGATGCAGTGCACTTCCCTCCTTGAGATAAATGCCTAAAATAAGGAAAACTTGAATAAAGGAAAAAGTTGCCCACAGTTTTGAAAAACAGCAAGTTATCTTCTGCTGCTCACAGTTGATTACTTTGTACTCAAAAGGCACGTTTGGGTCAATTTGACATTTTTATTGGTTATTGCAAACTATTCATTTTTGTTTGCTGAAGTTATCACTTGTAATAATTACTGATGCAACTCAGCGTAGAATCAGTCTTTGTTAATTCACAACAGTATAGGGTTTATTGTTTCAATACTATCTTAAGGACAAATCTTTGCTACAGATATAACATGTCAGAAAATCCAGAAAGTTAAATTCTGGATAAAGATATCATAGTATACCAACAGCAAGACACAAACAGCACTACAGTCTTCGGACTGATAGCAAAGTTAAAAATTAAAAATCAAAAATTTTATGTCCAATAGACTTCTTCATTAGATAACATACCAAAAGGCTCCAACAACTGTCAAAAATTGTCCTCTGGCACTCCCTGTCTCTTCAGCATGTGCATCAAAATGGGCCAACCCTACTGCTACAGGGAGCAAATTATTCAGAATTTCTTTACAAACTTCTTGATCTCGACGGTACAAAGAACACACGGTACTGTGAAAAAAAGAAAGAAAATCTTGAAACACTGAAAATCCACCAAATCCTCTAAAACAGATGCAAAACATGTTGAAGAGTTTCTCTCTTACGAAAGAGGCTTCAGAAGTATATCTGCATCCATTGCAGGCAAGAGGTGTTCTTCAGTAGGGAGCTCCTTCAAAAGAACCAAGTACTGTGGAATAAAAAAAAACCAAATGAAATAAAAAACCCAAACAAAACTAAAATGGAAAATGATACTTCATAACTGGAAAATAATACTTTAGAAAATAAGTAGACAAAAAGAAAAATTAGGAAACTTTTTTAGTAACTCTTACACAAAATCATGCAGCAAAGATACCTATTGTCAGCTATTGTGTGTTAGACTGGTCATGTTTTCATGCAAAAACTGTCACACAGTAATATAGATCATGAAATTTTTAGTTCTGGCAGTAAAAATATTTCCTTTGTAAACTAAAACATAGATCCTATTCTACTACAGAGACTGTTTTCAGTTATTTAACAAATAATCAATAATAAAGGCAAGATGTTATACTTCTTAACTCTTTATTTTCTGGCTTAAAAATTCTAACTGCTCTTTCCCTGACCACAGCACATTTCAAAAACACTAGAATTAGCCATTTTAAGTCTTCTCAGGGAACTGACAACAGGAGAAAGACAATATGTAACTGACAAGACTTTACAAATTTAATAACAGTACAACTACAGAGGTCAGTCTGCTGCAAAAAAAGCTCACACTCACCATGTGCAGATGTAATGGCTTAGTGCTATCAAAGACACTGCCATCAGTAAGCATTAACAGCTTCTGCCGTATGTCAGAGGCTCGGAAGCTCACTGTCTGAATTTGGGCTGTAGTTACAGAAATACATAGGAACCTCACAATTTCAAGGAGAAGTAAATCCTGCTTTGTCAACTGTTCCTCAGCTAATGGGCTCAAAGCACCTGAAAATCAGATTTCCGTGTAAGAAATGTTTCTCCAAGGACAACAGAAAAGGCGGTAATATTTTAGGTCTTTACAAAACTAGTAAGTTCTCAAAACAGATAGAGGACAAGCACCTTTACGTTTATTTGTTATTGAGCAGTAGTGCATCAGTAACAGTTAAAGTGTGTTTCCCACTTCTACAAAGGCCCTCTCTAACACAGGTTTTAAATTTATGTGCCCATACACACAGCTGATTTCTCCATCAAGGTTGAAATGAATTCTGTAGAACCATCCGTGACTGTGTTCTTTTGTACTGTTAATTATTTCTTAGGATATATTTTAAATTACAGATTCCCCAAAATTGAAATGATGACAATTACTATGTTAATATCCTAATATCCCATGTTAATAACCTAAACGAGATAGGCAGACATGTAATTTTCCTGTCACATTTTGGACTCCTGTAAGTTCCAGCAATTACTAGCTTTACTTATTAGAATATTATCTGGATAAGATACTTATAAAGACATTTATTCAACATGACAAGAAAACATACCAGCCACTGTTTGTGACAGTAATATAACACCCAGATTTCCTTCTCAGTTAACAATAAAAAGACATAGTCCTGGTTAAACATTAAGATACACAGCATTTTAACCAAGAATGTAAAACAAAAGAGAGCATCAGTACTTGTAGCTCGTAACAGAAATAAACTGATAGATTCATGCTCCTGCCCCTCTGAAGGTCCAGAAATATTAAAAAACTGACCATGTCAAGAATTACTCTTCAGGAAAAGGAGAAAAATTAAACAGCACTACTTTTAAGAAAATGCAGCACAGTCTAATAAGAGACGGGTATTCTATGAACATTTTTTCTTGTCTCTTCTTTGCCAAAACTTCTGCCTGGCTTTGAAAAAGTTAGCTACCTTCTCTTCTTGCATTTTACTACTTATAAAATAAAAAATAAATTTCTCCTTTCTAAAAGAGCTAGAACACTTCATTAACATCTTTAAAACACTGATGAGAATTAATTGCTTAGGAAGTACCTGGTTCAACCATTACCTGTTTCAACTACTAATATAGCATGATTTTGTATCTTGCTATCTTTCAAGCAAAGAGCAATTTGTAAAATCAAACTTTTGCAAGTAGTTTTGGACATAGAGAAGACTTACCTGTTACAGTTTGCATATCACCAGATTCATTTGTATCACTGATGTCAGTCACTGAATGATTATCAAATAGATCATCAGATACCTGGTTATCTACTTCCACTATACTCTCCTCAGGATCATTCCTGAGATCCACTTCTCCCAGTACACTTGGTTTTCCAGTAGCTGTCATCTGACAAAAACACATCCTTTTAGAGTTGGCTTTTAAAGACAGAAGAAACACCGCAGACACAGCACAAGAAGAGACATTACAGTTCCTCAGTAAACTGGAATAGGTGAGGACAGTAAGAGCTACATGAAATTGCTGAATTTCATCCTTTGGGGTAAACCTGTCATCTACACATATGAACCATCTGAACTATTTTCTTCAGGATATAAGCTTCCTTAGACAGATACTAATCTCTGTGTTAGTTTTTTTAAAACAGTTCTCTCTACAAGACCCACAAACTTCTCATCATGCTTCACTATTACAGAGAAATGAAAAGGCATGTGACTTTTTTGGGGACACACTAATTACTACTTTCCCTACCAGATGACAAGTTAACAGAAGGTAAAACTCTCAGCTCTTCCTCATCTACAAAAACAAAGGAATTTGCCCACCTGGACCTGACTACAAGAAATGTGCCAAAAAGAGAAGTTTTAAGTGAAGTGCCACACTACTACTTTTCCCAGTGAGCCATTTACAGCTAAATACTCACATAATAAACAACAAAAAAAACCCCTTCAAAAGTGCATTAAAGTTAAACATCATGTGTTATAGAATTATTTGTATATACTTCCACTGTTATGAAGTATTAAAAAAATGAAAAATAGCATAATTTTGTTTTTTAATGTGAACTAGAATGCTAACCTCAATCACATGTTATCCATCTGCTCTCTTTTTTTCCCTAAGCTGTGTTCCATTGCTAAAGAAAAATGTTCCCAGTTAGAGATTCTCTATAAAACTCAATGTATTTTGATTTTTTTCAATAATAGGTATCTTGCTTGGTTTGCCTCCAAATTACTGTGCTGTAAAAACAATCCTCTCATAGAAGAACACTGTATTTAGAAATAGACAGAATGTACTTACCAGATTTTTGCAAATATCTATGAGATCGTTCATAAATTTTGATGTTAACAAGCGTAGGAATATATTAGACAATGTCTTATTAGCACTGTTCTGTAAGAAAGCAAGATGTACAGATAGGCTAATTAATTTTTATCCAGGAGCCATATGTATGATATTTAACTTTGTGATCTCATTAATAAACAAAGAAATATAAACTCCTTTATAAACTTTACCTTGGTACAATTGCACAAACATTTTGTACACTGCATTATCAAAGTCCTCAGTGAGTTGATCTGGGTATCTTCATTTAGTTTGTTTTTTGACTGAGAAATGCTTTCTCCAGCATAGTGAATAAGAGACTAGTAAAAATACAACATGGTTAAAAAACCTCAGTCAAATTCCATTGTACATTTGCACATACACCACACACATAAAGACAAAAGGATATGATTCTCATTCATACAGCTTTGATATTCACAGTGTGCATCAAAATTGAGTTCAGACTTTTTTCCATGATTTTCGTTTCGCTCAGTTTGCTCCAGAAGAGACAAAAACATGTCCTAGACCTGCTTGAAACACTAATATTTTCATCACAAAAGAAAAATTCAGTATATCTCCAAAATGTGTAAGTTTGGGAGTTCCTGTTTAAGCAAGAAACCACCTCAGGTAGTAGTAACAATAATAATAGCAGCAATAGCTGTCTTCATACTGGCTTGAATCATCAAACTATCTTAAATTCCTGCATAAAAGACCTAGAAATGAAAGGACTCATTATTCTATAAGTAGTCCTTTGTCTACATGTCCATGATTATTCCATTTTTTTAAAAGGTGCGACTCAGAAATGTATCAATATTTAGAATAATCTGCACTGCAAAACTGGTGTACCAGTACACTGACAATTTCAGTGACTCAAACCTCTCTAAACTGCCTTTTTCTAAGCAGTAATCAATGCTCTGAAAATGTGTCAACATGAACAGAATTTTAAGAATTAATTTATATTTAATGGTTCATTTTATTTTTAATAGCTCCCAAATGCATTACTGCTTACCTTAGCATTCTGGAACAACTCTGATTTACAGGCATCCTCTTCTTTAAATATACCAGTGTAGCAATAGCAACCAAGAACACCAACCAGGAGACTGACACATCGGACAAGGTGTTCAGCAGAAAGAACCTTAGACTAAATCAAATACACAGTATAAATACCAGTGGTTTATCACCACAAAACATAGAATTATTTAGTCTTTTTTAAACACTTTATATACGAAGATTTGCATCCTAGTGTTTTGCATGGCAGCTGCCTCAGCTCCTGAAAAAGTTCTTTCAGCTCTTCACGTTATAATACTAGCTGTATGTCCCATGGTCCTTAGGCCTCCATCCTTCAAACCACTTCTAATTCCCTCTCTCCTTTAGATTCCGACATGGCAATACTTCCAAGCTCTTAGCATGCACTCTGTTTATCTATTTCACCTTCTGCAAGGACACAAGACAGTACGAGCAGGTCAGGAACTGGATCACAGGATAGTTCAGACTCAGCAGGTCTCTGGTCCAACCTCCTGCATACAGCAGGGTCAGATTAAGGTCACAACAGGTTATTCAAGGCCTGATCCAGTCAGGGTTTGAAAACCTCAGAGGATGCAGACCGCACGACCTCTCAGGCGAAGCAACCTGTGCCACCGACTGACTGTCCTCACACAGACAGAATTCTGTCTCACCTTCCTATTGCAGGAAGCACTGTGTATGAAGAGCATGGCTCTGTCTTTTAGACAATCTTATAGGAACTGGTAGGCTTCCCTAAAAGCCACTTCTGCTGCAGGCTGAACAAGCCCAGTTTCCTCTGTCTTCCCTCACAGGGTCAAGTGCTGGAGCTCCCACCATCTCAGTGGCCTCCACTGAAGGCATTACATGTCTGTTTTGTACTGGAAGGCCCAAAACTGGGTGCAGTATTTCTGATGCCATCTAAAGGCAAAGAGTAGAGGGAGATAACCAGTTCCCTTGAGCAATGGCTGTACTCTTTTACATGTAGCCCACATTTGCAGCTTTCTTTACAATTACTCCTTTAGAGAGCTGCATCTTTTTACAAAACCTATTTAAGAACTCTATGTCTCAGGCTAATTCGGCTGAAAACCAGAAAGAACTTGCAGCATTACAGGGGCACAGAAGTTGAAACCAACATCACAAAAGCAGGGTAACTGATTTATGTGGCAACTTTGCACATGCTTACACTTTGATACAGCTACTACATACTCACTCATACTTATGAAAACTATGGATGTTTTGTGAATTATGTAAATAAATAGAGACTTCTCTATTTTATATTACTGGATACAATTTTTAAATGTTTTTGGTTCATTATTAATAGCAGAAGGAATGAAAATCCATACACTTTGCCTTGAAAATATATTGCTTGGGAGCGCAAATGTAAGGATGTAACAGTAATTTCTAACTTACCTTAGGAGCACAACTGCTTAAAAGCTTTTCTGACATTGCTAAAAGGCAGTTCTCCAGTGTTTCCCTAAGATTTTGGTTGATGGTAAGTCTTGAACCAGTCACATTTTTATCTGCAACATTTACTGCAAAGTTAGTGAAAATATCCATTTCGTCAAATGTTGTCTGCAGGTACAGTTCTTCGACATCAGAAAAATTGTTTTCTTCTTTACTCTGCACATGTTGCTCACTTGAAGAAGAGATATAGTTTTTACTTTAGCAGCTAGTATACAACTTACAAGTCTTTAAAAGTACTATTTAAATAGAAGAAATAAACAAAAGCAAAATAATTTATCCTTTTGTGCTTCCAAACTCTGGTTGACCTTTAATTTCTGACATGACTTTCACTGTGGAATGGACGCTACCATTTTAGCTCTAACTCAACTGCAAGGAAACATGAAGCCTGCAAACAGATCATATCTCCTACTGCAGTTCATATGGCAGCATCTTTTTTGTGTTAAGATCGCTGACCTCAATCTACTTTACACAGCTGGAGCGGAAATTCATAAAACCCCTAAAAGCAGTATTTTTAACTTCCAGTAGGAAAGTCTTATCCTGCATTAGAACAATTGATACACATTTTAGTTTCATTAAGAGGAAACTAGACATAGTCCAAAAGCTTGAACATATACATCAGTGAAACACGCAGCAGCATTCCTAGCTTAAGTATCTATAATGATTAATTTAAAAACATACCATTTAGCATCATTTTGGAAGAAGTTCATAGCAGCTCTACAGTTCTTCATTGTGAGACTCACAAGAATTTTTTGTAATACAAGATGAGGGAAATCACTGTAAAGAAAGAAAATGTTTTTATATTGTCTTGCAATTAGACAAGCTCTTAAGATTCCTGAAGTGCATCAAACATTAGGCAGATTAACAGTTTTCCTGAAGAAAAACCTAAATTTACACTGAATATTTCTAACACATAGATCATGTACCTGAAATTATATAGACAGATATTAGGTCCCCAGAATGACATTCTACAGTAAGCTTAAAAACCCCATAAACTCTACAGAAACATTAACGTAATTGAATTCTGCATTAACGGAATACACTTTTCCCTGCGTGGTCTTCTGTGTTATAGGGTGAGCTTACACATAAAATTATGCCCCAAGGACTTTACCTGCAGAGTACAGGAGGCAATTCTGCACATTCTTCTATCTCTTCCTCCAAATTGCAGGACAGGACCCATTTCATTATTGCCTCCCTTAATGCGGAATCTAGATTTCTTTCAGAATTATGTTCTATTCCTGTGTCCAAATTTTCTGGCACTGAATAGGTAGACATCACTAATGATAAACAACATACAGAAGAACTGTAACAAAAATGGAACAGGATTTGTGAGAAACAATGTGGTATTTGTTGATCAGCACTCTAAAGCAAAGTCAGTATTTCTGCATGCACAGGAAGCATCCAGGACATAAGCATGCACATTGGTTAACGCTTTCATTAAAATCTTCACATTTTCATTTTTCTTGGCTACTACAGACATTTCTGATCTATTTTAAAGACTGCTTCAGAACACTTATTTCAGAATAAAAATTTAGAAGAAAACATACTTTTTAACTTCAAAAAATCAACAGATCTGCCAGTCAGATTTTAAATTTTTAGTCCATTTTAAATGTGAAGATGCTTGCCTTTCCTCTTCTGCCTCTTGCTTTCAAACCTACATACCTATGGTCACTTCAAATGCTTAAAAGACAAATGTTTGCAGTTCTTAAACAGAAATAGAGCCACAACAATGATAATATTGAGTAACACAGTGATTTTGGTGGCACAATAAAGAGGAATGTGAATCGAATCCAAAACACTACCCTTACTTTCATTTTACCTTGAAGGTTTGCATGCAGGTCCTGAAAAGATCTTCCAGAGTTCTTTATCTGTTACGACAAGGTTTCCTTGAATCATAGCTCCAAGCAGCCCAAAGCTCTCCACTTCGATTTGCTGGAAGTTTACGCTGCGAATGATAAGAGTCCAAATCTTTGCCCAGGTTCTCTGGAGCTCCAACTTGTGGGTGCTTTTCAAATCAGTTTTCTGGTTTTGGCACAAAGCTACCTCTGTGAGACACTTAAGCACGTATGGGGTCCTCTCTCCTCGGCGCTGCTGAGGCAGTAACTGGTGAAGTACATTGAGTAAGGGAGGTAGCTCACTGCTAGGAAGACTCATGGGATACTTTGATATTAATCGAATTGTAATCTGTAACCTTGAAAATACAAAGTGAAGCAATTAAGTAAACATACATAAATTTGCGTTTTCAGCAGTAAATTAACAAAGCCTTCTCCAATTGCCATTTCATGTTTATACTTTCCAGTACTGAGCTGATTTCTTTACTATCAAAATATAAAGATTCAATATTTCTACCATTTTCACTTGTAAAGTCTGCACATCTAGCCTCACTATCACTAATAATTTCTTACAACTGACTTCATTGATTTTTGATTTCTTACAAGCCAAGTTCACACACTTCTGACCACAAGTAAGGAAATTTTCAGGCCAAAAAAAATATTTTTCTCCTTCTTCTGGACTAGCCTGTTGTAAACTCTGACACAGAGAAGGACCTCAAACGTGAAATTACATGAATAGGAAAACATTACAGCAACATCTCTGCAGATAGGAAAAGATGTTTAGCTGGGGATGGTAAGCTGGAAGGCTTTAGTTTATATCAATGGTTGCAGCTAGAGTCAAAAACATGGTGGGATTCTTGGGGCTGTCCTGTGCAGGGCCAGGACCCCTTCTGGGTCCCTTCCAAACTCAGGATATTCGATGATTCTATGAAATTACAGTACCTGCAGTATTTCTTGGCCATTGGCACCTCCACACAGAATAGCATGTTAACTTCTCAACTGGATCCTAAACAGCCATTTTGCCCCAATACTGCAAGCAGTAAACACACACTCACACAAACCTGCCACCCCAGTGCAGGAAGCAATCCATAAGCAGCTATGCTGCTCTGGTATCTTGTACTGCAGTTTCCAAGAAAAGTCAGAAAGACAGAGAGGAACAATAACAGCAAAAAACATCCAGTGTAATCTATTTTAGCTAAACAATCAACATGCCTGGGCTTAGGGTTACAACTGGTAGGTTCTGGAAAAGTCCATCTTTGGTCTTTTAATAGTAACTTGACTCCTTGCTAACTCACTGCTACAGTCCTCCTGCAACAGTCAGCAAAACTTGAAGTTTGTGGGAAGCAAATACTCCTCAATCAAAGTCCAAGGTAAAAAGCCAGGCCTTGCAACAGTTTTCAGGCCAGGTATTACAGAAAACTGCATGAACTAGTCCAAAATGGCCAAACTGTTAACGGTTGCTATGCTATAACACAGCCAGATTAAGACAGCAGTAAATATCATGTTTATTTCCTAATACTCATAAAGCAAAAGTACCAAGACCAGTACTCACTGCTTTCCAAAAACTGTGAGAATCTAAGTTCAGTACTTAGATATATGATTACAGCATGTGCAGACACCCAACTTGAACGCACAACATATTCAGGAGAATGTTAAACGTAAAAAGATGTCTGGAGTGATACTTCTTTCACGTAAAGATGTTATTACCAAGGTATGACATCAAAATCCTTCTGGGATATTTGCATGTTGTCTCGAATGACCTCCCAGCCTAGTTCAATCCTCCTGCGCTTGTTTGGTACTGTGTCCTCACTGGGCTCTCTTTGTGTAACGGCATAGGACTGGGTAATTTCAAGGACTTTGGTATCCTCTGTAAAAACCTTTTATTAAGAGAAATTTAAAAATATACAAATGAAAAAAAAAAAAAGCAGTATTTACAAGAAAACTGAAATGCCAACCTAAATTAGTCCATTCTTTACTGTGTATAAAGTCTTCTAAGAGGGAACCAGAATTATTATTTATTATTCCTTACTATAACAAGACCTCTGCTTATAGCCTAACAAGAAACACTAGTGAAATCCAGCATACTACACTTCTAAGCTGTACAAAATTAACAACGATACACAATAAAACACAGATATAAATACCTCAGTAAATTATTCTGAGGAATAATTAAGTCGTATTACTTTAAAAAGCAAAACATACAACTCAGTAATTACATAGTCAAGTTTATATTAAAAAAAAAGTTACCTGATGACAAATATCAGCCATTAACTCAATTAAATTTTCCTTTACAGCAATATTACGTAAGCCTGAAGAATACTTTCCTCTACTACTGATGAGATTTATTTCATTCACCAGAAGATCATACAGGTTATGCAAGATACTTTGCCATTTTGTAAAGTCATATGCACCTGTATATGCAAAACCAATGAAAACATAATGTGTATCACCCACTCAGTATGTAAACCTACCTAGGCAGTGCAAAATACAGCCAAAATCAGAGTAAAGCATATAAAGTTCAACAAATATAGGTCTGCAAAGCAAGTTCTATAATGGAGAATGGATAAAGTTAAAAAGTGAAAAAGAGAGAACTTAATCAGCACATACAAGTAATTAAGTTAGGAATTATGTTTCTAGTAAACAATTCTTCATCTAACTGGAAAATATACAGTGAAATGCAATGGATAGATTTGTACAAAGCACAAAAAAATATCCTTACAAAAATTATGTGAGAACTGAAATAGGCCACGACAAACACAATTACTGAGTGATATTCTCTGAGCAGTTTTATAGTATAAGGCACACTTAATTGAGAGTAGTAATTTCTGGTCTTAAATAGACCTGGTAAGATACCAAAATACGTGGCAATCTAAACTCAATCTAAATAATTATTTCCCTTCCCCAAAGACTTAGTGATTTAGCAAATAAAATCACCTTTTGACTAAAAAAAAACCCCAACCCCCCCCCCCCCGGGTTTTAAAGGGCTTAACACAACTAATATTCTTAGTGCATAAAATTTGAAAACCCTTTTTCATTTTCACTCAGTATTAACCTATGGCATAAAACTACTGGCAGATAATCATCACTTCCATCAATGTTTCCAAGACTCGGTATCAAAATTCAGAGTTGGCACAGTAAATTCAACAATGACATACAGCAATAGAAAAAAAAATGGAGCTTTTTATTGTACCTCTTCCCTGAGTTTTTGCACCCTTTGGATGATGAATATGAACTTGGAGACGAAATAACTCAATTACTGATTTCTTCAGGGAATCCTTTGGTCTATAGTGAGTCCATATATAAAGCAACGTAGGCAAAATTTCTTCCCCTACTTTACAAATCCGTAGGCGACAGTTGTCAGCAAACTTATTGCAGAAGATATTCATTGCTCCAACAATATGATCCAGGCCTGCACTATTCTTCTCCTGTCTGTAACATAAATCAGACATGTACATTTCCAAAAGAAACAATCTAATTTTTTTCATAAGAACTGTTTAAATGTAAATACTAGCAAGTAATTACATATTATTTGCCTAACAAATGCAGAAGTTATTAGTTTTTTAAAGAAGTTACTAAATTGGCATTTAAAGAGAGAACAAAATATATCTAAAGAAGTATTACCTGTTATTACTCAAGTCCAATCCCAAATACTTAAAATTACTTATGTTCTAAAAGTAGGTATTAGCATACAAAAGGAGCACTTGCATACCTTGCAGACTGCATCGCTTTTGAAAAGAAGATAAGCATGTCAGAACTCGACCCATCAGTCTGGAAGCAGTACCCCCTCATAAGTGTGTGAATTATCCTAGCCACCAAGACTCTACTAATATTTCCAGAAGGTTTGAGGTATAATTGGCTATACAGGATCAGGAACTCTGCAAATGTATTAAAAAAATACACGAATATATAAAAACATATATATCATAGAGGATTACATAAAAAAAACCTTGATGAAAAATAATGCAATAAAGACATAGCAACCACCACTGTGTAGTTAAGAGCTGGAATCTATGTTTTTACTTTCAACTGCACCAGACCCCTGATTTTATAAAGAGAAATCTGACTTCCACATTGTACCCCAAGAGTTATAAGCAAGCATTAAGGTAGAATCACTAAAAAAGGTTATGGTAACCTTTACAAAGCTCATATATCTCTCATTTAATAAAAGCGACTTGTTTCCTTTAATGGATTAAAGGTTCTCTTCCTTTAGATTTATAGTCTTCAGTCCTGCCTCACTCCTGTAACTAAATTACACTGTGCCCCTTATGATCTAATGTCAGAATTTGTTCTGTCATGCTTCCAGTTTCTGTCCATACACAGAATCCATGTTCCTAACTTCCATGTTCCTAAACAAACTAACCACCACATTGCAACCCCCATAGGCTCCTGGCTTCTTGCCTCATTCCCTACCCATTTAGGCTCAATTCTACCTAAGTACCCAGTTCTTGTTTCCTATTTATTACTCTGAACTCCAGCTTCCAGCCTCCTTGTCTTTGCTTTCTGTTCCAACGGGGTGGCTGACAGCATTCCTAGTCTCAGGCAGTGCTCCCACACAGTTCCAGCTTTCCCTTCAATCTTCAACTTCCAGTTCTATCTCCACAGCCAAATTGTACCAACTTCTTTAACTTCAGAGATCTCATCCTCAGGCTCTTTAATTACCCAGCCACATAGAATCATAGAAGGATTTAGGTTGGAAAAGGCCACAAAGATCACTTAGTTTCAACACCCCTGCCATGGGCAGGGACACTTTTCACTAGACCAGGTTGCTCACAGCTCCATCCCACCTGGCCTTGAACTGTTCCAGGAACCTCCAACCCTGAATGATTCCATTTCAGTCGCTTTGCTTTGCCAGCCTTCAGCAGGGTTTTTTTGCCTCCCTTTTCACTCCCAGCATCACCAGATCCCTCTTCCGAGTTCTTTGCAGGCTTATTTCTATTCTGTAGTTAAGCCACTCTCTTCAAGCTGCAGAGCAGAGCATTTTCTCATAAAATGCTTTTCAGAAATCCAAACTCTGACTTCAAAGCACTCCACTACAGACAGTACTTCCAAATTTTCTCCACAATTGTGCATGCAACATCCAACAAACTAGACTATAAAACTTCTAATATCCTTTTTGCTTTTCAAAATACCAGCAACAAATGTAAAAAGGTGAGATGAGAGGTTAGTAGATGTCAGATAATTCAGAATACACAAACGTTCTTCTTCATGCTAAATAAATGAACCATCAAATTGGAGTAAAATCCAATGCTCTGAAAAGTGAAAAAGTATCTGTGCATTTCCACTCAGTTCAGGTTGCATGCTCCATCATTATGCAACTTTTACATGTGTTTTTTGCTATTTACATCTTAAGCTTTATAGTTTTTCTTTACATACGACGTACGTATAAGAACATCAATTCAATTTTTTTTAGGACCTTCATGAGCCATCAAAACTCAGATAATAAAACATAATAGCAATACATTAACTATATCAAACCTATACCAGTCAGTTCCTAATAATTTGCAGACAACTGCACACTAACACTAGCTTTACTGAGGTTTTCTCCAGCACACAAATTCTGTGGATTTCCTATAGGTGTTAAGCCCCGTGCAGACCATGCAGACATAGTCTGACTGTATATAAATGCAGCAAACAATAAACAGTATGCAGAAAGAAAAAAAAAATCAATTCCTAATCTTTGTTGCTTTGTTTATTTCAACTGTAAGCCTTCAAGGCTGACACTGCTTTACTCCATATTTTGGGTAGTATCGCACACCACAGGGCCTCAACCAAATTAAAATGCATCTAAACACATTTCTGTAGTAGGAAAAGACATTTCTAAGTAGGTTTAAAAATGTTACCTGACCACTGCTGCTGGGATATCTCACACCAGTATTTCCTTACTGAGAGGATGTCTTTTAGGAGTATGTTACTACAGTCAGAACCATATGCAGCACAGCTTGTCGGATCTCTTATAATTTCCATGACATAAATCAAAAGTTCCTGACATTTCAGCCTGGGTCCTCCTACATGAAGAAACAACAGGAGACTGCTTAATTAACCCAAATTAACCCAAATAAATCTGTAATTGTTTGTAAATGTTATTTAATAAAAAAGAAAAAAAACCAACCCATGGTTTTTTGGGTTGGTTTTTTACGAGAAAAAATGAGAAAATATATCAGTTATAGACAAATTGAATAATTAGAAAAAGGAACTGTGAACATCAACAAGGACAGAGAAGGAGCACAAAGGACTGATTCACATTAAGATATTTAAATAGTAAACATCTGTAAGAGAGCAAGATGAACCCTACACTAGCAACTGGTAAAAATTCAAAGTTGAAAGCAAAGTAGTAAACTAAAACAGTAACTCTATATGATAATACAAATTACTGACTTTTATTAGCACATCTGATGAAGTATTTGACCAGGCTTCCAACTTCTTGTATCTTTTTCTGTCTCATAGTTTGGGTTGAAGCAGACGCATTCGGTTTTGTCTGCTGCAGATTTTTAATTTCCTTCTGAAAATATTTCTGCAAGACACTTCAAAAATAAAAAGAGATATTAACCAAGGATCTGCTCACTTATGACTGAAGTAAAATAGGTAAATGCTGTTTTAGTCTAAAATGCCAGTTCCTGTTCTTCTCACAATTCTAATTATCAAAGATTAAAACCAACTGATATATATTACAATTCAAGCATGACGGAAATAGTCTATAAAAGGACCTGTAAGTTTTGAAGATAATCCAGAAGTAACTCGAATAGGAACCAAACTTTCCTTTAAACTTTGCATCATGATAAACATAAAATTTAAAATCAGTAAAAAAACCCAAAGCCATCTTTTTATTTATGCTGCAACATTATACAGTAAAATAATAAGAAATACTTACCATTGTTTTTATTGAGGAAAACCTTTAAAGTCCTATTTCTCCATGATCTAAAGTTAATATATGGATTATATTTTAGATCTATGAATAGATTAGATTTTTCACTGCCTTTGTCACTGGCAATTACTACAGATTTTTGGGCCTACCATTTGTATTCAGTTTAGAGTTTCTATTTTTGTATTCCTCCAGTGTATTTCATGTGTAATTGACCACCAAGCAACATATAAAATTTATCAAATACTTCTGATGATATTTTTGGTACACCTATAAAACAAGAACTATTCCAATGATGTCCAATTAAAAAACATAATGAAAAGCTGATCAGACTAGTTTTCATTATATAAAAACTAATACTTCAGATCAGCTTTTAACATGAAATTTAACAGTGGTCAAAGCTCCTGTAAGAAGTTACCACACTCATGCTCAGTCCAATCTTATAGTACACCTGATGCAGACTGTATCAAAGATTGGCCTCTACAAACCTCAGTACATCATTTTTTCATTCACAAGCCACAGTCCTTTTACTGTGTCTTGAAGAATTCAGCAACACAAAAAACTTTAACAAAAGAATGATGTTCTATGTAAGAAAATTGCAACCATTCACAAAGAAAAAAAAGAAACTACCTAAATACAGCATCCCAGTTAAGTTGCTTTCCTTGTTTAGAATCAGAATTCCGGTCCAGCTGGCGAACTGTTTCAGAATCACGGAGAAGTCTCTTGAAATTTTCAACTTCCTTCTGAAAATGTATTTCAATAAAAAAAAATTTAATTATTCCCTTCATTGCTAATTGACGTACACACCCCAAAAGAAAACTTGTTACCCTTCGCTCCACAGCTTTCTCATTTTCAAGGCGACGACAACAAACAAGCAGATCATGTAATGCAAGACTCATGGTTCAATTTAAAGAATAGTCATTTGTATCTGCAAAGAGAAGAAATAGATAAAATAGTAAAGTAAAACCAAGTAAAACCAAGTAAAACCAAGTAAAAAAATTGGAAATGCAAAATATTGAAAATCCAGTACGGAACACAACCACAGTGTTATATGTTCCACTGAAAAGCTAATTTGTGTCTGGATTAGTGGTCTTATTGGTCACAAGACTGAAGCAGTTTCACATCAAGAATATAATCTACTCCCACAGACAACAGTCAAAGTCAAAGAATAACTGCAGAGACCCCCCTTCACATAACTCTGTCTTCCTTCTTTTTTATGCCTGCTAACAGAGAAGAGATGGACAGACAATAGGGAATGACATTTTAGTAAGATTAAAATAACACAAAGCAAATACATTCCAGCAAGAAGCACTAAACTTTTGGTAGCCATCTTAACCTGATGCTGCCAGGAGAAGGTAGCACTTGGAAAACGCTCTTCCTCTCTCACATCCTACATTTTCATAGGTCACTACCATGTGACAAATCCCCCTCTGGACTAAACATGTCAAAGGATGACCAAATACCAGTCATAAGAGAAAACAACTTTTTCTTTTTGTGACCACTTAAAACTATGCCTCTTCTCCTTCAACAGAGGTTGGAATCAGCTAGACCTTGCATTTCCGGTTTACATAAAGTTATGCTGCTGCAGATGACAACCATGACACTGTATATGACTTCCATTCTTCTTCTTTTATGCCTTTAAAGCAAGGGCAAGAGGAACCCTTGCAAGACGGATCACACAAGCTGAAGTAACTCCATGCATATGCTGCTGCTGAGGCTGTAATATGCAACTGAGAATGGGCATTCATGACTCACAGCACTGCATCTCAAGCATTTATGTGAGAATATAAAAACAGCCACTGAGAGAAATAAAACTTTAAACATCTACTCTCCTAGACTGTATTTATTTCCTTCAGCTTCAAACAAGATCAGGCTGGGACTAAGTATGATCAGAAGTTTGGTGACTGATAGATGTGTATGAAAAAGAAAACATTTTAAGTGTGAAGGCTGGCTGTACTGTACAAGAGACCTCACTTAAATTAAGAGTTCCTTTACTAACTTCACAGAATCACAGAATATCCTGACTTGGAATGGATGCACAAGGATCACCATGTCCAGCTCCTGGCTCTGCACAGGACAGCCCCAAGAATCACACCATGTGCCTGACAGTGTTGTTCCAAGTGCTTCTTGAGCTCTGTCAGGCTTGGTGCTGTAAACACGCCCCTGGGGAGCTTGTTCCAGTGCCCAACCACCCTCTGTATCTCTGGTGGTTGGGCACAGGAACAAAATAAAGCCCAGCAAACCTCCTGCTTTTGCGGGAAATGAAAGGAAGAATTAACTTTTAAACCCTAATGGCTTTTGAAATGCGGATGAGCTGCAAAATAAACCTCAGCAAACTTCCTGCTTTTGCTGGAAACGAAACAAAAAGGAAGAATTAACTTTTTAAACACTAATGGCTTCTGAAATGTGGATGAGCTGCAAAATGCTTGAACGAGAACAGTGGGAACATGGGTCTGTTGCAGGGCCTGGGCATCCAAGGGAAGAAATCAGTCCTCTCGTTCGTACTTAACGGTATTTCAATAGCCACTAATAACAACAACAGTGGAAAATTCCCAAGAGTGACTCCACCTACTTCTCTTACTACTTGCACGGTTTTCCAGCCGCTATGGGATGACCACGTTCACCCTCCATATAAATTACACAGAGCGAGGAAGGCACACACAAACCAAATACAATAAACGAGGGAGAGATGTGCTGGCTGAGCACAGGGACACAGGGCACTGCAACCACTACCCGGCAGCTCCGGCTCCGCAGCACTCCCGGGGCGCCCCCGCCGCACGAGCCGTCCCTCAGCGCCCGCCGCGGGGCCGCCGCCGCCCGACCCCGGGCGCCCCTCACCTCGGCGGGTCTGGGCAGCGCCGCTTCCCCGGGGCACGGCCACGTGCGGCGGCGGCGGCGCCCCGCCGGCCGGCGGCCCGGGAGGGGGCCGCGGCGCTGAATGGCGGGGCCGTCCCCGCTCCGGGAGCTGCGCCCGGCCCGCCGCCGCGCCCCGCGCCGCCGCGGGCAATGCCTGCTGCCGTCCGATGGCCCGGGCTGCGTGGCTGGGTGAGTGGGGGGCGGCGGGAGGGCGGGCGCGGAGCCCGCGCGCGGGAGGCTCTGCCGGGCCATGTCAAGCGCGCCGCGACGCGGCGGGACGGGGCGGCTTCGCCCTTGACCCTCGGCCGCGTCGCTTGGTCCCCCCCAGGCTGCGATTGTCGCTGCCGGGGCGTATTCCGGGCCCCGCGGTCCCCGGGCTGGCCCCTGCCGCCCTCCAGGCCGGGCTCTGTCGGGAGCGAACGCAGGTCGATCCTGAGGGGCTCGGGGGAGCCCACCAGGCCGTGCCTGGAACTCGGGTTCTTCACCAGTCCGAGCAAACGTGATGGTCTCCGGTGCCCACCTGCAGACTGAGCTGGTGAGCGGCGTTTCAACAGTGCCGGATTACAGGAGGAATTCAAGAGTGACCCGAAATACAAGGGGAGAAGGCTGTGTTAAAGAGTCAGATAGTTTTTCTTTCCCGCCCTGTTCGTTCACCTGTGAGGCTGCACTGAGAATTCGGGCGTGATCGCAGTGTGTGGAAGGCACAGCGTAAGTGTGCTCAGGACATTGGCAGTAGTGAATTTTTAAAATGACTCAGTGGTTTGGAATATTTGTATGCTGCCAAAGGTAAAAACAAATGAATGGTAACCAGAAATATGACCCACTGTTGCAACCCGCCCAGAAAAGGGGAGGGTTAACCAAGTTCTTATTAATAAATCTTTTGGAGTGAAAACAACACTGAATAATCGGTGTTTGAAAACATATATATGTAGGGTTTATTTTAGAACAGTTTTATTTCAAAGGTAAACAGGTATGTTGCCATTTTGGGTGTTATCATCTGTATTTATCATCTGTAGCAATATGGCGTAAAGGTAACCTTTAAGGAAAATGCATAAGGGAAAGGGAAAGACAGGATAAGGGAGAATAAGAGAAAGAAAGGATAAGGGTGGAAAAATGTATATCGTCATCACCCACGGTGTCCAGCAATGAAACTTGGTAGTTGCAGCTTCCATGTCTGTTAGTTGAAGTGGTAGTCTTGTTCCTTGGAGATGGGGGAAGGAAGCCCACACACCCAGAGAAGTTACGAGTTGTTATATACTTCCAGCTCAGGTGGGAATGCCTTGTACCTCCCCAGGGCGGGGAGTTTTTCCGTGGATAGTGTCGCAGGCCATGCCAGGAGCATCCAACGTCTGGGACTGCCCAGGCTAGACACGCAGAGTTCATGTGAAGGGCATGGCAAAAACGGCTCTTCCCGCCTTTTAGGACTCGACCCCTCAGCAGCAGTGGCGGGGGGATGGGCCTCTTCCCAGCCTGCAGAAGTCCCCTGGCGATCCTAGAATGTGTAAATCATTAACCGTTTCACTCTCTGACACCCACATATTTCAGTCCCACACATAAGTACCTGCTGACACAGGTTGCCAAGATTTTCTGGCACCTTGCCAGTGTGGGATTCAGTTTTCAGTTGTCCACAATTTTTTTGAATCCAAAGCCATTAAGGCTGAATCTTTTCTTCACTGTTCTTCCAGCACAATTTATTTTTAAAAACCACCTGAAATGTTTCTTGCTGCTGTCTTGAGAAATAAGGCTAGTAAGAAATGCAGTGTTTTTATTATTGTGGATTATTATTGAGGATTTTTAGAAACTCCAGGCATTGTAAAAGAAGATTTGAAATCATTCAGTGGAGATCTCTCATTGTATTTTTCCGTAACAAATTGGTTAAGTTACAAATTTCCATGTAGAATGCTTATCTTGTGTGCTTACCAGAGAGGTACACAATCTTGGCAACATCATGTGTACCGAGGATGATCCATCTGACTGTCTTGTCTGTTGTGTCTGGCATGGAGCATGCATCATGTCTGGAAAACCTCTGAGCAACCTAAGGTTGTAGAACAGGATACTCCTTGTAACTACTTCTGTTTTCTAATAGGGATTTCTCTTCTGTGAGGCATCTCTGAATTTGGGCGGATAAACAGGCTTCCCAGTGCAGCTCTTCTTCCATCTTTTCTTTTTTACCCTGCCTTGTCTAGACACCCCATCTAGGTGATTTAAAGGTTGATGAATATTGGTTTAAGAAACAAAACTAAAATGGTAAGCTGGGCTCATGCACAGAAAAATGCATAAGAACATTTATCTTTTCCTAATTGAGAGAGTGAATGCATTCTATGAGTTAGACATTTCTTAAGGTAAAAATATGTGCAGAATATAGTGTACCTTTTGTGCCTTTCATTTGGTTTTGGTGACGTTAGGAATTGTGTACTCATATGTGCGTGCACATATACAGTGCGTGCCCAAGCAGCTCGAGTCAGTTGCACAGGAGATCTTAATTCAGGCATTTTTAAACTTAGGAATGCTTTATTTAGCAGGAAATTGGTGTATATGCAAAATGTGCCCATACACAAGCATTTGGTCATCCCTTGTGATACTGTAGTAGTAGGTTCAAGAAAGAAAAATTGCAACTTTCTTGATGAGTTTGTAAGAGCGGCTGTACCAGCACAGCTCAGAGCTTCACCTAGCCTAATACCCCATCTTCCAGCCTGCCCAGACGAGGATATAATCATGTTTTCCCCAAAATACACTTTCAGCTTCCAGCAATTTGTGGCCCAAGATTTTTCTAGGAAAATGTATTTGAAATACAAAATAAGACAGCCCTTTCCACAGGTACCACTAATGTTTTCTATCTGATAGGCCAGCTCATACATTTGATTAAACTCGTGGTGGGTATTCCCAAACTGTGTTTAACTTTGAAGTTTGCCTGCTTGTTGAAGACCTGAACAAGGGCTTGTGTGTCTGAAATACAACCTGTTTTTTTCAGCTATACTCAGATCTGCTGGAAGGTATTTGTCCTCATGCAGACTTACAGGCCACTTACAGGCATTCTTGAACTGAGGTGGACTATTTTGGGGGTCCATTGAAATAGATGTCCTAATGTGTATATATCTTGCATTTTATAATTAGGCACATGTTTTACCCTTTCTTTAAAACATTGCATGTTCAGATCTGCTACGAGCAAAAATGAAGAACCATTTTCTTCTGTGGTTCTTTGTTCCAGAGTCCTTCATTCAGATTGATATGTTTCTATCTTTTAATGTTTAAGTGTTTGAGCATTAAAGCAGGGTTAAAAAGTGTGATTAAAGCAGAACGTATTTGATGAGGAATGGAATTTTGGAAAAGTAAACTTTTTTAGTATATTTCCTACTAGGGTAACTACTGAGTCTTAGGGTGTGTAGAGGGTACAAGTTGCAGCTAGTACATCTGTCCTAAATGAAAACTACTGTAAGTGGAGGAGGCAAACCCTTTTCTGTTATTCATTTTTGTACAATGACAATTTTTTTAATAATTCTTATACTCTGTTGCAACAGCTGCACAGGTTTTGCCTATTTTGAAACAGTGGGATGTGCGGACAATTACTGTTATATGGCAATACACTTTATTAACAAAATATTGTGGATTTCCATTTAAGTATCAAATTGGGTGGTTCAGCTCATGCGAGAGTTATTATGTCAGCCTTCTGAGCCAAGGACTTTTATTTTTTTGTCTGTACTAAAGATCAATCAAAATTTGTTCATATTGCCTCACTTTCAGTCTTTAATAGTTTGTAAATACAGTGTAATTCCAATATATATTTTTTTGTCTTTCTGGTTTTAACTATTAAAGAAACATGTTTTAAGACAGATGTTCTGTCAAAATAACTTCACTTTCCTTTTCTTACACACAAATTTTTACCTGATTATTTCAACACTGTGTGCAGCTTTGATACCTATTGAGCAGAAGTAATGAACAAAATAGCAAAATTTTCCATCTGATTTGTTGCAGGGTATTTACAACAGGAAAATCTTCAAGCTACCTGTCATCAATTTATTTTGGAAAGCTCAGATTTGAAAGAATATGCAGAGCACTGTACAGAAGATGGGTTTATTCCAGCCTGCTTGCTGGTGAGTTTGTATTTGCAAAGCAGAAAGTTATGTTGTCTTGCATCCATGGAAAAGAATATTGGAGATTTTTCATTGTAAAAATTAATTCTCAAATGCTGCTTAAAATGTTTGGTTAGGTAGTCACCTCTGCTTTTTTGGTAGTTTGGTTTTTTGGTTTTGTTTTCTTTTGATTTCGTTTGTTTTTTTTTTTCATCCTGTGATATTAGCAGTTACTTGGTTTCTAGTATTTAATCTTACTAAGAAGCATTTAAATGTTAAATATGCAAATTGGTTTCAGCATATTATGTTTAGTCTGCATTACAGCTTTGAAGTTGATTTATGGAAGGGTGTTGTTGCAAAGGATTTATTGATTTCAGGGCTGCTCTTGTAATTTACTGGAGATTGCTTTCCTATTCTAGACATGGAAGCCAGTAATGGTCCATTTCAGGTACATATTAAATATTTAGGTAGCGTACCTCTGATTTATCCAAGTCTACCAAATATTGTTGACAAAAACTGGGTTCCACTTCCTCTTTGTTCTGTATCATCTACTTTGTCCAAGGTGAAGGGTGGAACTTTGGGATGTGCATAAACACAGCGTGTAGCTGCATATGTAGATATGTGTATAGAGCTAGAGTGTGATTAGACAGTTTGCATTTTTAACATAAACAAAATGGGATTTTTAGTATGCTATGTAGATTACAGGGTTTCGATATTGCTATGTATCAACCTTTTAGTGTTTATATGTGCATCTTCTTCATGTTTTCTGCTTCATTCTTCTAATGTATCAATTAATTTCGTGATCTGGGAGTTTGTCCACAGTATTCAAAATCTGTGGATGTTTTTTCTGAGATCCAAGGTGCACCTTCTTGGTGTACCTATTCAAAAGAAACCATTTCTTTCATTTACAAATGTTTAGTTATCTGTACTGTGGCGGTTGGGAATTGAGAACCGAGCTATGGCCAGCAAAAATTAGAAAACCCAGATGTAAATAGATTATCTAGATTATTAAAGCTTTTCATTATCATCCTGTTCTCAGTAGAAACATTTTTCCTATTATTCAGAGAAAAGTGAGGATATGATAGTGTCTAAGAGAAAATTCTCACTGCAGCTCAAATACTCGCAGTAAAGGACTGTGTTTGTCATACCTTGTAGGGTTCCCACTAGCGAACAAGACAGGATGGTACAGAAAGTGATAGTGGTAACCTTAAAATCTTAATTCTCCTTGTTTCACCTAAAATAACAGGACAAGTAAACATGATATGAAAGTTAATTCTATGTGACTGTTAAAAGTTTTACTTTAGACAGAGATTCTCTTCACGTTTGCATCTTAATACATATTATGTTCCAGCATGGTGCATACTCATTACTCTGTTACAGCTGTTCATCATCTAATTTTTATGTTTTTATTCCATAATAACAAAGGTGAGTGGAGGTCACAGAGCTCTAACTGCTATACCAGTGTCGTGCACTGAGATTGAGCACTTTAGGTTTTGTGTACATAATAGCATTTTGTTTCATTGATTGCTCTCTGCCTGGTTTGAGACAACTCAGCACCAGCAGCATAAAGTACAGTTCCTTGTGTTGAGGGTTAGCATGGTGTGGAGTTCTAAAGAATTCCTCAAATATAATGTGGTACAGCAGATGAAGTGCAAGTTATCAGTAAAGATTCTAAGATCAGTATTTTCTTTCCAGTCGCTGTGTGGAAAAAACTTGACAACTATTCTTAATGAATATGTAGCCATGAAAACAAAAGGTAAGCCTTCAGAATGAGATGTTCTTTTATTTTTCTTATTTATCTGTTGTGAACTCCTTGAGGAAGGGGTATATGGCCCCTGTCTAAGCTACAAGTTGAAGGTTACCATATTACGCAGACAACAACCACTTAGATCTGCATCTGGTGAACAAAAGTAATTGATTATCTTAGTTTGCATATGCCAGCATATATTTTCACTTCAAATTTGAGCAGAACTTCTAATGTAATAAAGCAGAGAGACACAAAAATTTGTGCAAAATGTATGGGTTTATGCTTGTGAAATTACACTGTTTATTGTTTATAAATAGGAGGGGGAGGTGCTGGGCTCTCTCTGGTGACCAATGATAAAACATGAGGAAATGGAATGAAGCTGCATCAGGGGAAGTTCAGATTGGACATTAGGAAAAGGTTCTTCACTGAGAGGGTGGTCAATCACTAGAACAGGCTGCCCAGGGAAGTGGTTGTGGCACTGAACCTGTCATAATTCAAGGAGTGTCTGGAAAATGCTTTTAGTCATATGTTTTAGTTTTAAGTAGTCCTGCAAGGAGCAGGGAATTGGACTCAATGATCCTTATGGACCCCATCCAACCTGAAATATTCTATGATTTTACAAAATAATCAGGAGGAGTCCTATGCTTTGAAATGTTTCTTGTGTTGTTTTTAAAACTAATTAAAATAATTTCAGAATTACTTAATATTTTGTATCAAAATTGGAGACAGAGCTAGAGCATTTGCTGTTTTTAAAAGCAGTTATCCAGCTTCTGAATGTTGCCAATTCTTACATGTTTTTGATACGTTTTATGTGATCAGATTTTAGTGGTGTTTGGTTCTTAGACTCACAGTTTAGAATGTCATAAGCATTTCTGAACATTTTTTTCCTTTCACACTAGGTTTGATAGAAATGGTAATTAAAACATAAACATACTTCCATCAAAATACTTTGTACCTGGCACCTTGAAAAACTTAATAAATTGAACTGCTTGCTTACATCTTTTCATTTATACTTTTAATGTTCCGTGGTTCAAAAAGACCAAATGTTTTTACCTGTTTGGGTAACATAATAAAATAACCATTACTTTTAAAGGCTTGTCTGCCAGGTTACAATTTTCAGGGACACAAAAGTGACTTGGGAATATGAATGCCATTTCCAGAGACGAGTTGGGTTAGGTTAACATGCGTTTGCTGAGTAGTCAACACCATGTACAAATTCCATTGAGAATTATAATCATTAATATATTTGCCTCAGTTTCATCTAGGCTTCTAAAACTAAGAATTGTATCTATATCACTCAAAGTTCTTAAATTAGGAGTTAGGGCCCTCTAATGAATGGAATATTAAGAAAATGACTGGACACGTAAAGTTAGATGATGTCTGAAACACTCCCTAATGATTATTTTGCCTGCAATTTTACTTTTTTTCCCAACAGGTGTCAGTTTTAGGCATCTTAATTTATTTTTTTTTTGGTGGTTCATTTTAGAAACAACAAATGAAGTTCCTGCAATGATGTCATCTCTGTGGAAAAAATTAGACTATACACTTTCTCAGATCAGGTAATATAGTTTTGAAATCAGGAAAGTAAAATTTCACTCTGGGAGCAAGTCCCTATGTTGGTCAACTCCCCTTATTGTATGAGAATGGTTTGGCTCTCTGTTGCTTCTGAAAGATGGTGAAAAAGATGGGTATGTGAGAGTTGACCGCTGAGTAGACATTTCAAGATTTTAAGGCGGGGCTAGGAGATAAGGAGGGCATTAGTGTGAGCATGTGGCCTTCCTGTAGTAAAACAGTATACTATGGCTCGTTTAGAATCTGATACCTTTGTGGTTACTTCATCAAAAATATGACAGTAAGCTTCATTTGAAGGATCTGTTACCATTGTCTGAAAGAATAAAAATAGTAATCACTTGATCAAAGCTTTCTGAAGGAGTGTGTGGTTGGGACCGGACTGACATTAACCATGTGATAGATACTGTCACCCTGTGTGAGTCTGTTGTGCTCCATTAATTTATGTCACTTGATTTGTTTTTTAGGAGTATGCAGAGTTCAGATTTTAGATTTTCTGCTAATCAAAGGAGTAAGTAACTGACTCAATTCCATGGGATCAAGAGGTTTTGTGTTAAAATTATCTGACAAAAAATGGGGAACTGCTGCAGCAATCAGTAATGCATCTTTACTCTTGAAATCTTGTCAAATCTCTTATGCAGTGTTTTTTTCAGTGTATCTGTTGTATTCAGTGTAGTCTGTGGGTTACTGTAATGATCAAGAAAGGAAAATAAGAAAAGCTGAGCTTTTTGCAGGAGGCTTAAATTCTCTATGTAGCATTTTCTCTGCTGAAAATTTTTTAAAAATTTACATAGTTAAAAGGTTTAAAAACTGCTGTTGCAGTCCTGAAGCTGTTCACTTAATTTGTGGTTCACAGAGGAACTGAAAATACAACCAGTTCAGTTATGATGCAGTTTGATTTCTTTAGAAGGGGAATATAAAGACATATTACAGTGTTGAACCACTTTTTATGCACACAAACATATATCTAATCAAAATATGAAAATATACTTTTTCTGTCTTTCATTACAGAAGCATGAACTCTAAACAAGGAAAAGTTATTTTACTTAAAAATAAATTTTTCTCTATGTGGTATTTCTGCTGAGTAACCTGTATAGGAAAAGAGAATGTGAGATATATAGAGTGATTGTTCTTGGATCTGCGATTCACTGCATTGACTGGTGTTCTGTTGTTTGAATTTATCAGATTTAGTCTGTTAAATAAATGCAGATTTACACTGGTTTAGCGATTTCAGTTAAGGTCAATTATATGAATGACACATTATGTAATAAAATCTCATTTTGGTGTGATTTATTCCTGTAAATATTTAAGCAGGGGTACAAGCATGGTTACAGTGTCAGTGTAAGTTGACTGTACTTCTTGAATTATTTTGTCTTGGACCTGTAACACATAAGACAAAGGTTGGTGTTGCTTACTATTTGAGTTTCATTATTTAGTTGTTGAAGGACAGAAACATTTCTATGAAGCACCCTTAATTAGGTCTTGGAATATCAGCAACCCTTTTAAATTCCTTTATCATATTTTCATCTTGTCTTTATTTCCAGTACGTACAAGAAGTGGAATTGTAGAAATGAAAAGACAGAGAATGCTTCAACAGTCCGCTCCTGCAAGCTCAGGATTGTTGTCAGTAGCCCATCAGTCAGGGCCACAGAATTCTTCTTCTGTTGTATCTCCTCAAGTAATTCACAGGCCAGCAGTAAATCAAAGTGTGCTACCACAGACGAGACCGAATATGCTGTTTGTGAGCCAGTCGCAAACTCAAGAAAAGATCAACAGTAAGTTGCACACTTTTTTCTATGAAAACTACGGCTATAGATGGAAGTCTTCTAAAACCAGGGCTAATCATCTTCCACCAAAAAGTTTCAGAAAATTTGTGCTTTGTTCCCTTAGCTCTCCAGACTGGTTCAGGAGATTAAAATAAAAGGAGTGCCCAAAAGAGAAATGGTGCTTACATACTTGCTTGCTAATGTGAGTTCAGAGATCAGAAGTGCATCAGTGTGCAATTACTCCGTCCTGTGTTCTCACCCTTACCCAAAACACTTGTTTTGGCAGATAGAGATGATCCACATCAAGTGGATATTTATTTCAGGATATGTTTAAAAGGAATGGTCTTCATTTTCATGGTAGTACCAAATTATTATGTATGAATTCCGAGGAATTGATTGAAACATAATAAATAATGTTATTTTTCCCTTTATAAAGCAGGAGGTTTCATACACATTCAAGTTCCAACATCACAAGAACGGAAGCTTCATTCAAACTTGCTTTCTCCAGGAAGGCGAAAAAGGTAAACATGAGTGTGGTTTTGGTTTGGTTTGGCTTGTCTTTAAAGATCATTTAGAAATTATGCAATGTTCTGACCTCTAGTGTAAATTTTCTTACATGGTAGGGTGTTACACATTTAGGAGCCACTGAGGGTGGCCAGGGTGTGATGTTCCACAAAGGAAAGGAAATTCATTAGAGTGATAGGAGGCTACTTGTATAGAGTCAATCTTGACATTATTCCAATATTAGACATAGGCAAATAATCCTGGCACTGAGACTTAGTCTTCCTTCCAAAATATCCTTTTCAATTATAAAAATTCTTAGTATTGATAAAAATGTGCATTTAATATTGCAAAACTATTGGCTTCAGTAAATTTTGTCAGCAAAAAAAATTCATATTTGCTCTAGAAGTGGTGTGGAAAACTGTTCTTATACTAGTTTTGCATTTTTTATTCTCTGATTCCAATATCCTTTTTTTTTAATGAGTTGACTGGTCTCTTTGCGCTCCATTTATTGTCTTTGACTAAATCCCAGTCGATGGTTTTTCTTACTGTTTTTCCAGACCCTTAGGAGTTCATACCCTTTCCAAGTCTTTTCTATTCCTGCATGACTTTTTTTGTATGTAATTGATTTTAATGCTACTGCTGATTGATGTTTTCAGAAGAGCCGACACTGTGATCTCATATAAAAACATTATATTTCCTATTCATCATCTAAATTCTTTCTCAGCCTAACATTTGTTTTCTTCTTTGAGAATAGCTGCTCCTTGAGAGGTCTTTGTTTTCAGTGGTAATGCCTAAATCTTTTTTTTTTGAGTGCCAGTTAATTAGGACCTGTACCACCACTTAAGGTAACATGTAGTGGAAAGGGGGGGAAATACTGAATAGTGGGCACAGAATTCAATTTGCCATTGTGCTGTTTACCCACAGTCTGTATATTTGTTTGTAACTTCTGTGAAGTCGGACACCATAGATGAATATGATATAATGAAACAGGTATCAGCTTTTATTATATTTTCAATATGTAGTTAATTTTCTGTTGATTAAAATCTGTTGTTTGCTAAGAAGGAATAGAAACACTTCATTCACTGACCATTGGGTCTATTGTTTGCAATGCTCTCATAAAATACATCATAAATTTCCTGCAATGTTTCAGTGAATCTCAGAAGAGGAAAAGTATTGGAACATCTGGACCTCTTTCAGCAACTAGAGGTTCTCAAGACTCTGACGAAGCAGTAACAGAAAAAGAAAGTGAGCCTCTTGAAGAATTAATTGATGGTAACTTTCCAGTGAGTATATCGTTATGGGAAGTATTTACATTTAAAAAACAAATTCAAACTGAAGAGAACTTGTCTCTTATATGTTCGTGTTGAGTATTATAGAAATTACCTTTAGAGGATAAATGAATTGGTTTGTATTTGGAACTAGCTCTTCTGTGTATTAATCTCATAAGGTTGTCGTGGCTGTGTAGTATTTTGTTTTTCTTGATTTATTTGCTTTGCTAAGGTAGCTGTAGGCTGTTGGAATACAGTAATCCTTTAGAGAATGGAAACCAGAAGGCACAACAACACTTGCTGTACTTTAGAACAAGCCTTGATATATTTTAGGAGATTAGAAGTACAGGAATGTTTTGCAATGATTTTCATAGCAATGTCATGTCACAGATTGGCTGTCTCTCTGTTACAAAAGTCTTCTCTGTTTGAATTGATTTTTTAAATGTTTTTTACCAGTAAGTTGGAAATTCATCCTCCTTTTCTAGTGATGATAAAAATAGAAACCTGACTGCTTTAAAACTCTTTTCCAGCAACTGGTTATTGAAAATGCCAGAGAAAAAATTTTGAGCAACAAATCTCTTCAGGAGAAGCTCGCTGAAAACATTAACAAAATCCTGGGCAGGTAAGAAAAGGAACCTGTGAACTTCATATGTATTCTTATTTGATTAATTTGTGAGTTCTGAACTAATGACTAATGTATTGCAGTGATGGCAGTGTTGCACAGGCCCCTAAACAGACAGACAGTGGTCCCACAGAACAGGAGACTTCAATTGATGAAATCCTTGGACTTCAGGTGGGTGTAGGTTGCCCTCTTCACATTTTTTTAAGACCACGCACCTGAGAATGATCAGTTATGGGAACTATGCTGAACCTCTGTCTGATATCTTGTTATTTGTCTCTGTTTGCCAACACACCTAAGCCTACCCGATGGCTCCTTGCATAGGCATGAGCTCTTACCTTGTATGGTGCTGGGCAGGTTCGAGGAGCTGAGCTGACAGGACACTGGTGTTCTGCAGGAACTGATTTTGTGCTGGTTTAGTGCTCTGAATTCATTCCCAGTGCCCATACAAGGCAGCATAAGCATGCAGCAGGGTCAAAAGCCAAGGGAATGGGATTGCTTCTGGCAGTAATTTGCTGTTAACGTTGCACTCAGACTGGATTTAAGTACACTGTCCCACAGTCATCAGCTGCCTGCTTGTCATTGAATCTTTGGTGCCATTAATTGGCTACCAGCTTCTGACTGGGGATCTAATCAATAGCCTTATAGAAGAAAAAGGAATTTAAAATATCTTGTCGTCTCCAGAGATGTTTGATCTGATCTGATTTTCTGATTTGCTCTAAGATAAGCTTGGATCTAGTATAGCAAGAGAAATTGGTTTTGGAGCCTAAATAATGATCAAATTTAGTATCTTCTCACTCTTGAAGGAAATGTACGTTCTCCTTCTACAGCCTAAACATAGTTATAGTGTTCTGCCTTCGTCCTCCTGCAAGCCTCAAGCTGGTAATCACAGAATTAAAAAGGACTCTTAATGAGTGAAATTACAATCTTCACAGCCCTCATGAGAAGGACAGGAGAGTAGAGGCAGTTGCCCATTTATGAAGTAGAAGAAGAAGAAATTATTCTTCTGTTGCATGATGACTTTAGGTCAATTGTCAAAATACAGAGCTGAAAAGCTGTATTCCATTTTTCTGAGCAGAACTAAATCAAAGCAGCTTCTTGGTTTAGTTAGAGTAGCTCAGACAAAATAAGCATATCACAAGGGACATCCACCCTTACAACCACCATATCAAAGATTGTAGAGTGCTTAGGGGATCTTCAGGAAGTCAGGAGAAACCTTGTATTTGGACGCTTGAGTATGTACTGAGTCCCCCACTCATTCCTGGGCCGCTACTAAACAAGTCAGCTTGAAACAGGAATCTTAGAGCACTGTCCCATGTAGCTGTGCTTTCCAATTGCCCTCCACAGAAAAGTAGTTGAAAGTTATATTATAGAACATGTAATGGGTAAATAAAATTAAACATCCTTTTGCTTAATGTTGGCTTCTGGATACATTCAGACCCAAGAAATTAGGGTTAATTTGGGGATTTTTTTTTTAACCAGTGGTTGGCTCATACAAGCTCACAGGATCCATAGTATTTACATAAGCTTCCAGTATATCCTGAGATTTTGTCCTTCTTGTTGGTCAGTGCTGGTTGTTATGTGGAGAATACTCATACTCCAATATGATGCATGTAGAGAGTGTAGTGTATGACAAGAGACATTTGGGGTTTGGGGAACCTTGTTTCAGTCACTGATATATTTTAACAGACGTGACGTTTGTGGCAGAAATGTTCCCAGCATTAGTCTTTATGTTTCTGCGCTGAGTAGAAGTAATAGAACTAAAAACAATCTGAAATAAAACCTATTCTTGTCTGTTTTTCTTTTTAAGTTGTGGAAGTAATTGTCTAATAGTTCTATATATCTTGTCTTTTCTCAGGGTGAAATTCATATGTCAGAAGAGGCTATACAGGACATTCTAGAACAGACAGAATCAGATCCAGCTTTTCAGGCTCTCTTTGACTGGTTTGATTATGGTAGGGTACATCATGCTCAATTGTAGTGTAACTGTGAAGCATCATGAATGATGAGTTTTCCCAAGTATTGCTTGACAAAGCAAAGTAATTCAGCAGGCCTTTTTTGCAAGAGAAATAGACTGTATGGCATTGGTGTCTCTCAATTCACAATTAGATTCTTAGATGTATTTATACATGGCTATAAAGTACAGCATTTTCCTGTGGCTGAAATTCAGGGTTTGTGTGATTGTTGCCAACGACTGTTTTATTGCTGTTATTTTAGACTCTGCTGGTCTAAAGAATGATAGTTTATATTTGTGCTGTTGTAAAATTTTTCTGTTTGTCTGATCAGGGATATTCTCACATTAACTGTAAGGAGATTTTTATGCTATAATTCATTTAAAATGTAATAATCACGCTTGTGTGTAAAATGACATATTTAACTGTTCTTCCTGCTTTATTTTGAAAATAGGAAAGAGCAAGGTAAACAAGAACTTACCTGCTGGTATTTCTGGTCGGAGTGGAGTAGAAAATGAAATCTTGGTGGGTGAGGATAGCCTGGAAACATTTGGAAGTTCTTTAGGAACAGAAGAAAGTAGCAGATGTAGGTTTTTTATTTTTTCTTTGAGATTTCTTCTAGTGTGTTCACTTATCATTATGAAAATATTTTCAGACAATTTGTACATTTCAAACTATTCCTTTTTTTCACTGGTAATATCCAATCTGATGTTTACATTGCAGGCACATACAGATACACCTACAGACATGTTCATTGCATGAACATACAGATACACATAACAGACACCCGATGTGTTAGAAAGTTTCAGTCTATTAAATTTAACAGTAGTCCCATCAGTGTACTTAAAAGTTGTACTTGGTAAGCTCCTAAATGCAACCATACTATTGGCAAATCTGTTTTCTCATTCAGAACAGAGATACTTTGCAGTATTCATTATGGAACACTTAAAGATAATATTTTACATTTTACCATATTAATCTTTTATCTCCATTCTGTATTGTATCGGTTAATTTATACACAAAAACAGTCCTACTCTGGACAACAGGTATGTTTAGTCTGTCTACACCATTCTTGACAGTAGTGCATCAGCAGCAGATACTTAGTGAAAGTATATGAGAAATAGAGCCAAGAGGTCTTTGTCGTGAGATGATTTTTGTGCTTTTGGAAATCTGATTTAGTGACCAGAGCTGTTTGCATATTATGTGTGCAATTTTAATTATTAATGTACAAACTGATTTTCCAGATTATCAAGTGTATGTAACTGTATAGATTCTCCTCTCAACTTGAAAGTAAGGATGAGTAGCTTTATTCCCACTTAGTTTCATGTGAAACAGTTTTCCATTGAACTGATAAGTTGTTTCCAAAATGCTGTAAAAGGCTCATCTGTTCTAATATGAAACTAGTTTATTCTCTGTTTTACAGGTGATAATTCTAGAGAATCACTGTCCTGTAAAGATTTTCAGTTAGGAGAAGCAACATGTGCCTTGAAGACCAGCATTAATGATGATGATATGGCTAAGAAAAATGCAACCAATGAACAGCTGCATGGAAATTGTAGACCAAGGAAGCAGACTGAAGTACTTACAACTATTACCCCTGAACATATTGGAGATCTTGAAATTGCTTTTGACTCTGTGCCTGGTTTGACTGAACCTGACAAGAGACAGAGTTCTGACAGCAAATGTAATGAACACTGTGCAGATACTTATGTTACAAAAGAGTCCTCTACGTTAGTGTCTGAAAGTGAGAGCGCTATGGAAATTGAAAAAGGCCCACCAAGTCATAGTTCTCAAAGTAGTCCTAGTTTAGAATATGTTCGTTCTGGTAGTCCACAGATTTCTTTGATTTCATTGACAGAGGATACTACAGCCAATGAAAACAAAACTCCTTCTCCAAGTAAATGTCAGTTATCACCAGATACATCACTGTCTGAAAAAACACTTTCTGTAAGTCCTTGTGATAGGAGCCTTGGCCACAGTGTACAGCTGAGAAAAAACAATTCATCCATTTCTAGCCCATCAGCAGATACAGAAAAAGAACAGACTGTAACAAGTGATACAGCTACCTTACCTGGTGTTGTACAGGAGAACTCTGGTCACCACTCTGGCCATCAGGAACAGAGCACACAGCCAAACTGTGCTGCAGGATCTCCAGGGGAAATTTCGGATCTTGACAAAGCGGAGTTGCAGCTGGAAGTTGTTGATACATCTAACAAAACTTATTCAAATGATCAGCATACACTTGATAAGCCTTGTAAGAAGGATTTTAACCTCCCTTCAGGACTGTCAAACTCAGAGGGTACACAAGGGGAAATGCAAGAACCTTCCTCTTCTACAAAAGTAGATGCCGATAATTTATATTTCTCTCCTGGTGATAAAGCATGTTCAGAAATTCCTGTAGTATCCACTGAAAATAATCTTACTACCTCTGAAATATGCCCCTCTCCTCTCCCAGAAACTGCGTCCTCAACAGATGAGTCAGGTACTGAGGCCAAAAGTATAAGCAGTGTATCTTCTAGTAGTCAACCAATGGATGTTGATCCTTCTAATATAATGTCCCTCAAGATCATCATCAGCGATGATCCATTTATTTCATCAGACACGGAGATAAATAATGCTGTTTCCAGCATCACAGGAGAAAATTTGCCTACTATAATACTGTCATCTCCAGCCAAATCCCCAACTAAAACTGCAGGCCTGTCCAAATGTCTGACTTCAGAAGACACAGAAAAAAATGTAGATTCAGCTGCCTTGGCAGAACAGAATCTTCTTGTGCTTAGACCTAAAGATCCTGTGGTCACCTCAGTTAACACTCAGAATGAAGACTGCACTGGCTTTTCAGTTGCGGGTTCAACTCATCTTTCCAACGAAGGGGGCCTTATACAATTGATGCCAGCAACAAGCACAGCTTTTGGGAATTCAAGCAACCTTTATATAGCCACCTGTATGACTGATCCAGCAACCTTGGGCACAGCTGTAACACCATCAAATGTAGTTGTATTGCCTGGCAGTTCTATGCCACTTGCTTCCCAAGCTCCAGCTGTACAACAGTTACAGACTCCTCCTAGATCGAGTAATACGTTTCCAGCAAACCAGACTGTCTCCCCAAACTTCCCACAAGGTAATCTCATTATTAGAATATTAGGGAAAATATGGTGTTTATATGGTGCTTTTCTTTTCTGCTAAATAAAACAGGTTTTTGTTTTAATAAGATTTCTGTTATAAATGGAGTGCTACATGTTATAAGCATCCATACTGAGATTAGATAACTGGGTAGATGTAGCTAGCCCTTCCCAAATTACTTCCTTGGTTTTGTTTCATTTTTCAAAATCCTTGTCTGCATTAGAAGTACATTTAGGTAAATATGTCAGTATAAAATTATTTCTTTCCATGATGTAAAATCTCCTGATACAAGCATTTTTATTAATACAGCAGTAAAAATTTCCGAGTGCTTTTTAGAATGTTATACCCAACTATTAATCACCTGTAATCAACACATTTAGATTTCTTTCCAAAGCTAAAAACTTGCTGCAGATACCCTTGAATTTCAGTGTGTAGTCATTTTGTTGTGATCAGAGGCCAGTGCAACAGTATGTGCAAGATCTTAAGAGTGCCAGCTTTTTCTGTCACTAAGATTTCTTTATGCAATTATTACCTTAATTGTTTTTTCAGATAGAGAGAAACAGTTTTCTTCACTTTTGAAAATTTTCTTCCACTTTTCAATGAATGTGGTATGATAGTTTCCCTATGTCATAATTCACGTCTGCCTGGCAGCCAAATGAGCTGTTTGATGTCACTTTTACTGGTTTTTATACATTAGTTTAAATCAAAGTGTCAGCCTTAAGATAGGTTTATCATACTTTAAGCTTAATTTTGAACTATTTCTTAAAAAGACTTTAACTAAACTAAAAATAACACTGGTAGTTGGCCTGTTTTCTAGTAGTGCTATATAGCAAGGACAGGGAAGTTTTTGTAAAAAGCTGCACCTTTTCTTGCCACAGGTTTAACCATGCATAATTTTAATGAGTCCTGTCTTGAAGCTTTTCTTTTCACTGAAGTACTCTTAGTTTCTGTACGATTTTAACACTTTTATATTTTTTTAGGTTCTGCCATTATAATTGCTTCTCCAGTGCAACCAGTTTTGCAAGGAATGGTGGGAATGATACCACTCTCAGTAGTAGGACAGAATGGAAATACGTTCTCAGCACCTGCCTGCCAGGTAGCACATCGCAAATAAAGATTTTCAAAATTAAAGCAGAAGTGATAAGAAGTCTTTTGGTGAATTGTAACAGAATATTTTGATCCTTTCAAGGTTCTGCATATGCCTGTGGCTAATCCAGTGTGCAACGGAAGCGTCCCAAAACTTCCCATCCCTCCCAAATCACAGAAGATTCCTGGACCAAGAAACAAGACTAATACAGGTACCCACCTTGCATTCTTGAGAAGGGCAGAAGAAGAGTGGGAGGGTTCTAAAAAGATGTGTCAGTTCTAAGTAATAAAGTTTTTTATAAATACCCCTGCTTCTCTACCAGGCAACTGCTGGGATGGCTTTGAGAGAGGCCTGTACCTGCAGTTAGTGACTGTATTTTGCCCGGTTTACAAAGAACTTCCAGCACATAACATAATTCCAGATCTGGAATCAAGCTTATTTCCAAATTCTAATGCTTCAAGGCTATCATGCAGTTTTAAAAGTTTACTTTTCTTTATATTTCTGGTAATTTTTCATCTTGTTAGTTTTAAGTCCATTTTACTGCTGCCATTGAAACCAAGCTACATGGTAACAAAGGAGATATTAGATGAGTTGGCAGTGCTAAAAATTTATTAAGGAAAATATTTAATAGAAGTGTTGCATGTTTGTACAAAAAGATGCACTCTGCTGTTTTCACTTTGCCATTTTAAGTATATGCTTCTGTATATTTGTTTTATTGAGACCTTGCTTCTTTAAATAGTTAATTGTAACAAGACTGGTGCTACATTCATTTCTCAGCATTGGGAAGGAGTAAGTAAAAATAACTGAAAATAGAAAAATTGAGTTATAAGGGCAACTTGTGCTTTAGCCTGTCTACCTTTTTAAAAACCAACAGGCTTATGCATAAAAATGAAAACAGAATGAAATTTCAAAATTAAGAAAAAAGCAAGGATTGTATAGTTAGTTTGCATTCCTTTTTGCCAGTGGATAAATGAGAGTTCTCTGTGTTATTTCCTTTCTACTTGGAAATCCCCACTGTGCATTTTTAAGTCCAGTCGTGCCAGGCCTATGTATTATCTGGGTGTAGACAGCAAGCTTCTTTTCTATACTTAGTTGGTGACCTTTGGTAATCCACTAATCTGTAAACTTTAAAGTTACAAAAAAATAGCAGAGTTTTGTTGCTGGCTTTTCTTTACTGGTTGGTTCTCTGTCAGGTGAAATGGCATTGTACTAACTGTGAAATTATTTACTTGGAATACTGTAGTTCATTCATACTTCATCTGTTGTTTCAGGAAAACTGGTTCCAAGTGTAGCTGAGCCTTTGAACCATACAAATTCTCGAACACAAAGGTCAGTAGTGTTAAGTATTGAAACTTGCTTTCTTTTTCCTGCCATGAATTTCTTCGTTCAGTATTGGTGGAAAAGAGAGCAGCTTTTTTTAACAGTGGCAGAAGCAGTACCCCCTTTCCTCCTGCCTGTCTGCAGGAGTATTGATACAGATGTCTGCTCGTACTGGTGCAGCCTGTGCTAGGATTTTCCTGTTCCTATGTTACTTTTGTATGGCTTTGTGTTTATTTTCTCCTGTCTCAATTGTTGAATACAAATTGTTTGGGTGGAGTCTAAGCTAGGAGAAATTGCTGGTTACATTGGAGATTTAAATGACTAAAATTTCTGTTTTTTCTTTTCAGATGAGTGGTAACCCATGGTTTTGTAGTGTAGCCTCATTGCCTTTACCGTTTTCTAACCCAAAACTAGTAGTTTATTAGATTGGGTTCTGCATCTGTGTTTCAGTTTTGTGGATTAGAACAGTGCTTATTCATTTAAAAAGTGAAAACTCAAAGATGGCAAGGACAACAGCACGCTAACTTTATATTGATAAACATAACAATTGCTGATTGGGGTAGGTACTAGTTTACTGTTGGGCAAGGGAGAGAAGAAAGCAAGGCTTCAGTAGTGACTTCTTATCATTAATGGACTTCAGAAACAAAAGGATGTTGGAGTGAGCAAAAGAGTGTAGAAGGAGATAACAAGTTCAGTTTAAATATTAGAGGTGAAATGTTCTTTTATTGTAAAAATAAGACATACAAAAAAAATCTACCTATTCAGAACTCAGTTAAAATGTTGGAAAAGTGGAGGAAAACAGGGACAGTAAGGTCAACTTATTAAAAAGCCCCAGTCATATACCAAGGTATACAGCACATATGCATGCAAAAAGCAGTTATTTTTAAAAAGCCACAGAAGCAAGATTTTGGATACTATCACTTTGATAATTCAAGTTTCCATTAACTTTAATTGATTTCTCGACATATGTTTTGCAAAATCCTCCCTGCAAGGAGATATAGTTTCCCATTTCTAGTCTCCACTCTCTGTTTCATCTCAAATTTCATGGAACTAAAACAAACTGCTACCATCCATACCTTCTTTACTATCCCAAAGGCACCAAAGATAGCATCCCAAAATTAATTTGACTTTTCCTCTTGGGAGTCATAAAGGCTTATCTGCATGGGGAGAGTCTCACTAGCATAGATGAATGATGCAGAAGCTTCTCGTGAAAATGCAGCATAAGCCAGGCAGAGGGCACAGACACAGCAGTGGTATGAGCTGACAGAGCAGAAACATTTTTCTTTTTTGACATTGCTACTGCAGTGGTGGCTTTTTCACTTCAATGTGGTTGGTTGTCAGGTGGAGACCAAGCCCCAGGGAGTTTGTATATTGTTGTCCAGATGCCCATTGGAAGTTTTGTCCTGCTCTGTATCCTGTCACCCACAGCAAATACATAGGGAAGAGTACAAGGCATGCACATGGTGACATTGCCCAGAATATTCTGGCAGCCTCTTAGTAATTTCAGCTCCAAGGACTTCCAGAGCCTTAACTAATATTCTGGGATGGACTGTACTGTCATGAATGCACCCAGTTTCTTTTTGAAGTCAAGTTAACTACCATAATCTACAAATACCTCAAGGTAAAAAAGTTCTCAGGTGAAGTTACATGCTTAGTTACATGCAGTGTCCAGACCTACTTGTTGTATTTTGAACCTGATCAATACTAGTTTTACTCAATGCCCCTAGTTTTTTGACTGGAAGAGGCAGCAAATAGTTTCCTATCTGAGGGCTATTTTCACAGAACTTGGTTACATTTTGCCTCAGTCCTCTCTCTTTCCAGACTGAAGAGTCCCAGTCTACCTAACTGTTCCTTGTACAGACTCCATTTCATACCTTTTTGTCAAGAAAGCCTTCTCTGAGCTTTCTGCAGTTGTCATCCCTTTCTCTTGGTCTTTGCCTGTTGATAAAATACTTATATTTAGAATGAAGAGAGCTTTAAACATGTGTTTTGAGGGGTGGGTGGAGATTTCCAGCCAGCTCAAACGAACTTGCCTAGTAAGAATAAGTGTGTTGATGAAGTGTTTTCATCTCATTTTCAGGACTGGAAACTGGGACAAGCTTACCAGTGCAGAACTGGGAAGGAAAGTGGAGGAGAACTTACCTGTTGCACCAGTAGAGAGCACAAGCTCAAATTCAAGACAAAGTGAGAGTCACAGGAGGGTGCTTTGCTTTGATAACCTCCTACCCGCTCCAGGAGGAAACACCCAAATTCAGGCTACTAAGAGTTCATCCCAAAAAGAAAGAAACGAAAATACTTTATTTGCTGTTGACTCTGCTTCCTCCTCTGCTAAGGCACAGGTGCCAAAGAGAGAGAAGGATAAAACGTTGCCCAGAATTCTGTGTAAGCCAGAAGTTGGTAGCAACAGAAGCACATCTGCAAAGGAGCTGCAGCCCGAGCGGAAGGTGGCAACTGCAGCACTGTCACTGGATCCCTTCCACAAGACTACAGCAAATAAAGAAAATGAATTACAAAGGGATACTGATGAAAAGCTGAAGAACCAGGACACTGCCAAACTCTCAAATGGTCAACAGAGTGTTGGCTTATGGAATGAGAAGACAGTTGCTTCGGTGCAAGAGCTGAACAAAAAGCAGGGATCACTGTCCAGTGGGACTGGAAATAGCAAATCTTCAGGGCCTGTTTCTTTGTCCTCAAAGGAGCCAAAGCGAGAACCGGCTAAAGTTTCCAACCAAGGCATTTGCCTGTCAAGTCCATTCAGTAAACAGTGTGTGGAAATGTTACAAGACATTCAGTGGCAAAGCCCAACTGGTAAAACCGTTGAAAACGGAGAGTTGCCGGTGCCCCGTACGCCGTCTGGAGTCGGGGACAGGCACACAGATGATACCACAGACAGTGTACGGACACCGACCTGCCGGCGCTTCAACGAGGACAGCACAACCCCCAGAATCATGGTGCCCCCTGCCACGCCAGACCTGCCTGCCTGCAGTCCTGCCAGCGAAACAGGGAGTGAGAACAGCGTCAGTATGGCAGCTCACACACTCATGATCCTGTCGCGGGCAGCCATCGCGAGGACTAGCACTGCCACCCCCCTGAAGGACAACACTCACCAGTTCAGGTCTTTAAGGAGCACAGTAAAGAAAAGGAAACTAGAGGACTTGAATGAGGGTGAGAGAAATTCTCGTTCTGCAAATAGGAAAGACCTTCAGAGCTCTCCAACACCATCAAAAAAGAAGAAAATAAAGGCAAGTGCAAGCATTTACCTTTTTTAATTTAAAATCTAAATATATACTAGATATCTATCTATATATTATTTGTAATGGAATGGTTCAGAGATGCTAGTGGAAATCCCTGACAACCTATTTTTATTTGTCAGTTTTTCTAACTTTGCTTCTCTGAAGTAAGTTTTCTTAATCTTCAGATGCACACAGGTAATTCCTGCTGACTCTCTAAATACATACCTGTGGAAATTACATTATTTCTCCTAAAACACAAATGAATTTCTAAATTCTAACTTCAAACTACATTCTAGGCAATGTTAGGAATTAGGCCAAACTCAAAGTAGGCCTTACTGGAATTCAGGCTGTTTTTACATCCTCATTAATCACCATGAGTAGGAATTCCTATTTTGTGTATTCCCAGTCTCTGTAGTGTGGAGCACTGTGCCCTTGACTTGAGGATTTAAAGGGAATCTTGCTGAAGTGTAAGACACAAAAAGGTGATGTATGTAAATAACCAAAAAGGAGACACAGTGTCACTTTGTAATTCCCCATGCTTAGTTCCAGCATATTCCTGAAATACTGTGTCTGGAAAAGGCTCTGTTTCTTACAGTGTGTCTGTGCCTAGCTCCGAGGGGCTGTGCCAGGCTCAGCTGGGGTGGGCTCCTGCTGAAGCTGAGCTCAGCTGTTCCTGTCCCCTGACTGTGCCATTGGTCCCCAGTGCGTGTCAGTGCACACGTCAGTGCAGGAGCACTGCGGTGTCTGAGCTCGGGGTGAGATTTGTGCAGGCATGTCTGTGAGGGAGATGGAAGGGTGAGGAAGAAAGGAATGCTTACAGGCTCATCAGTGCCCTCGGGTCTTTAGTATTTAACATACCTCTTACTCTCTTCTACAGAAAAAGAAGCTACCAAATTCTTTTCCAGCAGGAATGGATGTGGACAAGTTCTTGTTGTCTTTGCATTATGATGAATGAACAAAAAGAAGTTGAACTGGGACTGTCTGAAGCTCAGTGGAACGATGCTGAGGTTTTGCATGGGAATAGAAGTTAACTCTAAAGGGCAAGTTGCACTTTGAGTGCACTGAAGTTTCACTTTATAGCAAAGTTGTGCTGTTTCTGAAGCAGGTTGCTAAGTGTAAATATCATTGAGTTGGTATATGTTTATTTTTGAAAAAGCACTTGCATAATTATAGAGCCATTTAATTTGCAAAATTGTAAATTTGTGTAAATGAAGTGTAAGAAAGGTTGCACATTTCACGTTACACCACGTTGTCTGTGTTCTGCTGCTTTCTCTACTTGCCCCATGAACCAATCAGCCAGTCTGTGAAAAGGTGGTGAATTTGAAGGTAGTGTTTTATCATTCACCATTCTAAGACAAGGGCAGCTACCTTGGCCACTTCCCATTGTCTTGTTGAATCCAAAAGGGACTTAAATCTTCAGATCTAACTGGCTTGTACTAACACTCTCTTCTCTCACAACTGTCAAACCCATGTTGTAAGGCTTTGAATGAGTTAACAAAAACACCAGTATCTAAACATACAGCAAATAAAACCTCAAAAAGTATTTCTCATCTGATGAAGCTCTTCCCAGCCAGTCCTTCAGACAAGAACTTTAATTTGGATAGGCCTCATCTGTTTACAGTATTTGCTGCATAGGATGTAATTTGAATGCAAAAGCTGTTTACAATGTATTTTTCTGTGGGGTTATACCCCAGTATGAATACTTAAACTGGAGCGACAGCAGACATGACTGACAGTGTGTTCTGTTGCAAAAGTCAATTCTTTCACCTGTCTTTTGTACTGCTGAGAAGTTTGTTACTATCTATCTCTTACATTTTTAGCCAGACATGAAAAAATTTGCATCTGATTTTTCTGTTTAACATAGAGGTTATCACTGCTATTATACAAACTCTCTTCAAGAGAGGTGCAGGAGAAGCTCAGCCTGCATTTTACTAATAACTAGCATGGGTTGCTCCAAAATGGCAGAATTTTCTCTATTGGTCTTTCTTCCTGTGTTCTCAAATTCTTGAGGTCTTAAAAAATGCAAGTTTTGTTTTAAGAGTTCTGTACAGCAACAGGGCAATGTTTCAGATCGAATACAAGGATTCCTAAGGAACCAATATTATGCAGTAGATGTTTATATTAAACCCATCCAATAACTAAATACTGCATAGCATTTACAGCTTGAATAAATATTTTTGTTTTAATAAAAATTTGTATGTCTTGCTTAATGTTTTTAAGTCCATGAAGCAGATTTGCAAATATTGTATAGAAAAGTCATGTTGATCAGTCATTTTTGAAGACAAAGAGTCGAGTATTAAACACTAAATTCTAATACCAATTGTCAGAGGGGTGAGGGCAGGCAAGTGAAAAATTGCCATAAGCATAAAATGCTTAATAATATTGACAAGTGATAGGTGATATTTTAAAATAATTTGCTCTTTATCTGAGACCTAATGTAGCTTTTCCATGGGACAGCTACTACCCACCATAATGTACAGGTGATCTGGAAATACTCAAGACACGAATTATGAGTTCACTTTGAAGGGGTCTTCAGTTCCAAGCTGCTGTCATACAGCAAATAATTTTTAGGAGAACAAGTGGAAGAGCAAGAATGAATGTTAGTTTTCTTAGATTGTAGTGTTTAAAGCCCACTGTTCATTTACTACCTCTACAAGTGCATTCCTTCCCAGAAAAAAAAAGGTTCCAGTACAAACCAGTCCAATTATCTGTGGAGGAAAATATTAGGACAATTAATTTGTTCATTAGTTCCTGTTAAAACTACTGTCAGATTTGCATGTGAGCTGGGTTCAAGGTCCACAACAGTAGAAAACCCACCTTTGATTATTTTTTTTTTCCATGAAAATTACTTAGTAGTTAGAAAAATTAAGCAGCAAACTGTAAGAGCTGTTCCTAGTAGCAGCACTCTGAGTTACCCAGAGAATTCCTTTTCAGAGGCCTTTGAGAAATGATACACCGTTACATTCTTTATTGTCAGGTCTCAAGACATAATTTGACATTACTTATTTGTACTGTACAAAAACTTGCACTGACAAAGTAATAAAAACCCAGTTATCTGGATCAGTAATCAATGATGCTGTAAGAAATAGCAGTTACAGAATTCATCCATCAATTGATAAATAAGATGTTAACAGCTACCACTGATAATTTTGATCAGAGAGCATGTAAGGCTGTGTTTCTGATGGTGTAGCTGTTCTGTAGCTGTGTTCGTACTACAGCTTCTCTATCAGTATTGCAGAAGCACCTCCTCCTCCATTGCAGATTCCTGCAAGACCATATTGTCCTTGTTTCAATGCATGGGCCATGTGAACAACAATTCTTGCTCCAGACATTCTAAGTATAAGAAAAAGAAAAGTTATATAGCTTAGTTTAAAGGAAATTCTTAATTTGACCCACAAAGGATAGTGGGCAGAATATAATACCCAAAAAAAGACCAAACCAACCCTTTCATCTACAGGTATATGTGATACAGATTATTCCTCTCTAGCTATGGTACTTAAACACAAAGGTTCTTACACATGCACAAACAAAAACTCCATGTTTATGTAATAAAGTTTCTTCTGGAAAAAGAAATCACCTCTATGTCAGCCTATATATATTATAAAGTATCTCTACATGTAGCAAAACTCTTTCAAATAAGATAACAAATCTACCACAAATCATTGTAATGATTAAATTCAAACACCTTATTTGTTTAAAACTTGATACAGCTCAGTGTCCTACTTTGCCTAATGTGAAAATCAGACATGTAAATTCTGTCAAAATTAACTTTTAAGAAAAAAAAAAGTCATTTTCCTGTATCAGAAGCAGTTGATATGGCAGAGGAGATGCCAGCACATCCTGCAGGATTATGCCTTGATTAGAGCTTTTTATGAAACACGAAGTGCTTCTATTGCTCCTGATGTACAATCTATGCTGGACTGTGCAGTGTGATCACTCCTGGGGAGGTTTAATGGGATACACTTTAGTTATGAGTAAGTGACAATGGTTGGGGAACACAGCAGGTGATCTAACTAACCAGAAGACAGAACTTAAACACAAGACCCACCACCATCCTCCAGACTGTCCCTGCCTTCTGCATCAGGTGCTGGGAGACACCTGCGTTCACTGCCAAAAATCCTTTTATGAGACCTGGAATTTCACTTTGCTCATGTAAGAAAAATAAAAGTCCTTGGACCATTAAATTCCCGGGAAAATAGGTTGGCTATTTTCATAAGGCTACCTGTAAATTTTGCTGGCTTAACTACTTGATTAATTATTATTGTTTATTCTGTCATGTTAATAGGGATTTGGTTTAGTACTTCATAAATCCATATAGCTGCAGTAACAAGTAAGATCTTTATAAAAGTAGGTGATAAGAGCATTTTTCTCTTCGTGGTTGGTTTTCAAGATACCTTCAAATTTAACACCTGGTTAAATAGAGGAAACTATGTACTCGATAGAAAATTTTTTTTCCTTTCCTACTTCCATTAAACTTGAGAAAACAGGTAAATGTGTTAGCAGTTTACCTATAAAACAATGCCCCTGTGCAGAACAAAACCTAGTGCTTATTTTACTTACCCTATTGGATGTCCAAGAGAGACAGCACCTCCATTAATATTTACTTTTTGTGGATCAATGCCCAGCATTTTAATATTGGCCAGCACCACAACACTGAATGCTTCATTAATTTCCCACATTGCAATATCTTCTTTTTTCAGGCCTGTCTCACTTAGAATCTAGAAATAACAAAAAACAATTACTACTATGAAAAAAACTAGGAAGCTAACTATAGAAATAATCAGGTCTGTTATACAGAAATAATCAGGTGACTCAGGCTGCCCGTAGTCTGATTCAAATTCACATTTCGGAACCTCTTTGTCAGATGAGAAAAAGCAAAACTGAGGTACTGAAGCACAAACTTGAGTTTTCACAAAAAAAGGAATGAAGAGTAGCCTATGCCAAGGATACATTTCCGTCACACTTACACAAAGAGCGCTGCCGTGGTAAGTACATTTAAACTGACACAGTATTGCCTCATGCCATACACTTCAGTTCCTTTTAGAAAGAGTCTATCCTTGTATCACGAGCTGCAAAGCTTCAAAGGTGGAAACAAGCCCAAAGTTGGTAAAAGTAGTATTTTCTTTCAAGATAGGTGTGAGAAATTTGTTAACTCTGAAGATCTGCATTCTAGCATCTGTTCTTTGACCTTACAACATAATTACAATTTCAGTCCTAATTACAAGAAGATCCACTGAGGGATGAACCAACAATGCAGTGCTAGGGAAGTTTGGTTTTGTTTTTTTTTTCCTCTCCAGAAAACACTGAGCTTTATTCCTACCTTAGGAACAGCATATGCAGGTGCAATTGGGAAATCAATAGGATCAACAGCAGCATCTGCAAAAGCTGTAAAAAAAAAAACCAACAAAAAAAACAACCAACAAAAGGTGTTTAAAGACCTTTTGTTTTTACCATACATGATTTTCTTTCATGCAAGCACCAAACCTGCCAAGATTGAAAAAGTCTGAATATAATGATCCATGAAATAGAAGCATCTAAAAATGTAGTGCCCTAAGTGAGCCACACAATATTTTCAGATTTTTAGTATTATTACATATAGAAAATTCTGTTCATGATCAAAAGCCTGATGGTGTAACACTTGAAATTTCAGGGACTGTATGGAGAAGATGCAGCCATAATGTCACATAACTAGTAAAACAGGACTCCCAGTCTGAGAGCACACTTTGAGAGTGTTTTTCAGGACTACAGCCAAAGATAAGGAAAATCATACCTACTATCCTTGCCAAGGGTTTGACTTTCAGTCTCTTGGCTGCCTCTGTAGTCATCAGCACCAAAGCAGCTGCTCCATCATTCAGAGTGCTGGCATTGGCAGCTGTAACTGTTCCTGGAAAAGGTAAAACATTGTCTGAGCAGAGGTGAAAGTGTGATGCAAAACAGCTCACGTATATCCTGTTAAGGATTGTTTTTCCCTTTGTTTATTGAACATAAGGTCTCAACAATATGGTGATACCTGTTGCGTTGAGTTAACCAAGTTGTTTTTTTAAACTGGTTTGATTAAACAAGCACAACCACAGGTATTTGTATCTTTACCCGGGTGCTGTTTTAGACCATGCCTAATGGCAGCTGCACTGCTGGCATTAACACAGGCAACCTCAAGTTAGACAGAAGGGTTTATCGCGATTCAGGGAAGCAACAGGCAATGCTCTCAAGGCCCTCCAGCTCCCACTGAAAGAAGAGCTTACACCTGGCAGAGATCAAGCCAAGAGCTTCGTTGAAACCAAGCTGTTTCAGTCTTTTTAAAGTAAATGTCCAAAACAGAGGTTTTCACTAGTTTAAGCTTCTTGGACCATCTTTTAATCCAAGCCAGTTCATGCTGTTGTGCAGCACACTTCTATATCTCAGCAGACATTTAAAAATCAAGGGAGTATTGTTGGGCTCTCAAGCTTTTCTGAATAGTACTCTTCACTGTAACAAAGTATCCCTGCACTTGGCAGGAAATTAAGCAGTTCATTTAACAACATTTACCGTTTTCTTTTTGGAAAACAGCTTTCAGCTTTGGAACTTTACTGAAATCAACACGTTTGTATTCTTCATCTTCTTTCACTTCCACATCTGGCTTTCCTGAAATTCAGGTCTGGTTTAGTATTTTGTGGAACACTCCATTCTTAAAACACTCTAACACAGTACTTTGATTAAATGCTGGCTTATTTAAACAACTTATTACTTTGGTAAAAAAGTGTAAATGCGTGTAAAATGCACATCAAGAAAGGTGCTTACGAAAACTGAAGAAAAAAAATTACTCCTTAATCAAATTTATTCACAGCAAATCCATTTATACTTTCTGGTGGCTGAACAAAGGAGACAAAGAACATATCTTTAAGGTAAATTAAAACACAGATGTCCTTAAGCCATAGTAGCTAAATTCAATAGGTAGTCTTCTACTTACACACAAAAGGAAGAAGATATGGTGTGTAACATTAAAGAAAAATTAAGAAAAAAAAACCAGGTCACTGACCACTGTTCACCAGAAAGTCTGTCTAACAGAAAATTCTTAGCTGATCTAAAATTAATATTCCCAAGATCTGCATGTTAAACAACAGTTTGAATACAGACGGTGTTACAGTTTTCAATGAGAAACACAATTCATCTCATCACACACTTCCATAATACCTTTTTTTGAAACAGTGACAGGAACTATTTCATTTTTCAACACTCCTGAATCCCAGGCTGTTTTGCTCTTGGTGTAAGAGCCTATGGCGTAAGTGTCTTGTTCCTCACGAGAAATGGTGAACTTCTTCGCAGTATTCTCAGCACAGTTGCCCTTGGAGAAAACCAGGTATGTTAGGTTTGATACTTCTGAGGATGCAAAGCACAAAAATAACAGAAAAAAACTCAACCAGTAGATTTCCAGAATTAAATATGACTAATATTTGGTGTCCATTTCTAATTTACACAGTCATGATCAAACAGTAACTTTTGATTTTGAAATACCATCTTCAGATTTAGAAAATGTTTTCTGGATCCAGACTACCAAAGCCATAAAGGAACTTTCCTTAATTACCTTTTTTAATTTTTATTTTTTTTTTAAGTTAAAAAACTGCATGTAAAAGTAAGTTTTAAAGTGCTTAGGGCTGACACCTTCAGAGACTAAGGATCATTGTTCAGCCACAGAACTCTATGTTCACTTCATCTTACTAGTATTTTCACTCCATTCTTAGCTTGCCTACTCCAAAGATTGCAGAACAGGTCAACACACAGGCCTTTACTTGGCCCTTGGGATCTGATACTCTAAAAACTGTAGAAATAAAAGTATGTCTAATAACTATTTTTGTTTAATACCTGGAATGAAATAAGTAGAATGAAACAATCAAATATTTTTATATATAGATCAGTTGTAATTATACAATCAGAATTCATTTTCAGCACTGTCTAAATACTTGGTGACAAAATAAATAAAAAAATATCATTTACTCAAAGACTTGTCCTTAAACAGGCTTTGTTCCACCTCTCATTTCTCTAGGAAACTCAATGAATCAACACAAAACCCTTTACTACTGTGTTCCTCCAGTTCTTAAAAGAAGCAAGTTCACTTCTATGCAATTAAAGAATTAACAGTCTTCACGGCACCAGCAGCTCAATCTATTGCTAAAACACAGACAAGGGTGAGTTCCTACAGCCATCCTTGGATTTTATGTTCTCACACAGACTTCTAAGGCTTTCCAAATAACCTAGAGCTGCTATAATGAAGACAAAAGATTCCAAAATATTGTCCCCATCTATTAAAACTTGTTGCATTATAACAAACTCCTAGAGATTTTCCTCACATACGGGAACTAGCAAAGCCACCATTTACACTCCTCACAATCAAAATCCATTTTAGCTGAAATGTGGGAATGAATTTCAACCAATAGCCTAAGCAGAGTGCACTGTATTGCAAAAAGAATAAAACACACACAGAGCAGCAAGGTCTGTATCAAATCTATGGAATACAGTAGAAAATTCTTCATTACATGTTTTCCTGGACCTCAGTAAGAACACTAACTGATCAATCAATAATGCCCTACAGTTGTGAATTACCACAAGCAAAGGTCAGAAATATTTGTAAGCTGAAAGCAGTCATTCTCATTTCAAACTGTTCTTCCCTGATGCTTGTTCTTGGCTATCTTTGTATCAGTTGTTTTCCAAAACCATCCCAAGTTTGCACTTGTCTGTCCAATTTAAGTTACCGTGCTGATGAGCAAGCACATCAGCTGACTCAAACCTTCCCACAGAAGATATGAGATATGTACATTGGGGGAGAGAAAAAACATGAGCCCACTGAACCCTACAGAGCAGGTACTCTAAAAGACCTCCCTCCCACAGATGGAGCAACAGCAATCCATCAGTAGCAAAATTATTTTTTCTTTTAATCCCTGCTCTAGGGTATTTGGACTTCAGAGAAGGTAAATATTAACACAGACTGTGCTGTTCTGTTTTGGTCTTCTGTCTAGCCCCTCCACTAGAGTTACTACAGGAAATGGAAGACTTTTTCCTCCTCGTTTCAAGGCTTGCTAGATGAAGAAGTTCCATAATAATTATAAGCAAGCTCTTCAGAGCTGCATCAGGTTATGGTTGATATGTTAGCACTGTGCAGGAATATTTACCATATGGATATGGTTATAAGCATCTGTCAGCCCATCTTTTACTATCAGGTCTTCCAGCTTTACTCCTCCATAAGGTGTTGACCCTCTGCTCATGGTATAGGGAACATTAGACATGCTCTCCATTCCACCAGCAATCATTACATCCTGCCCAAAGGAAACAAGTTAAAATTAACAGTAATGCAGTGTGTTCTCTATGACTTCTTGTAGGAACAAATATTACCAAAAGCTTAAGCATGGGCATTTTAGTTTTCTGAGGAGTCTTAGAGAGAGAGGAAAAAAAACTTTGTGCATTTAAAAAGCAAACAGGGGAACAACTGAAGATAGTTAATCCACGCTGGCAGAACAACAGGACTTCTGTCTTGTATGCAGCTTTACAAAGCTGCAAGACCCATCTTGATCCCTTGCACTTTTACATCAAAAGCTTTCTGAGATCAAATTATAAATTTTACTTTTAACAGGTTTTTCTCCTTTTTCTCGTTTTCCTTCTTTATTCCCAGCTTCATATCCCTTTGGAACAAACAACAGTCAGAATACTGGTATATGAAGAAACACATTTACAAGCACCTGCAATTTTACATAATATTGTTTCATCTTACTATGTAAAGACAGATGACTTATACTATGGTTTTATCATCTGAGAAGGCCACAGAAAAAGACACATTAGTAATTAATGATTGCTTAGTATACTTTTCAAGCTGAAACAAAGCAAACAGAAAACCTACAACAGCAAAGCTATAAGGATCGTAACTATACCCACTGTTTGTCAGGCTACAGCCCCAAAATCCCTAGGATTTCAGGATGTGAGGAACAGACACGGTTGTGTTTAAGGGCATATTTGAAATACACATAAATGTAAGAAATACACACACCACCGTGTGAGTCCTTGAGAGTTCAATAGTGCTGGTAATAGAAATTCAAAAACATTTTACACAAAACAGCAATGAGAAGAAGATTAAAGCTTTTTTTGGTTTCTTTAAATTAAGGTTCAGAGAAATAATGGTTTGGTTCAGAACAGATCATAAACTAGATCCAGGAACAGTGACATGAAGTAATAAAGAAAAGAAAGAAGGCTGGAGACAAAACTGAAATGACAGATAAATTGAAAAGGCAGTTCAGATATGGAAGCAGCAATGGATCAGAGGAACAAGAGTTCCTGGCATTTCAATTCCATAAAGTGAAAGACCTGGATAGAGAGCCAATACAATTGTTTATATAATGGTGTACACTGACTCAAGCCACTGGGAACCATCACCAGCTGTCACACCACAGATACCTCGCAGTCCACAGCCAGGAAAAACGAATACCAAAACCCCCCATAATTTATAGCTCTAAGAGACTAATAAGTAGCTGAGTCTCTGCTTTTGCTGAGACTGGCAGCACAGCATGTATGATTAATTCAGCAGAAAACTACGATTCTATTCAGAGCTCATGGCTTACATCTGTCAAACCAACCAAATGCACCACCTCTCTCATGAAGTCATTGGATATAAATTACTAAATCCAAATGTAGCTGTTTACAAAGACATGCTGGGCCTCGTTCAAAGTCCTGTGACAAGACTTCCACCGCCTTCAGCAGGCACCGGACAAAGTGCTGTTCTCTGCACGGCAAGGCCAAAGCAATTCAGCAGTTGCTTAACTCAAGCTACACTGTTATTTCCACAGAAGGGACACCAAAACCTAAATATTTTACTTCTGTTCTAAACACACACACACACACAAAAGTATTTCTCACTTATGAGGCACTTACTTTTTTAAGCCAAAAATATATATTGAACAGACAATACCTTCCCTTTAGAGAAGGAAAGATGCTGACAAAATGCTTTGAGTATGGAATTAAAAACAAAACTGAAATGTCTTTTTTCATATTCACACTTCTCCCACATTCTTTGCTGTACAGCATTTAGTGGCTTACTGGAGATGATGTATTCTCCTATCCTCCCATCAAGTGGTAGTATTTTTTTTCCAATTGTATAGAAAATCTTGGAACATAGTTGACAGAGATGAGCAATTCTCCTCCATCAAGTTCTTCAATGAAAAACCTTATGCAGCAGCAACAGATTTCGCTTCTTCTAAAACAATAAAAAAGGCTGAGACATCTTTAGTGTACTTGGAAACAACACTGCTTGAATATGTATATTTAATTCAATTAAGTGTTAAAAGTGTCTGAAAGTCAGGTCATCAAAAAACAAGTCTATAAAAGTTTCTTCAGTTTTTCAAAACTGAAAGCTTGAAAATTCCCTTAATTACATTTTCAGGGCTGGAGTGGTAGGTGGGGTAGGGGTACAGCAGGAGAGAAGATGTAAATACCCTCCAAAAGAACCCATTACTTGTTTGCTCAGCTCTAAAAACATATCTGACAATTTTTATTTACTTTTTTTCTCTTTTAAACCAAAACGCACTTAAATGACTATAAAATAAAGGTTGCATAAACAAAACGAAACCTCTCTAATTAGCTTTATTGTCCCAAGCCAAAACACAATAACAAATCAAAGAGCAGAGTCATTGGTAGGACAGGATCTACAACATTAACTGTGTGTTTTTTCCACAGAACAGCACTAAAATTCACATACCTGACTCCCACACATCAGGCTTTGTGCTGCCATCATGATCGACTTCATTCCTGAAGCACAGACTTTATTGACAGTTGTAGTAGGAGTGGCGATTGGTAGACCTGAGTCAAAGAAGTTGTTTGTACAACTGTATTATTTAAAGGGTAGACTAATACTTTACTGGTGTTCAGCAACATTTCATATGGGACCAATTTTTATCCAAGCCCAGGATGTCCAGCTTCCACTATTTACCCTGTCAGGGCAATTTATCTACCCTCACCTGTAGTTACCATCCTTCTTTGAGACTCTTGTTTTTTCTCCCCTTCCAACAAGAGACTTGTGGTAAAGAGATCAAGCAAGCAAGGAATCAGAGAAACAGAAGGTAAAGGAAGTGACACCAGAACTATTCCTCCTCCCAAAATCCCAATCCCCACCTCTAAGCAGCATCCAAGACTGAAAAAGCATAAACAAGTTTCAGAATTTAGCAACTGGCAACAAGGCAGACTCCTGAAGTACAGGGATTCTAAACATACACAGTACTAAGGTCAGTGTCATTCACTGGACTGGTTATTATTGAGTGATTATTGTTACTAAGTGCTCATCACAACAGCTTTGGGCTCTGCTGTGTGCAGCTTGGCTCAAGACCCCTGCATCACTGCCTTTATGAGCCTAGGCCTGCTCACTCTAGTGTTATGGCTCTGGTACCAGCACATCACCTCCATACCAGCAGAGAGAGAGAGAAAATAGCCAGGGCAAATTCTTAACATTGAGGGTGGTGAGGCACTGGAACAGGTTGCCCAGAGAAGCTGTGGATGGTCCATCCCTGGAAGTGTCCAAGGCCAGGCTGGATGGGGCTCTGAGCAACCTGGTCTAGTGGAAGGTGTCCCTGCCCACAGCAGTGGGGTTGGAACTAGATCATCTTTAAGGTCCCTTCCAACCCAACCCACTCTGTAATTCTATGAAAGAAAAAAGCCGTATTCATGACTTTCCTCACATGGAAGCAGTTCCTTCTCATAGAATCAACTGGGTTGGAAAAGACCTCCGAGATCATCAAGTCCAACCCTTGATCCAACACCGCCGTGGTTACTAGACCATGGCACTAAGTGCCACATTCAATCTCATCTTAAAAACCTCCAGGGACAGTGAATCCACCACATCCCTGGGCAGACCATTCCAGTGTCTGATTACTCTCTCTGTAAAAAATTTCTTCCTAATATCCAACCTAAACTTCCCCTGACAGAGCTTAAGATCATGCCCTCTTGTCCTACTGCTGGTTGCCTGGGAGAAGAGACCAACACCCAAAACCATACAGGAACAGAGACAAGCAAGCATAAGATCTTCCCTGATCCAAGACTTTCCTAGAGCCATGCTAAGGTATGGAATCCCATCCCTACAGCAAAAGGGAGCAGAAAATAATTCCTGCACCCTAACAATATTCGTTCTGCAGTTACCATTAGAGTGAACCCTACAAGTGACAGCTCCAGACTCCAGAGAAAGATGAGTGTAATGACATACTCTTATCTGCAGTTCAAGGAAACTCAATGACCCCTTATCCAGTTAGACTTAAGAGTAATGATATAGTAAAGAAAACCAGTCTGTTTTGTAAAAGATTCAAAGAGCAGCATCCATCATTAACATAAAGTGCTGTGGTCCCCAATATTGTCTTCTCCAGGTTCTACAAACACTGTAGGCAGTAATATCCCACTTATATGAGTACAACATACTCCCTTCATCCACCATGGGGTAAAAAGGTACACACAGACTGTCTGGACAAAAGGCTGGGCACAACTGTGCTTTAACTTACAGTTCAATAGACTCCATCTACATAAAGACAGAAAACCTTTGGTCCCAGTATCAAGAGAATGAATACCTGCACCCAAAACTGCTTGTCTTGCTGGAGCTTGTCCTTGTCCAGCCTGCAAGACATTGCCCATATACGCCTCTTTCACTTCTTCTGCAGGGATACCTGTAAAACAAAATTGTTTTGATTCAGGATCCTTTGCACAGAAGATGTAACTTCCTTTTACAAAAGCTCCAATTGAAGTTTTCTATCAAAGACTAATGAAACTTGCCATGTTTGATCCACGTGCCAAGAGCACACAGTCCCCTGTTGGGAGCCTTCCAGATCTCTACCCTCATGTTCATGGAACATGGTGAACTGGTAAGCCCCATAGAACAGAATTTCCTTGTTATCCTGCAGAACAAGCCACAGTTTGCTAACTAAAGCAAACATTTCCAAGTCTCACTAGTCACCCAAGAAGCTCAATTTTTGTGGATGCTTAAATGCACAAAACTTTCTATGTGCTACAATTATGTCTAAAGACGGTTTTGTTAGTCTGTTTAACTAAGGGCAAGCCAAGGCCACAGCAAGCTGCCAGCAGAGAGAAGAGGCTCTCCCACTGAATCTCTTGCAACAGCCCTTGTGTTCAAGTCCTTGTAATATGCTGTTTCAAGAAACCAAATCTGTAGAAAATTAACCTTCCTCTCCCCTAAAAAGACTTTTTTGCTCATTTCAACCCATCAATAGACTCACAAGACTGTTCTTCAAGCATACATGCCCATGTAAAAAAATGGACAGGGAAAGGAAAGGCTACTGGTTTCAGCAACAAGTAGCCTTTGCAATAGTTTATGTGAGCCCTAAAACCCCACCCCAGAAAAACAATTAGCAAATTCAATCAGATTTGGATTAGCAGAGATATCCTTAGGTAACATTCTGCTCCCAGAAGCAGCACCTAATTCAGATTGAAACAAAGCCCAATAGTCAACTTTATTTAAACATTTGTGGATAGATTTAAGAATGCCACAGGAGCAAAAAAAAAACCAGGGCATTCTGTTTACCAAGCAGTTGAAAAGAAATAGACTGATACTGTTCAGAGCCACTTTGTCACAGAAAAAAACATATATACATACCTGCTCTGTCAATTGCTCCTTTAATTGCAATGGAACCAAGTTTAGTGGCTGGTAATGATGAAAGAGATCCTTGGAAAGATCCAATTGGAGTCCTTACAGCACTTGCTATTACCACCTCCTAAGTGGAGAAGCATAGGGTAAAAGTCAGTCTCTCAGAATTGTGCACATACACCAGTAGTTTTTAAATGTATCCACTTTTATTCTTTCATTGATGTCACAGCTTCTCTTTTATCCTGAAAATGTTTCAGAGCACTAAAATAACCTTTATTAATGCATGCAGCATGAGGAATAAACATAAAGAGATCAATGTGCAGCTGCAGGGCTACAATCTTGGAATCACGGATCCATGGTGGGATGGCTCACGTGGCTGGAGTGCTGCCAAGAGGGATAAGGTCTCTTCAGGAAGGATAGATCAAGAAGACAAGGTGGAGGGCAGCTTGGCCTTTATGTGACAGAATAGCTGGAGTGCATTGAGCTCATCTTCAGGATGGATGATGTTTGCAAGAATCTTGAAGGTCCTAGAGCAAAGGGAGGATTGAAGATAGCTGGTTAATGTTCAAGGATTATTGCCTCCAAGCTCCACAGCAGTCCATTCCAACAAAGCACTACGTCACATAAAAGTGCCAGGATGGACACAAAAGATGGAAACAGGGACAGAGAATCTGGCAGACTGTCTGCATATGCAGGGATGAAGTAATGAAAGCCAAAGTTCAATCAGAATTGAATCTGGCAAGGAATGTCAAAGGCAACAAGAAGGGCTTCCATAAACACCTAAGAAGCAAAAGAAAAATATGCGGTCGCTGCTGAATAGGGCAGGGGACATGGTGACAAAGGACATGGAAAAGGCTGAGGTACTGAATGCCTTCTTCACCTCAGCCTTCAGTATTAAGACCAGCCTTCAGGAATCCGAGGGCCCAGAGACCGGAGGAAGGATGGAGCAAGGAAGATGTACCCTTGGTGGAAGAGGAACAAGTCAGGGAATATTTAAGCAAACTGGACATACATAAATCCATGGGCCTTGCTCAGATGCCCCCTTGAGTGCTGTAGGAGCTGGCAGCTTAAGGTCACTCTCAATAATCTTGGAATGGTCACAGCAATAGTGAGAGGACTAGAGAAAACACAAACATCACTCTTATCCTCAGGAAGGGTAAGTAAGAGGACTCGGGGAACTACAGGTCAGTCAGCCTCACCTTGATCCCTGGGAAGGCAAGGAAACAACTAATCCTGAAAACCATTTATGAGAACGTGAACAACAAGCAAATCAGCAGAAGTAATCAGCATGAATTCACCAAAGGGAAGCCACGCTCAGACAAACCGTTAACCTTCTATAGTGAAATGACTGGCTTGGTAGATGAGGGGAGAGCAGTAGACACTGTCTACCTAGATCACAGTGAGGCTTTCACTACTGTCTCCCGTAAGATCCTCACACAGAAGCTAATGAAGTATGGGCTGGGTAAGCAGTGAGACAGTGGGTAGAAAATGGCTGAATGGCCAGGCCGGGGGGTGGTGATAGTGGTACAGAGTCTGGCTGGAAGTGAGTAACTAGTGATGTACCCCAGAGATCAATACTGGGTCCTGTCCTGTTTAACATCTTCATCAATGAACTTAATGATGGTGCAATGTGCCCTCAGCAGGTCTGCTGGTGACACCAAACTGGGAGGAATGGATGATACACCAGAGGTTTGTGCTGCCACCCTGAGGGACCTCAACGGGATGGAGAAATGGGCTGTCAGGAACCTCATGAAGTTCATAAAAGAGAAGTGCAAATTCCTGCAGTTATGGAGGCACAACCCCAGATACCAACATATACTGGGAACCAGCCAGCTGGAAATCAGTTTGGAAGAAAAGGACCTGGGGATCCTGGTGGACACCTGGTTGAACATGAACCAAAAACGGGTCCTTTCAGCAAGAAAACCTGATGTTGTCCTGGGCTGCATTAGGCAGAGCACTGTCAGACGGTCACAGAAGGGGATCCTTCCCCTCTACTCAGCCCTGGAGAGGCCACACCTGGAGTGCTTTGTCCAGTGCTGGGTTCCCCAGTAAAAGGGAAACATGGACATGCTGGAGAGTGTCCAACAAAGGGCCACAAAGATGATGAACAGACCAGAGCATGTGACATAGAAGGAAAGACAGAGAGCTGGGACTGCTCAGCCTGGACAAGAGAAGGTTCAGGGGCACCTTGTCCATGTACATTAATACCAGAGAGAAGAGTGCGAAGAGTACAGAGCCAAGCTCTTTTCAGTGGTGTTCCATGACAGGAGCAGGGACAGTGGACACAAACGGACAGCAAAGGATGTTCTCACTGAACATCAGCCGACACTTCTTCACAGTGAGTGTGACTAAACACTGGCACAAGTTAGTCAGAGTGGTTGCGTGGAGCCTCCATCCCTGGATATATTCAAAAGCCTGGGTCCCAGTGTAAAGTGTAAGCAGTACACTTTATGTAAGTGTAAGTAAGTAAGACATGCTGTGACATTCAGCTCTACACTAGAAGATCCTCAAAACAGATGTACTCTTATTTTGCCTCTTAGCTTTAGTGTTACATCCACATGTCTACCTGATAACCCTGTGAGAGCAGCACAAGAATCTGGCACCAAAAAAAGAGGCACATTTCAGACCTCTGGCTGCCCCAGATAGCTATGGACTAATGACTGTCTCCAATTGTGCTGGTTTCAGTGGAAGTTAAGCAAAAAGCTTTACAGGGTCTCACCACGAGTTGTTGGGATTCTTTTGTTGTTTGTTTGTTTTTTTATTTAGACAGGCAAAGAAAGAAAACACTAGAAAAAATAAACAATAAAGACAAACTACACTTGTTTAAAACTAAGAAGGGCTGTCTGTTATTGTAACCCCTTCTCCATCATAACTGACTTCAGTGATAGCAACATATTTGTCCTCATCTTTTAGTTTGTAACAGCAAGTTGCAGGATAACACACAAATAATTTCAAAGGGATTAGCTGACATCAGCTGTCTTTTCCAACTATGAGTAGATAGGCGCATTAAGCTTAAATTAGCTGACACGTTTCTAATCTTGTCCCGCACTGTCAAACAATTAGCAAATCAAAATAAAAATGGAAATCTGACTTTTATCCCACATTTTGCAGTAAAGTGTGACTTGGGCACAAGTGACATTGTCTTCAATGCAGACTTTTTTTGCGTTAATTTTTTTCAAAACTTCAGTGATTAAGAAACAGATTTAAAACAGTGATTTACTACTGTGAGATAGTGCTTTACACTTACATTTAAAGTACGCTGGGATGCATAGCCACGGCTTGTACACTTCAAAGCCTGAAAATAAGAAAGTCCTCAGAATTTCATATCAAGAAAGCTAATGCCATGATGTTTCAGTAATGTACCATTTTCATAGAAGTCATTATTTCAAAAAATAATATCTATGAAACACTGAAAAAATATCGTGATATGCCTTTTAAAAGAAGGGTAGTATAAGTACAGCCTCACCATAACACCTGTGATAAAATATTTTCCGAAAAATAAACAAATACTCCTTCAAAAACAGCAACCAATTCATTTTGTCCAAGTCTTACATGTATACCTATAGCATGTGTCTGAACCAGGACTGAGTGGAGCTATATTGAAAGAGTTCACTAGTTCTTCTGTCTGCTTCCTTGGACTTTGGTTCATTCATTCCTATCATTGACTTCACTGCTTTTTAAACAGTGGCAGTTTGCATCTACAGTTTGCATCTATCTTCATTTCATTGGTGTTTCATGAACAAAAATGAGGATAATGAGTTCAGAATGTCACACCAAAATATGATAGTAAAGTAAAACCAAGAAAAAGGTATTACCTGAGCAGGCTAATTTACCAGCTACTAGGTCCATCTAATTAAGCAGCATAAAAATACAAAATTACATCTGTAGGTATTGTTTTGTACATTAAAAGAATGTTCTTTCCACTAGTGGTTCAAGTCAACTTCTTAGCCATTTCCTTAGACAACATTGCAGCACACTGGAAATTTAATTACTGAATTACAGCTAAATAAATATTAATTAAAAGGACACCACAAGAATACCATCGTTTTTATAAATCAAAGAATGCCTTCTGGTATTGTGTCTCCAATATGAAAATTTAGCCTGTTTCCATTTCTTGTCTTCATTTGACAACCTTCAACTAACAAAAGACTGATTTTTTTACCTACTGTTTTGAATTAGTTGTTCAATTTTTGATTTGTTTAGGGTTTTTTGTTCATTGTTTGTTTTCCCCAGCTCATGCTGTAAAAGCCAGCAGAAAGTTTTAAATTAAACTTGTACCTGAAAAATAATTACATCCCTCCAGGGCTTTAACAGTAGCGCTTTCAAGGGTTAGTGTCAAGAAAACCAAGCCAAATCAAACAAAAACCTAACCTAGCAAAATAATATACCCTCACTACACAACACTTAAAATTTACCTTTGCAGTAAACTGGACAAACAAGTCAATTGTGTACCAAGTCTGCTAGGAGTGTTCATGCTCTGTGCCGATTATAGACTTAAAAAAAAAAGAAAAGAAAAGAAAAAAAGGCAACCCCCACTTCTACAGCTAGTAAAATGCAACGTTCAACTTCGCACATGGCAATACGGAGGGGATGCACCGCCCATGCTTCACCTTCCTTTTCCTTCCCAGCACAGCTCCCCACCCCAGCGCTCCAGGCAGGAACGGCCAGCACCTCCAACACGGCCAGCTCTGCCAGGCACTGAGGCTTTTCCGGCAGGAGCACGCAGCATCCCGCTTCCCAGCTGAGAAGCGATACCTACAGATGTAATTCTGCGTCTTTACAATGCTTAATTAGATGACTCCTACCCGATTCCTGCCCCCGCCCCGGCTGGAGGCCGCCCCCGACAGCTGCCGCACATCCCCGCGGCTGCAGCAGGTGACCGGATGGCACAGTGCTGGGCTCCGGGGGGCCAGCGGCGAGCCCTGCGCCCAGGGTGCAAGTGCCAGGAAAGGGCCGCAGCCGCGGCACTCCCGGGCGCTGACAGCGGAAGAAAAACAAGCAAGGGCTCAGGAACGCGGATAAAGCGTCCCGCCTGGCATCCGCGCAGGGCCGGCGCGGCTGCGGGGCGGGGGCGGGGAGAGGCCGCCCTTCACCCCGCCAGCGCTTCACCTTTCACCCTTCTGCCTTCGCCCCTCCGCCCGGCCCGGGACCCGCTTCCCTCCCTTCCCGGGTCGGAGCTTCCTCCGCCGCGCCGCGGCGGGGATGAGGGGAGGAGGCGGCAGCCACCCCGCCCGCCAAGAGGACGCGCGTGACCTAGGCCGAAGCCTTCCCTGCCCGACAGCGGGGCAGGGGCTGCAACAGGGAGGGAGGGCGGAGAGCGGAGGAGGAAGGGCCCGAGGCCCCGCCGGCCCGCCTCACTTCCCGCAGCAGCCCCGCGGCCGAACGCCGCGCACGCCGCCCAAGCACACCGCCGCCATGTTTCCGCGGCGGCGCCCCCGTCACCTTCGCCAGCGCCACCGCCACCGCCTATAGACGGCACGCGCCCCGCCCACGCCCAGCTCCTATTAGGTCCGCCGGCGGGGGCGATGCCAACACAAATGTCCTGCCATTGCTGGTCGGGAAGGGGGCGGCTGTCAGGGGCGGCGGGCCGGCGGGGTGCAGGCGGGGTGTGAACCGCCCGGCGGCTCCCGCGGCCGGGGACTAAAGCCCCCTCGGGAACCCGTTTGAGTTGGACATTAGGAGGAATTTCTTCACAGAAAGGACGATTAGACATTGCAATTGGGCTGCCCAGGTTGGTGATGGAGTCCCCGTCTCTAGAGGTGTTTAAGGAAAGACTGCACGTGGCACTCAGTGCCATTGGGTTGTTCTGTCCAATAGGTTCGCGGACTCGGATGATTCTCAGAGGTCTTATTCCAAAGACAACTGATTCCGTGATTCCGTAGCGCCAGGCGCGTTCCCCTCGCCCGGTGCTGCCGCTCGGGACCAGGCGGCTGCGAGGGGAGCCTGGCAAGCACGCGGCTGCAGGGGCACAGCGCAGGCGGACAGCCAGGATTCTGTGCTGAGGAGGGGACAGTCACTGGATGTACGCGAACGTGTGTGAACACAGACCACGAGAACAAGAACCAGCCCGCGCGGTGTGTGTCCTTCAGCTCGAGGGCGGCACTCCGCCGATCGCCGGCCCGGCCCCTCGCCCGACCCACCTGCGGGTTAAACTGACGTGAAACCACGGGCGTTTAATCCCCATATATATGGAAAACAACCTGCGCAGCCACAGGGCCTGTGCGGGTGCCGGTGTATTTCTGAGTTCGGGACGCTGTCTGGCCTACCCGTGTGCTGTAGCTGAGCGCTGTTCTCAGAAAAGCCAGCAATTTCATTCCCCTTACGCTCCTCCCTGTCTAGCCATGGTATAAACAGCGCACAGTGTTACCTCAGAATTCAAACATAGCTGAGAACGGCCTCGGCAGGGGCCTTTACAGAAAGACTGATGCCTGCTCAGCCCCAGCTCGGTCTCAGGATGACCATCCCAGTTCCACAGTCTTTCCTGCACTTGGCTTTGCCCCCTCAAGTTCTCTCTGAATCTGGATTTCTAGATGAAGGCCACCATTAAAACTCTACAGCTGTCTACCTGCCTGACAGTGCCCCTCTCCACCCTGTTTCTCCAACATGCACAGAGCTAGGCCAGGGAAAGCCTGGTTCTTTCCTGGTCTTGAGCTTGATATCTCAAAAAACAGGTGCAAAAGACAAGGTGATGTTCTCTGAATTGTGCTGTTGCACTCTGTCTAGAATAAGCAATTCTCTATTTGTTTCTGGTCAGTCTTGCTTACCTTCTTCTCAACCACTTTTTTAATTCCTGAAGGAGTTCGCATGCTGTTACAGTAACTGACAACTGAATGATGCATTCCTTGGAGTTGATGTCTACAAGTCAGGTAAAGCAGCATTTACTTGCACTATTCCTTCCCTTTGTACCACAAACTGGAACAAATGCCAAGAACCATGCTTTGGACATAGCATCTAGAAAGCAAGGGTATTTCAATAACATCTTGACATCCATTTGCTATCATGACTAATCTATTGTTACTATTTTCTCTTCACACTGTAAAACTAATCTTTGTCAAAACTGCTTCAGTTCATTTTCTGTTCTACATCTCATTCATTACCCTGTGAGAGAGGATTTCACTTTGTCTGTTCTCAAAAGTAAAATACTTCTTGCTTTCCATATACATCTAAAGATTCTCCAGACATGCAGCAAGAGGCTAATTGGGACTGGCATAGATGAAGGAAGAATTTGTACTCTTTTTCTTCCTTGACTGTCAGTAGCTGATATTCTAAGAGTTTGACCAATCTAGTCCAGAACTTTGATTTAGAGCCAAAGTTTTCAAGTACAAACCAGAGATAACATAGGGACTGACAAATATTGACTCAGGAAGAGCTGAAGGTTTTACCTCGAAAACATATATGTACCACAGAGGAAAACCATCCAGCTTGGTTGGATAAGGATATTTTTCAGAAATGAGTAATGCCAAAAAGATGTAGAACAAAAAAAGAGAAAGCTCTTATTTAACTTTGCTCTTACTCCTGCAGTATAAAGCTCTTTTTCAGGGATATAGCCTACAAATGCACCAGGACTAACATCTGTCTCATCTCAGCCAGAAAAGCACTTGGACTCCTGGACATATTGATTAATAGGCCCTTTATTGCACCTAACAGAGAAGGAAAAAGAGGACAGTAAAGATAATCTTACTTCCCTTCAGATACAGGCAACTTGGAGCTTCGCAGTATCAGACACACGTCCAGTCGGGACAGAACCTATGGTGCAGATCCCATCCATGAAGAGGTTCCCCAATGTTATTGTTTTTGAGGCTCTTCTGAGTAGAAAACAATTCCAATCACTATTCCTACTGTCAAACGAAAGCATGTTCACACAAGAACATGTTGCTTAGTTTTGAGATAAAGACAACTTGCAGGTGGAGGAAGCTCTTACAGGTTCCTTCGTTATTTCATTACTTGGCTGGCAAGTATTTTCTGTGGCCAGGGAAATAGGTGCAGCACAGGATAGGCCAGAAGGCCAACTGCCTGCTCCAAGAAATGCAGATGATGTGCTAATTTCCTTAATATCTTCGGTAGTAGAAATCAATGACTGCAATAGCTGGCAAATCCTGAGCTGTATGTACATAATATTAGACCATGGTCTTAAAACCAGAAAGAAAACCATACTGCATTCTCTTCTTTAATTCTTTCAGCATCTTATGAGAAGCGGCTGAGGGAACTGGTTTTTTTTAGCCTGGAGAAAAGGTCATGGGTGGACCTTATTGCTCTCTACAACTACCTGAAAGGGGGATGTAGCCTGGTGGGAGTCAATCCCTTCATCCAAGTAACTAATAAACAGCCTCAAGTTGTGCCAGGGAAGGTTTAGATTGGATATTAGGAAAAAATTCTTTGTAGAAAGCGTTGTCAAGCACTGGAACAGGGTGCCCAGGGAAGTGATTGAGTCACCATGCCTGGACATATTTGAAAGACATGTAGATGTGGCACGCAGGGACACGGTTTAGTGGTGGACTTGGCAGTGCTGGGTTAACGTTTGCACTTAAGGATCTTAATGGTCTTTTCAAACCTAAATGATTCTACGATTCTATGTTGACAGGTGAAGCAAAGCAAGAAAAAAAGCCACATCTTAACTTTATCAGAAAAATGAACCAGGTTTTAGAGCCTTTTGTATTTAGGTCAGTGATTCTACCTAACCTGTGACCAATTTACAGTGCTAGGAATTGATTCAGCTAAGGAACTCCTGTGATAACTGGCTTCTAGAGAACAACTCCTCCTGGGAAAAGACTGCACGTTGCCCTAACAGAGGGAAAAACATTTGGAAATAATGGCAACCTGCTATCAAAGTTCTGCCTGCAAGAACTGTGAGCTGGCAAACTGCCATGCACACTACTGAACAGTCACTCAAAAAGAGCTATTTATTCCATACAAATACTTCTAACTGTGGCATGTTCCAGAAAGCACAAAACACTGATGTTAGCTGGTGCACTTAAAGAATGTAAAAAGAGATTCACATTAAAAGACAAGGACAATCAGAGAAGAGCCATTACAGTAAAAGCATTTCCTTCAGGCAAGCGACTGTTCCCACGGCACTCTTTACTGCAGGATAAGGTACCCGAAGGTCCCAACTGTCTGGTGACACCACCAGTAATTTTCAGTGACACACAGTGTAAATAATTTCAGAGACAAATCAACCAAAATATTCAGCAATCCAAGTACATCCCAGGAAGTTGCAGAGACATAACCCTTTTTAAAAATGCCATAAACAGAAACTGAGGCACCCTCAGCCACTTCTGGCATGGCAGGCTTTGATATACTGAAATGGAAAGACTGAGGTTCATCTTTAAATAGAACTTGGAAGACTAAATAGTTCTATGTATAACCTTAAATACTTGAAAAATCATAAGAAAATAATTGGAAGTCTTTACCTTTTTTTTTTTTTAAATACTCTGACTGTAACAGACTTTGGGACTTGGAATCAGGCAAATTTCATACAGTGGCATCTTTCAGGAGCAGCACCTGAATTCAACGTTAAAATTTTGCAGGGTGAGACACCAAAATACCTTGCTAAATGAGTAGTCTTTTATATTACATTTTTATTTTGCAAGAAAATAAATTATACAACTTAAAAAATAAAATTCAAAAATTAAGCAGTACATCAAAATAGTTCAGCTGGACTGCCATACAGAAACTACCACCATTCAAAATTGTACAGCATTATTATCTTGGTAGTGGCACACATTCAAAATTGTAAATACCATACGTAGATAGTTATTACAACTCAGGAACTCAAGTTCGCTCAACACTCCAGACTACATATAGTGTATATGACAGGAAAGCTTTCATGTATTGTTTATTTCACAAATATGACCTCAAAGAATTACAAAGATAGCATCCCAGTCATTTAGATGAAAATAGAAAACAGTTTGAGTTCAAGATAGCAAATCTTTCTGTAAAACTATCAAATCTTTTTGCCAATTGTATTTTTAAAATTTGCACTTTACAGGACAATGGCATCCCAATGCAAATAAATGCAAGATGTTAACATTCAAAACATTTATATTAAGTTTAAAAAGGTGAAAATGAGAAAGTCACATTGTCATTTGGAAATGTAATTGCATTACAGTCATAACAAATGAAAGAAACGAGTAAAAATAGAAGCTAGGGACACCAACTGTGGAAAGAGGAAAAATGGAAGACTTCAGAATTGAAACTGAGATTCTCATCAAGTTGTTGGGACAGAGAAAGATTTAACAGTATTTCTTAATTAAACCCATTAAGAGTGATTTTTTTCCCCCTCCCCCCTCTTCTATACCAGATCTCATTCCTTAGCTATTCACCGTGGCAGTGTGTGTGGCAACATGTTTTTCAGATGCAGCACCTTCTTAAGCTAGGTCTTTGGACATATATATTCATAGCTAAAAACTGCAGCCTTAAAAGTGCATTGTTGCAATATTGCAAGTGAAGAATAGTTTTGAATTCTACCCTCCCCAAAAGAACAGTTTACCCCAGGTTTCTCCCTGTGCCCCAAGTGATACTAGTTTTAAGTGCAAATTGGTGAAAGTGACCTGATGAAGGATGCTAAACGTGATTCTGCATCTTTAACAGATTTGCTGGTGTGAGTCTCAGATTTAATAAAAAACCCGACATCCATTTCTGGAACATATTTAAAGAAAAATGACCATGTCATAGGCACATTACCAATTCTATTTCTGCATCCCAGGTTTTGAGAATTATTTAGGTAACAATTAGGTTGTATTGTATATATTAGTTGAGGGAACGTGTAGCTCCTTAGCTTTCAGCAACCTGTTGCTTTCTGCATACACTCCAGCTTCCTAAACAGTTGCACCTGAAATGCAGTCTCAAACTTCTCTCTCAAATCTAAGCCGATGGCTTCAAAATCAGCATTATCCCCTTTGCAGCTCTTTCTGTGTAACAATTTCACACCTGTTCTTCTCTGGTTAAGGGTGGAAATTTTTCTCGTTGAGAAGTGTGCTCAGACTGTCATGTTTTCCCCAATTATCCCAAGTAAGCATTTATTACTTTTAAGTTACAAAGACTGAAAGTCTTGCAGCACAAAGTTTTTTATTAGAATTTTGTTTTCTAATGTTCAAATAATTTCATTGGTTAACTACTTAGAGCACCACTTGCTTTTGATTCTGAATTGCAACACCACAGGGCCAACATGAAAGATGCAATATTTTTAAACGGCATCTACTTTTGAGTATCAATAAAAGCATGTAACACAAGCTGTAGGATTTCAATCAATTGTGATTGGCCAGGCCTTGATTTCTCTCCGTCTCTTGGTCATGAAACTCTCACTACCAAAAATTTCTTACTCAAACAGATGTCCAAGTACATACTGTTCTCAGTCAGTCACACTGGCATTTACATTAGTAATAGAGCAAGCAGCCTGTTTAAGGGTGCAAACAGCCATTCTTGGAGAGTTTGCTTTTAAACCACTCTTACTGCATACTTTACTGCAACCATGTGAAAGTAGAACTCCTCTTACTTACTGGAAGGCTTTCTTTTTTGACTAAAGTTAATTGTATCCTCTTCCCCCTTTCATCATCAAAGAAGATGAGGCCTTTAGATGTTGTAGTTCAATTAACTGGTTAATTAAAAAAGAAAAATTCGCACATTTGCGATTTATACAAGAAATATTCATACAGAACTGAGTAAAGCGCAACTTACCTTTTGTCTTAAGACAGGCACTCTGCTCCTGTGATTCATGGTATCAGTCCAGTACATGCTGGGACATTTCAGAATAGCAGAGAGGCAGGCAGTGCCAAATGACTACTTCAGACGATTCAAAATAGAAGAGGTAACATTAGGAAGTTGAAATTCCTGATGTGTATTTGGCACTCTCTCCGCATACACTAAAGAAGGTATTTTTCCTTAGCTTTCCACCATTTTCATCAGAATTATATTTCCTACCCTACCAGTTACAAAATAAAAAGCAGAGCATTTTTTTTGTATAAAGATGTTGACTAGTCCAATTGGATTAACCTTGCATGTATATAAAAGTTACCACTGAGGAAACAGTACAGGGATCTTCAAGTGTTATTCTCTTTCTGGGGGAGTTGTGCATCAATTACTCTTTAATGCATCCAGATATATGTAGTCATACCTAAATATTTGGAGTACAAATATTAAATGTACAAGGAAATACACTTAGTATTTCTGTTCAGTATAGCAGACCCTCCCATGAAAACTGCTTTTAGAGTGAAGTATCATTCAAGAAACCTCTACCTTCTCAAAAAGGATTGTAGCAAATCATCTGTCCAAATAAGGTAACAAGTAACACATATCCACTCGTTTACAGGAAACAAAAACAATGATCTCTTGCTTAGCGAAAAATATCACCCATGACTTGGAATTACTTTTGTGTCACTTAATGTGTCAATTATTAAAATCCAGTTACTAGATTGAAGCACTGCTCTAGCCAACAGGTTTTAACTGTAACAAATACATATCAGTTGTGATGCATGTGTTTGTGTGTCTCAAATGTTATTACATAAAAAGGATCAAAGGTGGACAGTACATTACTCTGTTGATCCAAAACACAAAAGTGAAAGTGCTACTTCTAGTCCTAATCGCATTTAAAAAAACCCCAGAAAACCAAAACCAAACAAAACAAAAAAACAAACCCAAAACAAAACTAATAGCAGTTCCTCAGTGCATGAATATTTGAATATTTTTTCCTTGTGCAAGTACTGGTCATCTAAAAACCCAAACCTGTATTCTTCCTGGTGGGTGTAAATCAAATCTACTTTAAAAAGTTCACAATGGGCTCTTCATGAATGCAAATTTCCCACAAAACAGCATGCTGTTAGAAGTGTGCAACATGAAGGGAATGCCATCATGCTAGCTGAATGAGATTGGCAAAATATAGTCCTCAGTTAAGGTAAGGCAGGGATTTTAATACGTAACAAAAGTCAAAACAAGTCCTTCTGCAGCACAAACTGTTGCAGCTGTCTGTCCAAGCACCCTTCCATTTATGTTCTCAGCATCCTGCAGAGTCCTCAAATTATGCCATATATATGAAGGTGTTGATATCTGACTCATCTCTTCTGATATATTTGTGCTCTATAAGCCATTCAATTTGCTCTTTTATCATTTTCTTTTGTGGCAAGAACATATTTTTCAGTATTTCTACCAGTTCAGTCTGAAGCTGGGCATGAGTAATTTTCTTCCGCATTTTCATTATTTGGATGATAGCCTCCTGGTGGGGTACAAGAAGGACAAAAAAGAAACACTTTTAAATGCCTGAGTGAAGTGACAAAATGAACACAGCATTATTAGGGAGCTCCTGGTATGGCAAGACAGCAAGGAAATCTGTATTTTTCCTTAAAAATCAGATAGATGCTGCATTTCTTAGCCCATGTAGGTATCGAATTGCTTTTACAAAGAAGTTCATAAACGAAAAGAATGAAGCACTGGCAAGATGCAAGAGATACAAGACAATTCCAGTCAAAGGCACAGTTAAATTCTATACCTAGAGCGTGAATTACTCACTAAAACCAAACGTTCATTCATTCTCTGAGGAGTCGTCACCATTTCCTAGGTGATTTATGATATACCTTGTGAACACCTCATGAAATGCAAGCTGAATGTAAAATTGGAACTCCCAAGGAGTTCTTACTTCATAAACACAATTGGGCATTAATCTTTTTGCTTCAAGTATGGTCACATTATATGTTACGTCAGGTGATACAATTCACAATGTGCATGGCCTGGAATCTACTCTGACTGATAGAGCAGACCTGAAACTTGAAGGTAAAATGGGATTCTGAAACTCCATAGTAGGTAATGATCTCTGATGCCAGAAAAAAATCAGGTTTTTTTAGAACCATCAGCTCAAAAGATTTGACATGAGTAGCTGACTGAAGGACAATCAACCACAAAGCAGGAAGCTGCAGTTTGTACAGCTAAGATGCACTTTTAAACTTTCCCTCTAAGGAGAAGGCCTCTTGAAGAGTCATGTTCTGTTACTGCAGTGTGATCCCATCTCCAAGATTTTCCTCCTTCATACAGACCAAAGAGATCTCAAGATCAACAATACTGTGTGTTCATGGTGGTGGCTAGTGTAAGTCAACTTTACCAATCTGCTGCTGTCATCCACCACAACACTGTTATGCCTTCACCACTTGCTTAATATCTGCTTTGCCCTCTTTAAAGATGATGATGATGTGGTATTTCAGAACAGGAGGCTGATAACTACAAGTGCAAAATCAGGTATTTACAAAAGATCTAAATCAAACAGCAAAAGTAATTTCCAATGGGATTCAAAAGCACTCATTTCATATATCAACATCCAACTGTGGACAGCATGTAATGATAATACAATAAAAGAAATAGGGTAATTTTATATTCTTCTGGTGGTTTACTTGCCTGGGTTCGTAATATTCTTAGCTGGACTATTCCTTCATTTTCCTCTTCCCGCATTCTCTCTGTAGTAAGTTGCAATCGACCAATCAAATTTATCTTGCCCCTTTTCTGAACTTTAGCGTTTTTTCTGAAAAAGTTGCATTGCATGAAGGTAAGCAAAACAAAAAACCACTTTCAATTACGGAATTCCCGTTAAACTTAAATTACAGCTGCAAGGAATAACATCACATATCAGACATTTATGGGCTATTAGCATTGCAGCAGTGAGACAGCTGGCTGACAAATCAAAACTCAATGCCAACATCTCTGCACAATAAAACCTAAACAGTGCTAGTAAGCATTACAAATAAATCCATCAGTTGAAACTGCTAATGTCCGAAGTTGAAAAGCTACCAGTATCACTTTAAAGAATAAAATTTCAGAGAAGTATATTTCAATTTAATTATATAAAAGTAGGGTTGTTTGGAGGAAGTTTTTACAGCAAAATTCAGGAAATTGGACTAGCTAATATTCCATTAAAATTGTCTGTCTAGCTGAAAAGGACAAAATCCAGCTATTGTAACAAAGAAAGCTGATGGCGTTCTTCAGTGATTACCCACGAATTTTCTGTACAGCCTGTCTCTTCTGTCATGTCCTCTCATCATTTCCCAAAGCTCAGAATCCTGAGGACAGGAATAAATATTGGCCCTGGGCAAGAAACTAAGTCCTGGGGAAGCAGATTTGTCACCTGTCTCTTTCTCCACAGATCCAGATGTCCAGTTGCTATTGAGTAGGAGGCACAAAATCTGAGGTTACTAGCGAGGAGCCACTTCTCATCATAGTCATGATAATAGAGGCAGGCAGAAACCCAAAACATGCTGAACATAGTATATACCATTTAGATATTCTCTCTTAATATTATCTTGCTCTCTGAAGGATTTCAAAGCAACAGGAAAAGAGCACCATGATTCTCACAGAAATAAAGATACTCTGGTGAGAGCCACACTAAATATCCTAGCTTTTGACAGCACGCCATATTATTAAGCAGTTTCACTTCCTTTTTTTAACTTATCACTCTGCTTTTGAAATTCTGTGCGTGTGTAATAATCAATACAGCACTAGTGCTCTGATTACAGGCTGTCCTTCCATGAAATTTCATAGGCTCATTGGTAACAGGAACATAGCAAAGCCTCCAGTTTTGCACCTCATCCCTAGGTGCTTAAGAAATTGAATTTCACAGAAATTACATTTTGTCTGAAGGGATTGCTGCAGGTCATCTAGTCCAGCCACCTACTTGAAGCATGACTATAGCCAAAACTAAGTGAGGATAGGGCAGCAAAGCATGTGTCTAACTTAATTTTGAAAAATTTCAAGAACAAAGGTTAAGTTAAAGTGAATTCCTTTAGTTATAAAATAGTACATTGTTATTTTACTTTTCAAACATCATCTTACATTAAACTGAACTCCTGGTTCACCGAGAAGAGGGTTCCTTCTGTAAAGTCTTTGGGTGAATTGACTTGAGGTTCATATAATAAAACCTGACGTTTCAGCTTTGGAAATGCTACAAGAGACTACAGAGAAAAGGGGAGGGGGGGAAAGAATGAAAATAAAACACCAGACTTTCTAAATGGAAACAATTACTTTCTAAGAACATAATTCACTGGTGTGCAGACTCTAGTGAGGGAACCACACAGCACTGCTTGGAGCTGCTAGAGGTCAACATGAAGATACCAATAAAACCAGAGAGGGGACACAGTTTACCAAATCTCCTTCTGAAATGTGTTAGCATAAGCAAAATATCACACAAAGTAGTAAAATATACAAACTCACGGCTACAGAAGCGGTGTTAAGTCTGATTTATGTTATTTCTCTCTTTATTTGTGAGCTAAATAGTTAGAAATCTGATAAAGCAAATACTGAAGTTATTTTTAAGCAACATATATTTATCAGGTGCCACTAATTTCCTAGAATTAGACCAATCCCACTCCACAAACCACAATCATAACTCTGTGCTTTAGGCAGCATATGGTCAAAAAAATCTTGCAGTTCCCAAAAGCTTGTTAGGTAAATACTGGGTAGAGAGAACATGTTAACGTAAAGGCTGTGTGTGCTCAGCAGTAGTGCAAGGAGCCAACATTACAACTGATTAATTAGCAAGAAAGGTGTTCGTGTTTCAGTTTCAATGTGTTATCTGACAGCGCTTTCAAAATACTAATCCAGTATTTCAGAGTACAAAAATCAAGAAGCAATTTGTTTCAAGAGAAAGGGATATACCCATAAAGTCCTCCTAAGTTCTGCATCAGGAAGTTCAGTCGCCAGTTTCAGATTTTCAAAGCTGATCTTCTCTCTGGGTCTTTGGTTCCATGCAAACAGCACAGCTAGCTGAAATGTTGTTACCTCCAAGTCATACTGGCCAACCTCATTCTTAAATGTTATCTGTGAAGAGGACGAAAATTTTACTCATAAGCCCTTCTGGATCACAAGCTTGATTCCTATTATAAATACACAGAGAGTACAGTCATTGAGACTGATACACTGAAAACTATACACTTACAATTCCATTGGACATGAGGTGGTGCCAATGGAGTTTCCTACCACTGTGATTCTTTTTATAAAATTCTTCAACTTCTGGGATGAGATCTTCTAATTCCGTGGGCAGTGAGACAAACACTTTTTCAGAACTTCGAGACCAGGCGCCAGCATTTAAAATTTTAATATTCACAGAGTCAGCTGTAAGATGATATTGGATTATATGAATCTCCAGGTATGACTGATAGACAAAACAAAATGTTTATTTTTTTTTCTACTCTGTGTACAATTATGGAGGACTGGATTTTCAGAAAGTCGTGGGGTGTCTACCTACTTAAACATCAAGGTGCTCTATTTAAGCATCACTGGCTTTCTGCCAACAATGCTGATTGAAATCTGGTTTTTTGGCTTGCTTCTGCAGAGCTCCTTAAGCCCTGATACAGCTTTATAGCTGATGCTTGTAGGAACTACTCAAAGGTTTTCAGCAGTGATAGGTCCAATACTGGATTTTCCTCAGCCTCTCTTATCAGTGAAACTTAATCTCAGAAATGTGATTTAAACTCTTCATAGCATGGTCCAGCTCTCCTGCTGGCAGATAAAGGAGGAGCACAGCATGGTGCACTCATGAAGAGTGATGAGGGTATAAAAGAAGGGAGTAGTTCAGGCATTCACCTGGTTGATGCTGATTCAAGCCCCTGCTTACAATTTATCTAAAAGAGGAGGGAGTCTGTATCTACAAGACTGCTCACAATGAAACTTCACAACAACTCACAGAATGATACAGCTCCAGCTGTATCAACTGCAAGAGAAAGCAGGGTCTACAGACACTTCCAATCTAAGGGTAACAATGCCATGAAGACTATATTCAACCTGCAGTTGATATAATTTTTAACAAGATTTAACAGACCTATTCTTTCACTATGAGAAATGAAGAATAGCAAATAATTTGAAAACAGTACCTGGTAAAGCAAGTTTATTATTTTTGTGCATTTCTTTGAAGGCCTGGTTCAAGTCTTCAGACACTTTGATATCCTGGAACATTCTGGCCAGCTTGTTTACATAGTCTGCTGGCATTCCCACTTCCTGTATAAACAAAGAAAACACTAAACAATGACACAGACAACTATGAACAAAAAAAACTTCAATTTTAAAATACTAAGCTTGAAAACATTGAGAGCATAGAAGTACACAGGTACCATCACTTTACAGTAACTGCTAATGTGCAATGCAATAGAAAGTGTTTTTTTGCATGGATCATAAGCAGTTACCCCTTAAGGGCATATGATGATTCTTTTAAAGAAATCCAAGTGCTGAAGAACATATGCATGCATTAAGGAATCAATGAATTCTGATATGTGATGGAATGTTTAAGGCATGCAAATAATAGTCTGATGTACATAAAATTTCATAATTAGAATGCATCTCAAATTATTTACATACCAAAAAATGTACACTGCATTTTGCTCATTTGCGTACAGAATCTATTTTAAAATCTATCACTACCACTATTAGCCCTTAGAAAAGAGCTAAACTTTTAATTTCACAAAGTTTTGCGATGAAAGGGAAATATAAGATGCCCTGAGTGGCCTGCAATTTAAGATAAACTTCATCTAAGCAAGAAGGGTATTTAAGTTCAAGAGTGGGAATATTAATTAACCACAAGCATGAGGCACAACCAAAGAAAGGTGTCATGCTACTTACTCTGAGCCATTCCACCATATTCTCCTCAATTTCACTATCAGCTGATATATCCAATATCAGACGTCTTGTTAAGTGAGCTTTGTGATATCGCATGAAAACATCTTTATTCTGTACATATTTAAGTACCAAAAGCTGTTAAAAATAAGAGTTTAATATATTTATTTACATTGTCAATCAGACAAGTCTTTGAATGCTGATCTAATAGCACTGTGAAGTAGAAAAAGGCTATGTGACATTGCCTTAAGGGTAACGGTGTTAATACTATCACAGGCATCAGCTATGAATCTGTCATAATATTGCACTTCCAATTTCTTCATTTAAACATCAAGAAATTCTCTTACATCAAAAAAGACATCAGCACTGATATGTAAAAATCTCCTGTATTATTTTCTAGACTAACATTAGTTATTGTAATACATTACAATCTCATACAGGCATTTAGCATACCAATTCTGTGAACTGACACAGGAGACATGAGACGCTGAATGATTTACAAGATTTAAACACACATACACACTTACACACACTTCATTAACATAATAAACTCTTTTCCCTACTATTACACCTTGCATAACTGTTTTTGAAGATCAAAGCCTTGACCCACATAAGGAAATGGAACAAACAAATTCATTATTCAGAATAATTGAGAAGTAGAAGGCAAAAACATACCACTTCCTTAAGCTTTGCTTCAATTTCTTCAGAGGTTAGTTTTTTGCTTAGTGGTGTTTTTCTTAGCAACATGTCACAGTAATTAGCAAGAAGCTCAGGGCATTTGGATTCAGGCTGTGTTTTCAATCCAACACTAGATAAAAGAAGAACAACACATCTTCAAACCATACAGAATCCTGCTATTCTGGAGAAGTCACAATTAACAAGACAGACCACTCTTTCCTGATGCCCTTGGCAAGGATCCTGGTGGTGAATTCATATCCTCGGTAAACTAATGAAAAATGAGGGATAACACCCTTTTCTTCTTGAAAGAATAAATACTACCAAACACTTCAGAGAGCTTCTACAGCTTGATCATTTTAACTGCTTATAATTTTAGAAGTCTCACAATGAAGGATGAAGTTGAAACTACAGTTTGAAACAAATAAATATTGCATGGCAAAAAGTATTCCAGTGAAGGATTTAAAAATGTTGCAGTGAAATGTTTCACTCATCTTGTCAGTGTGCTGTAATGAAATTTCAAGAACAGCCCCCTGCACCAAACTTCACAGACTGCAAAACTCAACACATCTATCACAAAGTAACAGGATAAAATTATTTCAAGACAGGTATAAAGGGTAGACTAACAGCTTGGAGATTAAAAGCAGACTAAAGTTAAACCAGAAGATGCTACAGTAGACAGACTGCGGTTCTTAAAAATTCATGCACGCACAAGGTCATATTCTGAACCTGTCTCCAGACTGGTGAGTAAAACCAAGTGCCAAGGACCAATCCCTATTCCTAGAGTCAGATGGCACCAACTTGATTGCTACTCTCAAGGGCCCCAAACAAGCTCAGGAATCCAGTGTTCTTGATCATTCTCTCAACCTCTCATCAATTAGTTCAGACAGACTAACACTTTCAGACAACTTGTCCTTTTTTTTTAATTAATGAACCAGCTTGCAGGCTAGTGTCTTCTGCCTTCCTAAAGACCAACTGAAGTACAAGCAGATCACTAGTCTTTCGGTTATTACAAGACAGAACCCTTATTTAATCCATGTGTTCCAAGGTATTTCTGAATAGGAGTCTTCAAGATATTGACAGCAGTGAAAAGTAGTAACTGGAAAGGGAAGCTGGCATCCTAGTTACATAAGCTTTGTTTCCATAGTATATCAGAGTACTAACTACATATAAGCAATCCCAACAACCTAATATATACAAAATCCTACTCAAGTGGCACATCACATGGTAAATGTTAACAATCAATTAACTGACTGCTACCTTCTCTTGGCTGAGTTAGCAGAGTGGTCACTGTAAGCATGGTCCTTCTTCTTGAGTCACGCAGGTCTGCCTAATCTACTGGAAGGTGTTTAAACTAACCTGGTTAATCCTGCACTGAAACAAAAATGTAACAGCCGGACAGGTCACACTCACAGCTGGCACAAGAGGAGGTGGAAAACAACTTGTGGATGGTTATACCTTAATCAGCCATAAAGATTACTGCCTCATTTTAACTCAGGACCTTTCCTGAAGCTGCAGCAGAGCTATACAGATTTTTGGAATTAAGAGCCCAGGAAGGTATTATTAACTTCAGCTAAGACTGACTCATTAGTATAAAAGAATAGATCCCCAATTATTCCAAACAAATTTGAGTTTAAACAGGCTGCTGCTATTCACTGATCCATGTGAAGAGGGTATTACTAGAGGTCAATTAGCAATCTGAAATTCCATAATGCAAAGAACACAAAGCCCTTTTAAACACAGTGTTACCTTTTGAAGAGATATTTTAAAAACCTTGATTCACATAGAGTTTATATGGCTTACCCCTTTTGCTTCAATGGCAATTCAAGTTTAAATATTGTAGCATCATTCACAACTGCTTTGTATGCCTGAAAAATAATTACAGATTATTCGTGCTTCACTCAATTTCTTTCTGATATGAATTGCAAAGATTTTCTCTCTCTTTATACTACTGTAACATGAAATTAATTTGATTTTTTTAATTAGCTCAAAGCTTGCAGATTTGATTTTCTATTTGAGAATTCCAATTCTATGACTCAATTTTCCATTAACGGATGTTTTACATTTTCCTCTTTTCCATTAGCATACTACTTTACTTTAAAAAACAACTTAGGAAGGGATTACATGGAGCAGGTTGCATGTCTGAAGTCATGAGACAAATATGCAGTAAATTCTAAACACGAATTATTGCTGAATCAGACATTAAGGTTCTCATCACAAAGATCATCTTCTAATATGCTCTACATTACAAAGCTGAACGCATGCCAATTTATGCAGGACTACAACAGAAATTAAAAGCTTATCAGCTGGTAGAAAGTTTCATCAGTGTTTTAGTCTGTATATTTATTAGAGTAAGAGCAGCATCTAGATTTAACAGTGACTGGGTACAAGGATTTCGAAGACATCCTAATATGAATTACAACAATTCTTATACTGAAAACAAAAGGTCAGCAGAAACACATACCTTATCTCTTGCAGTAAGAAATCTTGGATCATCTTGAAAAGCTTCTTTAACCAACTTACTAAACCGATTAAATAGCGTGAGCAATTGCTCTACGTATTTCTCAGAATCCTAAAGAGGCAAAAATCAAATAAAAGACCAAGGCTCCACAGAATTCAGTGTGAGCTTACATGTAATTCCCTAATCTGTAAAAATGTTGTATCCTCAAAAGCCCGCATACTATGACTGCATTTTATCTTTATTCTCTGTACTGAAGATCTCTACAGCATGTAAGCCTACACACAGACTTTCAGGATAGTATTTGAAAGTTATATATAGAAAAATATATATAACTTTCAAATAATGTGCAATAACTTTTAAAATAAAAAGAAGTTTTCAAGAAGAAATAAAAGACACATCCTAATAGCTGCAGACACTCAGGCCTCCCAGACCCTGATGATACAAAGCTGAAAAAGAAAGGTGGGGAATAAAACCTTATAATTCCCACACTGAAAAACCACTTGTAGATTGAAAGCAAATTTCAAATTTCATCACGAAGTTAGAATTTTGGAAAAATTGTTTAGGCCTTTTTAATTCAGAAGCTAACACAATCCTATCATATAAGCATCCCATGCACTTCATAACCTTTTCTTTACTGCAAATTCAATTCACTTTTTAAAGATACAACTGAAAATGTTAAGAATATAAAGGTATCCTGAAGACATTTAAAACTTCCAGTGGATCAAAATTTGAAGTTTAAAGATAAAATCTTCAAGAACTATTTCCATTCACAAGCTTGTCCCACAAATAGAGAATATTTAAATTCTGCAAAGTTGTTTTTTCAGTGTTCTTTTATTACAAACCAATACACTTACAGTAGTAATAGTTTCAGCAGCTGCTACCATGTCTGCCAGTCCAGCACTAACAATATGTTCTTCCAAATCCTTTAGCATAGGTTCTATGCCATTCGGAACTTTATCCATCAGTGAAAACATTAAATGCAACTCTGAAAGATACGAATACTGATGAAGCTAGCAGTCAAAATCCTGTATAAAATCCAAATATACTGCATTTCTGCTAGGAATGTATCAAGTGGAACACTAAATATGTAAAGCACAGATAATCCAATTCACTCCTTAAAAAGAAACGTGTTTTGAGTACTGTTCTAACTCTGGCTCCATAAGGAGATTCTTCTGAAGGCAAAGACAGATATTTATTGCAATAAATTACATTTATTGCAATGTAATACTCATGCATACAGTATCACAAGCTTGAATAAAATCCCCTAAAATCAGCAGCAATTTGAATTAAATCCAGATTCTGCCTGCCTCATAATCCCTGGCAAAAACGGGTCTCTCTCAGTTAGAAGCCTACAGGACTTTAGGCACAAAATTGTATGGATTCAAGACATTTTTTGTTTTTAAATTAAAGCCAGAGCTGTCTCTGTGTATCTTCCAATACTACCTACAATGTGTTTTGTTTAATTAAAAGCATGTAAAATTCTGAAGTAAGCAAAACTAAGGCAAACAGTGAACTCTTTTTCCCAAAGAGTTTATTTATTTTTTCTGAAAGTTACCAGTTCAAAAACTTCAAAAAATGATATGCTTTGTCTACTTTTTGTGAAGATATTTCAACATTGCTTAAAAAAAAAAAAAGGTACTGAAACATCAATAATCATCTTGACAAAGCTGTCCACAAAGAACACTGGGATTAAGGTCACCAGATTGTTGTAGAGAGACCACAGAGATTTGAACTCAGCGCAGCAAAGGATTCTGCTTAATGAAGTAGAACATATCAGTCATGGACTCTGATCCTTTTTTTGACAGAAATAAGTTATAGATTCACTTAGTTTTCCAATGTTGTGTCTACTGTGAAAGGGGAAAAGTCTCCTCAGCAATACTTCTGTCAGCCACAAACATCAAGATCTTGTCACCACTTCGAATGAAATATGTTACCAACTTCTGTATCTCAACAGCTGCTGCAGGAGCAAATAAAAAAGCAAAGCACATAGAAGGAAAAAAATCCTTTTAGAATGTAACAATGCAAATTAAAGAATGGGAATTAAAACCAACTTTCAATAAGAACTTGCAATGGTACTAGAAACAACTCACAATGGACTGAACGACAGGATTTCAGGAACCAGAAAAAGAAATTGAGTCAGAGGCATTCTCAGTGCAATTTAGATGTACTGTAAGTGATGGCAGCACTGTTTTACATAAAGTCCAAAAAGCTCACTCAACTTTTACTGGATCTTTTAAGCTGTACTTTTAGAAAGGGTAAGAGGGAGGAAGAGATGGCAGAAAAAAGAGAAATAAAGTATATATTAAAGGGTTCTACATCTGTTCCTGTAAACTAGTGGTGGCATGAATAATTCAAGAAAAAAATTGTCCTAAGAATCAGTGGCAAAGGAAGATTCCAGGTGTGTCCCTAAAACTGCAGGAACCCAAAAAATCTCAGATTCTTCAAAGACAGATTTGAAAGTAACAAAACCAAAAGGAGTCTTTCACTGGAATTTCTCTCACAATACATTATGACACTGAACAGTAAAGAAATCCATTGTAGTTGGTGAGGCACTTAGTCTGTTTTCATTCTTAATTTATAAAAGCCAAGTGTACTTTTTATTTCTGTTGTACTTCAAGAATACAACTTAGGCCTAGCCTCCCCACTACCATAAGCAAACAAAAGTACACTAAGTCAATTCTGAAGTCTGCAAGCTATGTCATATTTGACAGTTTTTAGTTGGGAAACATTATTCCTTCCTTCCTTCGTACAGCATGTAAATATTAAGTACTTCATATAAAAAGAGTGTCTTACAGTAGTGCCCAGCTCATAGCCAAAAAAACCCAGCAAAAGAGTCCTCTCTTTGTCACTGCTGTTTAATAACAAAAACATGACTAAATTCTTTGGGGCACATATCAGAAAAGTCACATGCATAAGCAAAGTACAGCAGAGGGCACTATCAGATGTATATATTACTATGTATAGCTCCAGTCTTTAATTACGTTTCAGTCATCTGCACCTGTGTCCTTCATTAAAACATTTCACATAGTTCTTATGTACCAAGTGGAAGTACTTTGCAACCAAGCACTATACACAGGGCAGACACAGCCCTGCGTGAATATTTCAACAGGTTTCTTTAGAAAGATGCTTTGGCTGCTATAGATGAGCCCTTCTGAATCTCTGCATTTACATAAGCGTCCTGTATTCTCCCAAAGGCTGTAACATATACTCGTAAGAAGTTTTGTGGCTTTCTACATTTAGCTCTGGACTACTGCCAGAAATCATGCTGCTAGATGAACAGATCAGTACGACATAGTTTTGAGGTCGAATTTTTTCTGAAATGTTAGCTTTAGAAGTATTTTCTACAGTATTCCAAGTCATAAAACAGTTTTCACATTTCTGTAGACATTAAAACTTCATAAGACAGTAAATATTCCCTGGCTGCAGGATACTCAGACTTCAAAGAAAAATTAACCTGTGAGTTCAGCTTTTATTTTTTTTCAATTTCCCTACTTGAATTATGACATTTTAATGACATATCTAGTTTGTTTTATCATACAGGACCAACACAAGACTTCTGAATCACACTAGCCTCTCAATTTCTGGCAGCAGAATTAAAAAAAAAAACTTCTGAAAACTTTAAAAAGGCATGCAGAGCTAACTTTCAATACTCACACTGACACTGGCTATAAAACCACATGAACAGCTTGCAGAGATTTGGTTCATTTGACCTATGGTCCAGCACCAATATCAGAAGAAGAAAAATTTCTCCCTGCCTTTCAGAAAAAGAGCTTTGTAAAGAGATGCTTCACTTTTTTTCCAGGTGTAAACAGGCAGAGGGGTAGAAATGAAGTGTTTGTATCTGAAGTATTCAAATAGAAGGTAAAGACATTCGTAGCATTTACCAGAGCTGGTCAACACGATGAAAGTAAATGTAGGAAAAAATAAAGAAAATAGAACACAAAATATTCTTTTTGTTTTTCAAGTAAGATGAGAGCTATCCACTCATTCAAATTAGGTTATTGTACATACAGATTTTAAAAGTGATAGAAAAAAATACGAGCCAATGACAGTAGTTTTTTGTGGGATAAAATTGATCATGAGCAGTAGTACTTTTCTATGAAAGACTGCCACCATCTATTAAAAACCGTAATTTGATATATCTACACACAAATCTATTTTTATGCAGTAGATGCTGGGTTCATCCTGCACTGTTCTTGAAGCTTCACTTACTTTCTGTTTCATTTCGTTTGATCATGCCTTGGCATTCAGCTAAAATAGTCTCTTTAAAAGATGTCACCAGGGCATTGACGCAGCACTCCATTAGCTGAAATACATTAAACACAGAATTAGCTCATGCAGCCATCTGAACGCCAAAGTCTGACGTGTCTCAAGTTTGCCATGACACAGGATCTAGCCTGTTCTCAACAACCAGCTCTATAAAACAACGAATTCATTGACTGATTCATGAAGAGTATGTGTAGTTTGAATACAATCTATACAGGAACCATACTTCCTCAAAATGCTTTGGTTCATAAATGTGGTAAAGTCTCCTCCAAACCATTAATAAGCTTAGTATTTCTGTCAACTCTTTCCTCTCAAGGGAGCCATCACTTTTGGAACACTAACTAGCCTACTTCATTTCCAAGTATACATCCAAGAGCTAAGAATAGTTCTCATTCCAGCATACCCTATTTGGACCAGGCTGGATGGCTTGAATAAGGCACTAGATCTAGAACAGAAACTGTATATACATGTCAGGACCATCTCTCTTTTGTCAGTCTCTTTATATGGGTTACAATTTATAGCTGTGCAGAATGAATGATTCACAGCTTAACAAAAGGCATAAAGCACATTTTGATCCACTGCAAAAAAAAAAATCAGATTTAAAAGGTATTTATTTAAAATAACCTGTTTCCTGAACTAATTTCAACACAGACAATCATGAACTATTCGTTACAGTTAAATCTTCCTCCAGAATCTGAGCTGTGTAAAATACTGCTCAAGAGGGAAGAAGGGGAAGGAAAAAAAGAAGAACGACCTTTATATTAAATGGTCATATTTCAGCCTAAGAGGAAATCTATTACAGTTTTAATGAAATTTCTATAGCTCCTTTTGTTTGCAATGAACAATAACTCTTTCAGGTATTCTAAATAAGCACTGAGAAACCCTTTGCCAAACAGATTGGTCAGCTTATTTTCAAACACAGGAAAAAAACCAACCATACTCGACTCAAAATAAAAGAACAAAAACCAATCTGAATAAAAACCTGCCCTTCAGTGTGAACTTTTGTTCTACATGTACTATTAAAACACCTGCAGAAATTGTAGATTACCACTAGAAAGTAATACATCTTGTTGCAAATTAATTACCATAAAACCCATGTAAATTAAAAACCATAAACCAAATTGTTTCAATTTAGTGCTACCAAATAATACTGTAACAGAAAAATAAAAACTGCAATATAATAATACTATATAAATATAAATATGTAATTTTTCTACATATTATACTCACTGCTTCTACAGAGTTACATTCACGTCTTGTTTCTAAATATCGTAGTGCTCTTTTCTCCTCTTCTTTTAGTTTAGCATCTGCCTGTGCAAAAGTATAACAGCAATCATTTTAAGCACTAACACTTTCAGAACAAAATTCCAACAGAATTTTTACTTACATATTTCATATAATTCTGTACACCATTTTGTTGTAAATAAGAAGGAGCCTGTGTTCTATAAAATCTCTCTGTTGAATCCAAATATGCCTTTTCAAAGTTATCCCGATATATCTGAAGTTTATCTTCAGGATTAGAACAAAGATTAACTGCAAAGAGAAAGTCCAAACTTACTCTCAAGTCTTGGAAACTTATGTGGCTAATATTAAGCAAATCTCAATGAGAGAGTGAGTCTTGTATCAAAAGGTTGCATTGAACAATTTGAAATATCTGATAAATGCACTCTGATCACAAAAGGACACCAAATTTGTTCAGTCTTTGCTCCAAAAAACAATCTAATTAACTATAGAGAACCAGAAAAAACTGCATACTTAGCTCCAGCACTTCAGACATTCAAACACAGTAATCATAAATACACATATAAATAGAAAATTTTAAGGAAGAAGAAAAAAAAAGATCAGTATAATGTCTAATAAAGTGAAAAGTTCTCCACCTGACTAAACAAAAAGCTTCTCTTAGACACTGTTATTACAATAACAATGTCTTCATTTTATTTTTTTCCTGTTTTAACAAGAATGGAGACAGTGAGCTTACTGGAGTGCTTTGCATTAGTTGGAAATAAATAGTCACTAATAGGATATGCTTTAAAAAAGTTTAGGATTGGACATCCATAAAGCCATCCGAGAGAAGCCAAAAGTTTCATACAGCAGGCTGCAAAACAGCAGACAATGGTGAAATGTCATAGAGGTTTCAGATATACAGATCTGTTCTGCAACAAAATGACTGAAAGTCTTAAATGCAGCCTGTTTAACATTTCTTCTTCAAACCGTCTGAAGAATCAGAAACAGCATGTAAAGGAGTACAGACAAAGTTATATCTGCAACCCTAAAACACTGAAAAATTTTCTCTTTGTAAACATGGATTTTGCAGTAACTGATACACAGGTAAACCACTTAGAAGCTAAAGATTATATGCAGAATTTAACTGATATCATGTATCAGCAAGAACAACAAAAAAATCAATACCAAATGCTGAGATAATAGTTTCAACCCTACCACAACTGCCACCTTTGTATGAAGAAAATTAATTTACTAAAATGAAGGGGCAACAAATTGGCCTGTGCAAGACATACCATATGATTCTCGAACTCCAATAACGAGCTGAGAGTCGAAAGCTTCTCCTAGTCTTTCCGCATGAACTAGCTTCATTGCACTGTCCTGAAGCCTATTTTTTATATTGGAAAATATGGATTCATTCCACGTATCTAGCATGAGCTGTGTATTAGGAAGGAAAAAAGAAATCCTGTCAGAAAGGTACACGCAGACCTACGTTTGTGCAAAAGACATGCAAGACATCAGAAACACAAATCGAGCAATTTTTAATGTAATTTCCAGGTTCATACAGCAGTTCAGCTACAGTAGAATTTCATCTTTCTCTGAACTTGTTATAGAAGGAATATTCAGCTTACCTTCTAAGCTTACTTTATATAACTGGACAGCTAGGGGAAATCAGTCTTTAATGCATATATTAATTCCATAATTCTGTATTATTTCTACAGTTCATGGTAATTAGTCAGGTAACTTTTCCAGCCATGCAATGTGTCAGAGTTGCAGTATCAGGGGGTACTTCTGAGCCAAATATCCAAATACAGTTCACTATTTGGCAGGCTTTTTCTTAATTTTCTTATGTAAAGAAAAAGACTGATGGTTTTAGATTGCATTTATCTAACAAGAAAGTTCAGTATGCAAGTGATGCATATGTAAATTATAAAAAACTCCAAATCTCATTTAAACAGTGCAAAGTCTTAAAATTAGTTATGCAGGCTCCTGTCAAAATCCTCATCACTCAATGGGTCCCTTTTTATTCCATTGTGTGATTTATTAATTTTTGGTGATTGCTACTGATGCTGCCGCAAATGCATTGCATTACACCTGACCACCATACTTGTGCCCACCTAAGCCCTATTAGCTCTTCAGTAGTAAATACTTGAAGCATTCTATGTGTTCGCTAAAAATCTTAATTTGCTTTGAACCTCAAGTCACTGGATCTGGCTCTATCTATATGTCACTGAATACCTAATGAAATTATGCCAAAGCTTTAAAGATAATGTAATTTTTTCTATGCAACTCAGGCCATTTCATTGCTTTAGAAAAAAGCTCAAACTTACACTATCTACAAACTTGACAGTAACTGCTAATAATGGAATTTAAGCACAATAATATTCAGTCTACACTGGTAGTGGAAAGCAGGTTGGAATCATAAAATTTATGAATTCAAAAACTTTACCTCATGACTGTGAATAACCTATGATTGCTAAAAAATAACCTATGATGACTTGACATCATTGTATGGTGAAGCTAGTAGTAAAGATTAGATGATCTTATTCCATTCCTGCTTTGTAAATTTTAGATTTTAACACAGCAAGCACCTAAGAAAAGTTGGATATCCTTTCAAGAGAGTTAAGTTTACCATAGTTTATTCTTAACTTCTCCATAACTGTCTCTCAATTTCCACTAAATTTGTTTCTACAACTGAAGTAATTCGTGTTGGAAGAAAACGTTTACAACGTTGCAACATTCTTAGAAGCAAAGCTTTATTGAATTATGCTTCCTCCATGACCTTTCTCATTACTTGAACTTTATTGATACAAACATTATGTTGCACTGTGCAATTAGAGAACTAGTTTACAAGAGCTGAAGTGAGTAAAAAATGGAGAAGAAAACAGTGAGATAATCTCAAGCAACCTGGCAGGCACATTAATGACTTTGTCATGGTCAAACTGCTTCTAGACATTATGGATAGGGAAGTTTTACACAGATATTTGAAGGAAAACACATGTATCATTTTGGGTGACTGTATGAAGAACTTCTCAAGCATGGGAAAAGTTTCCACAAAGCACTTTTTAGAAAACTACAGAGAATGATGCCAGAAACAGAAAGTGACCTTCAGCAGTGAATACAAAATAATGAGATAGGTTGGAGACTCTGGGTTTAACATCCCAGTGATGAGCTGGTCCTCGCTGGCCTACATATGAGAGACAACTCCATCAGCTTCAGTCTTGACCAAAATCTGAACTGTTAGAAACCAGTTCTTTCTCCCAGATTCTCCTCACTACTTTGTCCACTTGACATTATCTTTTCTTTAATTTCTTAGTTTTCCTGCCTTCTGCATAAAGCAGAGTTAAGAGTTCAAGTTTTCCAGATCTTGGTGAGCCTAATAAGATCACATGCTTTCTCCAGCAAACAATGAAAACTAAAAAGGTAATGTGAAATGGTGATTCCTCTCTTTGCTGCTGTTTTCTCTTCCTTTTCTTCAAGAGGTAAAGAGGACAAGATGTCAAAACAGAAGGGCAAATTAAAAAAACCTTGCCCAAAGTAAGGCATTCAAACTATTTTGGTCTTCCCATCCTGGATATAGGGGAACAGTTAAAATGATCTTCAATACCAAGCTAAAGATTGATAAAGAAATTTCATTTCCCTACAGATACTTTCTGCAATGAAAAGGAATAATGAAAGATGTTAAACTAAAGTACATAACACTTTACAACTGATATGTTTCATTTTCCTTATAATAAAAGACTAAAGCAATTTCCAGGACCACTATTCATGGGACTCAGAACACTGAGCACTCCATACTCAAAGCACTAGACTTTCTTATGTTTAATATGAACCAGTAAAAAGATCATATCTACAAGATTCTACATGTCTAATCTTTTCATTGATATGACTGACAGTTTGGAAAAAAAAGGGGAAATTGAGATATCAACAGCCATATTTAACTTAAGATGACAGAATTTAATCAGTCATTTATAAAATGTCCATTTATAAAGAGATATGTCCCAGTTACCATTTTGGCCTAGGGATATAAACCAGGAGCAGAAAAACTACTCAATGATGTATACAAATACACTTGCTACTCACAAATATACAAAAAGTAGATGAATTTACAACTACTTGTTGTAAATGGGCCTAGGATTTTTGGCCGAGGGATATAAACCAGGAGCAGAAAAACTACTCACTTCTGTATACAAATACACTTGCTACTCACAAATATACAAAAATTAGATGAATTTACAACTACTTGCCATTCCAGGATTCAAGTCATAATTAAAAAAAAACCAAACCCACACAAAGTAAACCAAACCCCTCAAAAAACCTCCACCAAAGTCCAGACAAACCCAAAGCCCAAACGAGAAGTGTTTTAATCACATGAAAAATACTGTTAATAGCCAAAGTTGAATTGGAGAAACAAAGTGAAACTATTATGGAGAGGAAAAAAAAAAGTTGCAGGGTTACTCTGACTCTCACGCCAAAGAAAAGCGATACATCATGTGACATGTGTGATGTGGTTTCATTTTCAGCTACAGAGTCCCTTCCCCTGTTTACTGTAGGCAAACAGTGCAACAAAGCTTTTAGTACTGATCACTTACCTTTCGGACAATACTGTCTTCTACATTAGACTTTTTGTTGCTGCCCTGCTTGCCCATTAAAGTAATCTCTAATTGACAAAATGGCTTGGGCAAAATATCACACTGCGTGAAGAACTTGCGCCACTCCACTATATATGCCTTCAGTAAAGCTGTATCATCTTGATGACTCAGCACTCTCTGGAGGGACGGGGGAGAAGAGGAGGTAATTTATAAACAAATTTATGCACAAAATATGGGCTGACTTTGCTTATACTGAAAATAACTCTCCATATAAAATTCAAATGTACAGATATATCAGAATAAGAAAGTCTGCATATTTAAGTGCCATTTAGCTCGCAGAAGTAGTTATTAACCCATGGCATATGGGTCATTTCTAAAGGGTAAAGAAAGATAGCAGCAAACAGGTAGTCAGCAAGTTCAAATTCTCCAAATTAACCTTTTCTTTTTTTCTCCTTCTAAGCCATCTACAAGTCAAAATATTAAAACTTTTGGCATGTACTGGCACAACCATATATAAAAACCTTCAACATAAGGACTATGTTATATTCTATGCAGTGAAAAGTTTTGATTCAAAGGCACCTACTAGCCTTTCATTAGACCCAGACAGCTAGTTAACATGTATATTTTAATAAAGTCTGGAAACTACAGCTACATTGTACAATGGCTATCAAAATGCCTAAAAACCTGCCTCTCAAATAAAAGCCAACACAGACCATATCAAAGGCCTCAGTTCAGCATAGCATTTATGCCTGCTGTAAGCAAGTAAGCTGTGGAACTTAAAAAGTCAACATTTATATGCCAGGTTACACAAATGCCTCTATAAGAAACTAATTTCCTTTAAGCAAAGCCTTAATGGTGTAAATCACTTCACTAAAGAAAGACTTTAATTTTTTTCCTTTACAGACATTTGTCATGATTTTTTAATATTTTAAAAAAATATTACAACAACCCCCTCTTTTAAATCCCTTATTACAGACAACATCTTTTGCTACATGTTTTACAAACAAAAGAATTTCCTTTGAATCTATTGACAAATTCAGTTGTCTTGAGGGAAGACTATAAAACTGGACAGTTAAGCTTGCTGAGTCGATAGCACAGATATTTGTGGTAGGCCATACATATGGCTTATTTTAAAGCCATCCATGAACATGTCAGCACAGCACTGAAGCTACATAAGCAATTTTTTTTTCTGAGGAATTTCTTATGGAAAATTCTGCCTTAAGAAGTTTTCAAGTGGAAGAAGATTCCATAAGTACTGTTAGATAAACAAAGATAATGCTTGTTATAGGTTTTTTTAATATAACACAAAAACCACTGCCCACTCCAGATTCAAGCACTGTGAGAAAACAATGAACCAAGGCAAATGCTCAAGGCCAAGTCTTCTTTTTGTCAATAGAAGTTTGCAGGGTAATTGTGATCTCCAGAAAATCACAAAATTTCAAACAAAAAACCAATGCATTTAAATCCAATGAAAGTCAGAATTATATGGTTATTTTCTAACAATATGAATAGAAGTTATGGAACCTTAGGAACTTACTGCTTGTGCCTGTTTAATAAAATCAAGGATGTCTTCCTTCAGAGCCTGGTGGATTTTTGCTGGACCTTTATCATCCCATAAGCAAACTGCATGTACATCTCTAGAAAACAATTTATCCACCTTTTAGTAATAGCTACTCAAATTTTAATGTAGTAATGTATGAGGCTTAAACAGTCGTAATTTCAGTATGTCTAAGAAATTAATACACTTGTTATCTGTCTTTGTCAAACAACACACAGTTAGATCCCAGTGACACATGCAAGAAAACGTGTGGGGAAGAGACTGAGGCTTTTGAGAAAAGTCCTGGAAGCAAGTAACTTCAACCTATCGAGGAGAAAGGCTGTGGTCAAGAAGGAGATATACGAGACAATTCTATTTTCAGTACCTATTCAATAATCCTTACTGAATTAAGGACAATTTTTAAACCTTTTCCTTGACAAAGATAGAAATCACCTGCCAGTAGCAGTATTACTACTCAGCCCATGCTATTCTAAAATACTCTCATTAACATGCAGCCTTCACTGACAGTTTCACAATCCAAACACTGAAACATCCTTGTGCTACAAAGGAAACAGACCTTCTTCATGAGAAACTTGAACTCTGAGGGATCAGGTAATTTAAAAGATGATTTAACTAGTTTAATAAGATCACTTAAACATTTCATGGCAGTGGTAGCATTTTAAAGTGGAACCTTACTACAGAAAAGCTACCAAACAGAATCGCAAAGCCAAATTCTATTACTGGGTTCTAATCAACACTCAAGTATGATTTTTCCTACCTGACAGCCCAGCAAGTGGAACTTAATTCCTACCCATTCCATAATGAGGACTAAATAAAGCAAGTTACACTCCTACCCATACATCATATACAACATGGCCTAGGAAGCCTTTTTTTGATTCATTACCATCCTCTGGTTCTTCTGCCTTTCATTAATAAGGCCACATCTTTGCAGAAAAGCAACCATATAATCTAAAGTTATTACTTTGTTCCTATTAAATGAATACACTTATTTCAACAGAAAAGCAGCTTTTTTAGTTTAACTGAAAAGACAAAACTTGCAAGGTAAAAAGTTCCTTTGACACAGATCAAAGGTGCAGGCCTAGGATTTATAGAGCTCTACCTAACAGGTGAGACTTCCACAATGCTCATGTGCAGAAAACGTGTTACTGCATTTAGAATGCCGCTGTTTCCTCAGAGCAGTGAAAAAAGCAATACTGGATAATTATACTCAAAGGGCAAGTAGAAGACACCTACAGATTTTGAATTTTTATTAATAAGCTTAACAAAGCACTGTCCAAAAATATGAACCTAGGACAGTGGGTTCCTTTCCCTCAAAAGCCTTATTTTAGCCATAAAGGTAATTAAGTTCTATTCAATAATTCAGCTACAAGAAAAATAATAAACAGAAAGTTTCAATCTCAATGCAGAATTATTGAACTAGTTATTAATCATTAAAGCAATGACTCAGAACTGAATTTTTACCTTAACTATACCATGTTTCTGGTAACTACTATAATAGACACATCCTAAGAGATTAACAACCATTACATGATAAATTACTGTTCCTTTTGGTTGGCAGAAAAGCATGACAGATGCAGTAAGATGGGTGTAAAAAGAGCCACTACACCATCCTCATCAAAAAGAGGATACAGACACAGACTGCAACAAGACTGCATTTAAATAAAAACTACTTTTGTGACAATTTTAAAAGCAGGAGAGTCTACAGGTTTAAACTACAACTGTATTTAAGGGAAAATAACTCCATTGAGACAAAGATTATTTTAGATATACTTCCAATATATCTTTTGTAAATCACTTCCATATTACGTTGGCAAAAATCATCACCTAACAGGAAGCCACTTCTGGCTTTTTGAAAGGAAGAAAATGGCAGGGTTTTCAGAAAGAACATTAATGCAAACATTGTCTGAAAAGTATTATTATATCATTCTTAGGGTACAAAACTATTCAAATAATACCAGTTAAACTGCACCATCCAGCTACTTCAGTAGCATTCTTCAGTTATTTTAGAAGAAAGCCATTCAAATTAGAATAATGTAACATTCAGCAAACTGCCTTTAATGAACTTACTGACAAAGCAGTAAACATTTTCTCTCTAATTCTAAGAATAAGTTTGTGGGCAGGTACAAAACTTACTTACTGTGGTCAGCTGAAGTCAAAATGATCTGTTGTTCTTTCACCATCCTATTTGCAAAGACCTGAATCTCAGCAAAACTCTACTTTTGAGCATTTACAGCAATGTAGGCAGATTTATCACTTAATAAAACTCAAACAGTACTTTTGTTCTGTTTTTCCACACAGTCTATGTCACATGCGACTTCTGTATCAGGAGTAGTACATGTATTCCCATTATGTAGAAGGATGTAAGATATTAAAAAATTACTTACGAAAACAGATCAAACCACTGCTGTTTTGTGACAGACTCCTGACGAAGAAGTTTCAGAACGATAGGGCGCATGAAATCCCATTTGTCTTCAAACTGAAGTGAACCTTTATTCTAAAAGGAACAAAAAAAATATTGTTAATAAACCAGCTTCTTATTTAAAGTTATCTTGAAGGATTGCAGTTTCTACAGTTAACAAAAAAATATTTTCTTCTCAGAGGTGTCCCTCCTAAGCTAGCGTTTGAGCTACACCACCACAGCTGAACAACACTTTTCACAGTATTACTTTAAAAAGTGAGAGCTATTATTTGTTTCAAAGAGAAACAGACTGCCAACTTCTTCATTTATTCACTGCATTAGCTACAAGAAACAAGTTCTAGCAAGTGTTCTTCAGATGTAAATGGAGTTATACACAGACAACATGAATGATACTTGGGTCAGCTTCTCTGTCGCAGCAAAGACAGATGCAATAAAAGTCACAAGGCACAGTTGCAAACCCATCTTGAATAAATTACCCTGATCAAAATGGCAGCCAGGAATCAGGAACTGTACCTGTGGATGCTGCCATGTACCCTTTTTCTCTCACCGTGTATTTGGCATCAGCAGCAAAGAGGGAGGAAGGAAACAGAGTAACATAGGAGCTACTGTATGACAGACTCCCTTCCTGCGGGTTAACTGGCCATAGGCATTCTGAGGGCCAAGAGTACAGCTGGTGCAGATAAAAATTATTTACACCACGCTGAAAAGTCTAGTCCAAGGTGGATTTTTCAAACTTACAATAAAATCTAAGAGGTAAGCTAAAGAAATGAAGTGCTTCCATATAATTCTGATTATTCTGAAAAATCTCACCATAGTATACAGACTATCTTCTATTATAAAAAAAACACACCAAAACCACAACAACTTTGCAAGAAAAACAGCAGTTCTACTGCATATGTTGTTATCCTGTTTGCTTACGGCTCCACATTTTAAAAAGAAAAACCTGCAATTAAAAAGCTATGTTGATTGGGAGTTCTGTGGCAGAAAGACTATAGATTATCTGAAGTGTTGTGTTCCAATGCACTGTTTACTTTTGAACAGATCATTGTCTTGGTCAGCGATACTACACTTGACACAATTCACTTCAAATACAGCAAATAATACAGTCTGACTACTTGAAATTCTGACAAGTGCACTGTTCTGTCACTAACATCTCTTCTGATAAACAAGCACAAGCAGCACACCACGTTCCCTCAACCATCGCCTTTTGATTAATTTCTACATGGAAATTTACAATTAAAACTGTTATTTTGTATTCAGAATAAGCACAGTTTGGTAACTGTATCCCCTGGTGCTCTTAAGTGCAAAGATACATCTTGAAGCTATAAAGATGCAACAGGCACCACAGTAACTATTTTTAAAGTAACAGCACCTGGAGGCCTCACAACATTATCAAACTACTGTGGTAGGTACTGAATATGGCTTTCACAGAAGCAGCCCCTGTTGATAAAGTCTGTAAATCTTTCAACATAAAAAAAATAGAAAAATAAACTGCTTTCAAATTCAGAGGGATAGTTTTGCCTATTCTTTCCCACTACAAGAAAAAAAGGTCATTTGAATACATCATCTTTGAAAATCATCAACTACATGCTTCCCCCACACAGAGCTAGCTTTACAATTATTCCCTTAACTTTGATGTGCTGCTCTAATCTTTCCCAGTCCTGTGAAAATTATTAGGTTTTACTTGCAGATACTTCTGTTCCAAGTCCCTCTTTGCAGGATAATGAACTTGAAAGGCCAGCTACTGAACAGTTAGAAGTTACAGAAAGGGCATTATAAAGTACGTAAAAACAACGTCCTCATAAGTTTTCCTTTGGCGTAAAACTTCAGAGTAGATCCCGTAAGTTTTTTCCAGAAAAAGTAAAAAAAAAAATCTGTTCTGCAATTCTTGAGAAGTGTAATTCAACCCTTCACTGAAAACAGCTGAAGATAAAACCTGAATGCTCCATCTTTGTGAATAAGATTAATTTCATTGTAAAACATGGGGGGAGGGAGATTGCAAACACAACTGTTTATATGATTTAAACTGTGAATACCTACTTCATTCTAAGAAACACACATAAAACTCAACTTCAGTTGTAAAAGTTGTGTATCCACTTGAAATAAACATCTGCTTACTTAAAAGGAATTCCTGAAACAAAGCTTGTCCTGAAATGTCAGAGAAGTTTAGAACTTTGTTTCCTATACATAGGAGTATATTTTTTCCACATTTCCTCCTTTATTCCTTAACTAAACAGAAGAGGAAACAAAATCAATGGATGAAAAATCCCAACGAAACTACTCTAAGTTCAACAAACAATTCAACATTATCTAGGTAGATTCATGCTTCCATGACCTTATACTTTTGTACTGAAATTACAAGAAGGGAAGGGAGCATTAAATACCACCTACGGTGTGTCCTTCACATTCATTAATTCTACCCTTACGAGAAAACACAAATTTTACAGTAGAAGAGAAGGTCAAACAGTGGTAATTCTTAGTTGATACCAAAGTCACACATGCAATTTCTGAGCAGTATTTCCCGGGCAGTTTTTCCTTCTTAGTTTGCCTCAAATCACAGTTCCCATAGAAAGGTAAGCAGGATGGTAAGGTATAATACCTTGGACGAGATAAAATTACTCCAGTTATCAAATCTTCTCTGAAAACATGGGCTACAACTGAGAGCCAGACCCTGGCTAAGTAGCCATTCTAGAGTTTAAAATTTAAAGCTTTGAAAAAAAACTCCACTTATAAAATAATTTGTCTCAAAAGTCATTTCAATTAATTTGTTCATACAGATTTAAAGTTCCATTTTAACACTAAATTTTACTTGAAGAACATACTACTTTACACCCTATATTGAAATACGTCCTCCAACTTTACACTTCAAACGTACTTTTCCCTGTTCTTTACTTTTATGGATAAGCACTTAGACATAATAGACATAACAAGGCAAAGCAATACCCCAGGACCTCCATGTTACCGTCCCTCTTACCCTCGAAATGTCTATTTGGATGTTCAGCTCTCTTTGCTGTGTACTCTCTATATTTCAGGACACATAGAAATTCAGCCCTCATCTCTACCAGATGCTCTGGACAGTACTGTAAAAAAAGCAACACCCTCTAGGTCTTACTGTACATCTTATCTACATATGAGTAACATCATTGCCTTTACTACTACTTCATTGTTTTCAGACATTAGGTATATTAAAGCTAGTTCACAGAGGGATGAAATGGGAAATATGACATCACAGATTGGAATAAACACTGTCTGATTAATCTCTGCTACCAGCAGCTCTAAAAATCAGTGTAATGATTGTAACAAGTTCCTATTCAAAGCAGGAAAGTAGCCACAGGGAAAGCTTTTCTATGTAACTAACTAGCGTGCAACATTCCCATGCTTCTTAAGGATATCCTAAATGGAAATAGCCAGGAAGAAACAGAAAAACTTAAAATACAGAGCTGGAAACATGTACTTCAAGTTGAAGAATTCAAATATTTCAGATGTGTTTCTAGTTGTCATTGACAGCTGAAACTGATGCAAAGGTAAATAACGTTTCTCATTTGTTTAAGTCCATGGAAAATTTGTTGCTTCCTTTGCTGCTTGTCTCCTAACATCAGGCTCATGCTGCAGTTCATCTTGCAAGGACAGACTCCTGCATTTGCTGGCAGATCTGCCAGCATGGATACAGCTACAGGTTTTCTTTATGCTGCAATAAGTGGGGATACTTTCTGTTCCAGAAACGGCAGAAAAACTCAAATGTCTTCATGTCACATGGGTGAATTGGTTTAGACTTTGTCATTGCAAAGGGAACAAACTACAAGTCTGGCACACGCCCTGAAATGAAGTATCCCACTTTGAAAGTGTCACAGTCACACATATGTTTAGACAAAAACCTCTAGGGGACTCTCCTAGAAATGGCTCAGCCATCTACTGAAAGCAAGCCACCTCCTCAACGAGGGAGAGCAGCTTTGCTACAGGTAGGGCAGGCACCCCTGACCATGTAATGGCTCTTACTAAGTACTTCAATATTTCCAGGATTTAGCATGTGATTGGTCATTCTAATTTTGCATTTAAAGAAGGCTCTCACAAAAGAAAAGAAATAACAATTAGGAAAACTATGCACTAGTGGAGTTTAAATGATGCCCTTTAAAATTATGACAGCCAGTCAGATTTGGATTCAGCTAGTATTTGTTACTAAGAATAAGAAAAGAATATTTCACTTCATTTTCTCAACTACGCAGAAAGCTGAATGAGGATGGAGTAAAAGAAGAGAAAATGCTTAGTTCCTGTTCATGCTGGCAAAACCAAGACCTGTCTATACCCAATTTATGCAGGCTTATTTGGAAAAGCTATGGAAAAACTGCACAGATTTTAATATCTCTCCTTTCTTACCCTGGGGTTTACTGTGCCCAGATATCGCTTTTTTCCCATTAAACATGAAAGCAGAAGTAGAGAAAGAAGTTGCACACCCTCAGATGGCACAAGGCACTGCCAATCAACACCAACCTGGAATCAACAGTTTGCTTCTCAGAGAGTACTCTCGTGAGTGGGATTTGGGAACAAAAGACCTTACCTAGTTCCAGTTCTTGCACTGGTTTATTTTGCCATGATAAACAAAGCCAAATCACCGTATAATTTTTCCTTCTGTAATGCAGGAATCGTACTTAATATTGTCATTAGAAAACTCACTAATTAGTAAGTTATTGTGCTTAATAACACTTTGAGTGACAAAAAAGGCCTGGTTTAGAATAGGTATCTCTGCAGCATTTTTCTTAAAACACACTGCGTATATATATCTTGTCAACATAAAATACTGGTGATACAAAGGCCAGTTGCAAAAACATGAATAGTCAACATAAAGACTTCACTTTGGCAAGAGTCATCTCGCAGAATCAAGGCCTTTGACTCTATTTTCACTTACTACTCTTTCAAAATAGCTGAAGTGGAATGCTGACAAAACTCATAAGCCTATGCTTCTTCTCTCTACTATGGGCTATATGACCACATCTCATCAAAGCACACATCAGTCTTTCCAGAAAACCTCAGATGTACAGCAAAGAGATGGTCTAAAATATTAACAAGCCTTGCTCTAAACACATGCTTTTCCAATAAAAGGGTACTTCTTCTTATAGGACATTATTTTTTTCACCACTGTTCTTGGACTTCTCAATTTTAAATTTTAAAGTATTTTTAAATATTATCTGCTTAGATATGTAACCCCTTTTAGGCATAAAAATATACAGAAATTAATCAAAATTAATTTCAATTACATTTCAACTTCAAGGAAGACTTTTTAAAAATATATCTTTTTAATACTGAAACATTTTTTTGGATACCAGGAAGAAACAAGGTGATCAATTATTTCTCATTTCTTCACACTCAGTGTCTCAGAATAATAGATACAACCAGCAGATTCAGGCCAAATCTATACATCCAAACGAGGTCAGATTGCTCAAATGCAAGCAGCACTTCTTCGGGACCATCTTTAAAAATAATATATAGTGCAGAACACATGATTATGCCTATATTTATACGTGTTTTCAGCTGCTAACTGCTCGAGTTCAGCAGATAGTCTTCCCAAGGCCTTTCACACCAGTGGAGTTAACTGGTGCTGTAGAAACACTGGAGGCACTACTAATAGTTGTTTCAAGTAGGCCTGTCTTCCCTGTGCTGGCATGGCCTCAAAGGCCATGCAGTCTTCTGCTCATACATACCGCAAATATCAGGACAGGCAGTCCTGAGCTCAAACACTCGACTGTCCTACCGAAATCTTCCTGCAGCAGCTTGGGGTGACTGACATCTGCCATCGAACGCCGGGAAAGTGCCTGAAAACATCTGACTACAAAAGCAAAGCTACTTAACGTAAGCGAAAGGCCTCCGAGAGTTTTCCTTTGCAGGAAAACTGCTGTTAACAAAAAAGCTGGAACACGGTGGCCACCCCAATAACGACACCTGCCCACAGCGAAGGCGTTTTCCAACTCTTTTGTTCAACTTAAACATTTTCCATACACCCGAGTCTTCTTAAATAAACAAAGGGAAGACGCCGTGCCCTGTCTAACTGCACGACGCAACGCTGTTTCCCAACGAGGCGTGTTTGGTAAGGGAAGCCGGGGAGGAGCAGCGTCTGCAGCAGCCGCAGGCCGCCGCGGGCCGGCCGGCCGAGGCGCAGCCCCAAGGCGCTCACCTGCGGGAGGGCCCAGGCAGCGGCAACTCGGGCAGCGCTCAGCGACTCGACCCGGCTCTGCCCTGCCCCGTCCCCGCCGCCCGCCCGCCGGCCGCCCCGCCACCCGCAGGGCCCCCGGCCCTCCGCCGCGCTCCCGCCCTCCCGCAGCCCGGCCCGGGTCCCCGCTCCTCACCTTTAAGAGATTAGACGTCGCCATGATCCCCCCGCGAGGCGCTTCCCGGCCGGCCGGCTGCGCGCTCCTCTGCCGACCTCGGCTCGGCGCCCCCGCCGCTCCGCTTTACATGGCCCCGGCGCAACCTCCCGCCCGGCCTGACCCGCGGCGCCGCGCAGCAGCGCGGCGGCCTCAGCGTGGGGCTTCTCTGCCCCCGCGCTGAGGCTCCGGGGGATGACTCGGCAAGCGGCTGGGGACCGCCGGCGCTCCTCACCAGCCGCCCCTCAGAGCCTCATGCGGCTCCGCCCGGCGCGCTCGGGCTGCCCGCGGTCCATGGAAGGCCGGCCCACATGCATGCCGGCGCCGGGACGGCCCCGCCGCCCACCACGGGCTGCGGGCCCGCCTGCAGCGCCCACCTGCCGCCCGCCGCCCGCACGGCCCCGCGGAGCGCGCTCGGACGGGAGCCCCGGCGCGGCGGAGCGCCCTGGGTCGTACAGGCAGAAATAACTCGACTTCTGGCTAATTAACCAACTAACCAACTAATCAACCCCGGCCCTCCCCGCGGTCCCGTCCCCGCGGGTGCTCCGGCACTGGCCCCCCTCACGCCCGGCCGGAGGGAGCGGAGAGCGCCGTGGGCACAGCACCGCACGGGCGCTCACTTTGCCTAGTCGTTGCCCTACGCCCGATCCTCGGCTAAGCCGTCACTCTCCCAGCCAGTTGTCACAAGTTTTCTATTTACAGAATCAAAAAGTGTATAAGTATCTGAAGGGTGCCTGCCAGGAGGAGGGAGCCAGGCCCTTCTCAGTGGTGCCCAGCAATAGGACAAGAGGCAACGGGCAGAAACCGATGGACAGGAAGTTCCACCTGAACACGAGGGAGAACTTCCCTACAGTGCGGATGACTGTGCACTGGGACAGGTTGCCCAGAGAGGTTGTGGAATCTCCCTCACTGGAGATTTTCCAGAACCATCTGGATGCAATCCTGTGCTGTGTGCTCTAGGATGACCCTGCTTGAGCGAGGACGCTGGACCAGATGACCCACTGCAGTCCCTTTCAACCTGACCCATTCTGTGATTCTGTGATCACAAAATGTTCTGAGTTGGAAGTGACACACAAGGTCATCAAAGTCCAACTCCTGTCAGTGAGACAAAGAAACATTTAGTAGGAAAAGTTTGCGTTTAGGCACCTTTGGAAAGGGATTTGGTATCTTTTGGGGTTTATTTATATCAAACAGAATCTCACCTTTCTATTAAAACATTTAGCCTTCACCTAAAAACGTGTCTTGAAGAAAATTTTCCTGATCTTTTCTTACAGGCTCGGAGCCCTGAGAACTGATGCTGCTTGTTCCACCTGGCCTGCCACGTGTCACTGTCATGACAGCTGCACCACCTGCCACCAGGGATGGCAACCCCCTCTTCTACTCTCCTGGGGCACACCATTTGAAGATAAATTCATATTATAAAGGACAAGGGCCCTGAAGTGTTAGAAAAGCTGAAACAAAATATTTAACAAATCTGTACACTGTCATGGAAGTTTTGGATAATGCTGACCAAATGTGGCCTGCAGCCTTATTAACTTAATAAATTACAATGGCCATATTAAGGCCTTCTCTTAATTGAGGAGTGAAAAGGAGATATTGAATAACCTCCTATTTTGATAAAGTTTCCAGCTTCTGAATGCTCCAATTGGTTTATAATTTTTTCTTTGCTGTTATGATATATTACATATTTTATACTCTAAATATTTAAAAATTCATATAATACACACAGTTATGCAGTTGAATGTATAGTATATAATTATGCAATATAGATCTAATTGTATTACACACTGTCCATTGCATATATATTCTACAACAGTGCTGAAGTTAGGCCTACAGCAGAGTCAGTAAATGTGTGCATTGTGTATTTGTACATCAGCCATTCTGCTCCACAGTCTGTGTATGACATTACAGGTATGCAAGTACCAGAGAAGCTGGGATACAGGCAAATATTCTACAGACTGTGACATGGAGGCAGCCATTTCTGGGACCCACTACTCCAGGAACTGATTTATCCTCTTTTCCCCAAACCCTTTAAAAATGTAAGCATTTCCAATTATTTGATATCTATTGTTCTTTTCAATTTCTCTTTGTTTTGCCTTTTTTTTTTAATATATGTTTGCTATTAATGCCACAATTCAGTGATGTTTTTACATTGATTGTGGTAAATGGAGCGAGAAAATAAGCCTCTATAGAGAACTTCAACTTGAGTCCCTTTGATACAAACCTTAGAGTACAAAACCACAACACAAATAATTAGAATGTTATAATTGTAAATTTTACTTAACCATCATTGAAGCTAAATGAAGTTGGGCTGTGTTTTAAAATGCTATGTTTTAAAATGTTATGTTTTAAAATCATGGATTATATGCTTTTTTTGTTCAAACTTACCAAACAAAAATGGAAGAGTACTCAGAGCACAGCAGCACCTGAGTACCTTGCACTGTCTGAGTACTCTTAGGTACCTGGTAGCCATTGCTGTAACATTTATCCAATTGGCCTGGAAGGGTCAGCAATGATTGTACTGAGTATGAGAGTTCTTGTATCCTGCCTGAATATGCTTTTGTGCAGTAGTTATGGGTAGTGCTAGCCAGGGAATAAAGAGAACTTGAACACCTGAGAAGCAGGGAGACAATGAAACAGAGGTACTTTTTGCTGATATTAAAAATAATGTGCATCTCATTTTGCATGGATTACACAATGACTGTAATTCTTTTTTTTTTTCCCCTGAAGATCTGAGCATTAATTTTCTGGGAAATAAAGGCACCCATAAGCCTCAAGGTTTTATAGTATTTTAGTACCACTTCAGGGTGCTTTTACAATACACAGTGTTACATAATCTTGTTTTATTTGCTTTAGTTCCATTACAAATGGATTATTATTAAATTCTGATGGTAATGAAGATATTAATTATTGATTAGTATATGGTATTACATTGGCCTACATGCATGGACTGTAAAGACAGACTTAATGACAATTCCAGAGCTATCCATGCCTTCAAAGTGATTTATAACAAATAGCCCATTAAGATTTGGATGATCAGTGAAATTAATACTGTCATAACATCCTAGATGTCTTGGAGTGAATTGATTCCAGGCATAAATCTGTTGGCTTTGAATGAGTTGCATCAGAGAGAAATATGCATTTCTATGGTCTATTCTAATGCCTATGTACCAATGGCCACGTACCAATAAGATGTACATAGTTTCTTCTAACGTTCTCTTAGTCCATGACGGAAAAAAAGCATTTGATACTTGATTAGTCCATTTTAAACTCCTCTCTTATCAAACTATTCAGTAGGGATAATAAAACTTATGGTTTTCCTTTCAGTGGGAAAGTCTCATTTATCACTGCTGTGGATAGTCACAATGACCTCATGCACGAATCATACCATGTGTCTGAAGACAATCCTTTTAAAAGGGCAAGGACACTCAGACATCTACTTATAGCTGAAAAAAGAAGCACCACCAGTGACCAAACTTCTTCTATTATGTTAGTTTCTGTTTCAATAAGAAAACAAACACTTCTGGTGTTTATTATCTAAGCTTTACATCACCCTTTTAGTTACTAACAATGGCATTCTGGAGAAATTGCCTGCATATGGGAGTAAATATTACTGTTGCTTTCACTTAAATTTGACTAAGATTTTGGTATCCTAGCATCACCAGAACCACCTATCCTGTGCATCTCAGTGTGACCCCTTTGTTCTTATGCCAACATTGTCCTTTAGCTTAAATAGCTTTGCTCTCCCTGATGTTTGTTCTTCTCTGATGTATTTTTAGACAACAGTGCTATTCCCTCCCAGTTTCCTTGCTGGAAAACCTTGCACTTTTTGCCCTAAGTGACACTGAGGATGATGTGAGGTGGTGCAAAGTGACTGCAGGCAGAACCTGCAGGAGGGTTTTTGTTGAGGCCAAATTCCTCCTGGGACATAGAGAAGCACATGGTGTGTGTTAGGCAGAATGTGGCCATTGTTCCTCGCCCAAGCACAGGGTTACAAAGAACTGCTGCAGGGATTTACATCTGATCTCCTAGTGGTTTTTGGACAGCTAGAAATTTACTGTTCCATTCACTGTGTACTTGGGGACTTAAAGTTGGTCTATGAAGCATGGTAGAGTAAAAGAGGATACAATGTGAAAAAAACATGTTCTGTTTTTCTGACACTTGTTCACATATGCATCTCTTTTTCAGTGCTTGGTAACCTTTGTCTCTCTTTTTTTTTAAAAGCTTCCCTGAGAATCAGACTCTTTTCCACAGAGAATTGGGTAGAGAAAAATCCCAGTAAAATGAACTGTGAATTTCAGTGGTCTGATTGACTGGATTTGAGACTTGCATCTTCTAAACTTGTGTCCTGGCATAGCTCTTTTAATACATATAACACAAACTGTACATCAGGGAAATAAGAAAAATTATCTGCACAGAGGAGGCTTTTCCCTCTGAATAATAAGCAGTAATTATTTTTAAATGACAAACTAATATAAATTATTACTAAATAGCCTAAACTATTTGCTTGGCACGGAAAGTTTAACCAAAATGGACAATTTTTGAAAGTGCTTGCAGAGCAGCGCCAACCTTGAAAGGTTTTTATTACTAAGATTATGACTGGAATATTTTCCACAATTCCTACCCTCAGTTTTAGTACCTTAATACTTAGCAACTACCACTAACATTTTCAACTATTGCCCTGCTCACTGTCAGACCGTGGTGCCAGATATGGCTTCTGACAGTCCCTTCCTGTAAAGAAACCACACAGGGGAGAAACTGAAACGGGAAGAAGCCTGCAATGTAGATACAGTGCCAGCACAGAGTTATACCCAGACATTCCTGCAGCTGTTCCACAAAACTAACCTATCCAGGGACCTGCTGGAGTTGGGGAGTCAATAGGCTGCATCTCTGTGCTGACTACAGGTTCTTGGCACCACGTGGTGCTCTGCATAGAGGTGGATGAACACCATTCTGTTCTTGTCCCAGAGTGCAGGGTTATACATCTGTCTTTGTGGATTAAAACCAGTTTTATCTGTATCATTGCATTTATTGTAGTCTTTTTTTAGAAAATTGTAACTCTGACAAGAACCCTCTCTTGAGTTGGGTTAATTTCTTCTGCCAGTTTACTTTTAAACCAGCACAGTTACACAGTGGTGTCCTAAAATGTGCCTTTTTCTGAAATAGAAATTATTTAAATACTTTCAGAGACAGGGATTCACTCTAGAAGCTTGGGATTTGCTTTCTTGCCAGTTGAATTCCTCAGTTTGAATTTAAATGAAGATTTACTTGCTATTACATAAAGAACCTGCTGCTCTTCATTCCTGTCTGGCCCCTGTGGACAACGGGCAGTCATGGGAGAAGATGACATGTGAGTGCTGTGGTGACGTTTGCAGCCAAACAATTGTTCCCTGGCTCCCAAGTGCGTATATAATATTTTTGTGGATTTGTGCTATCAAGCTCTTTTCCTGGACACATTTTGGTTGTGTGTTTATTGTTCCACTGGTTGTCTGTGGGAACCACAACTCCACGAAGAAAAACGATCTCTCTGTAGAATCCTGTGCCTGTATAGCTGTTTCTTCCACATTAAAACTCCTGCTTAGCAGAATACTTCTATATTTGCAGAACCAACTTAGTTTTCTTCACACTCCCATTGATTAAGTATTATGCAAGGTAAATTGTCTTCAGGAACCTGTACAACTTCTCAGTCTTCATATTATGCCCAACTGGCACATTTTTGGTCACATTACTTTCATTAGAATGGCACATTCACTGAAACATGATAAACAATTCTGCCATGCTCAAAAGTAAAATTCAGCTTTTTCACAGCTGTATTTGCTTCACAGAGGGGGCAAATGTTGCTGAGTAAAACAACAGCATATGTAGGTAGTCAGTTTTTAGAGGAGAGCCTCATGAGTTGTAGCAGCAGACCCAGACATTGAATTACCACTAGAAATGAGCTGGGAAGGAAGTATATGTGCATTCATGAGATAGTAATATTTTTTCTCTGAAAATCAGGAAGGGGAATTTTTCATTGAATTTTTCTAGTTTTAAATATATTCAATGATCCCGTTATCATCCTTAAGGAACCTAAGCAATGTAGGTGTTTCCGCGCACAATTAAGTACTAGAGCAAAGGCTCACTACACAAATGCTTAACTTATTATTATTATTTTTAGTCTGCTTATTTTGCTGTGCAGTCCTATCTATTAGGCTTTTTAGGAAGACTTATACTTTACAGATTCCTCTTTTAGAATTTTAATTTCATTCACTTATTTGAAAGATTGTCTAGAGACTCTGAGAAATGAGCAATGCAAATGTTTGCTATTGACAATTGTGTTTTGATATTTAATGATTTCTTAAACAGTCCAGCATGTTTGTGTTATGGTTCCATGCTCATGAAGAGAATAAACACTCAGCCTTCTTTCTTTCCAAGGCTTAATATAGGCTGCTGAGATTGCTGTGCCACCTCTGGGTAAAAAGAAAAGGCAGAGACTTGCAGGAGCTGAGGTCACATGCTGAGATCTACAGCAAGGGGAAAACCACTCTCCCTGGATGTTAATTATGTACAAAGAAGGCAACGAAGCATGTATTCTACACGGGAGCTTGAATGCTGAGACTGAAATATCTGTGATCATGGTGCATCCACCCGCCTTTACTTTAAGTAAGGCAACTTGGGTACCAGTAACATTTTGGCTGAGGCAGAAGGGATCTCAGCACAGGGCAGCACAGTGTACTTGGGTGCTCAGTCAAGCCTATGTTATCTTCTGTGAACACAGGACAGTCACCAGCTTGAAGTTAGACTGGTAAGCCTATTCCATACTGAAGGCATAAATGAGCAGTATGAACATTTGCTACCTCAAAATCTTTTCCTTGGTTGATTCCTAATGTATGAGGATAGTTCATGCTTCTTACACAGGGCAGATATAATTATAAGCAAGCCAAAATATCTGAAGAATTCATGTGTAAAATATTTTGAGTAGAGAAAGTTATTTATTCTTCCTTATCAAACTTAAAATAAAAGCAATTAAAGTTAAACATTTTAGAAGTCCAAAACAATACTTTTTATCCAATCATTTGCCAGGCCTGTGAGTCCAAATAAAACCTTTCTCAAGGTACTTTAGCAGATTTTTCCATTTCCTAACTGGGATTGACCAAACCTTAATTTGCAAAGTTGTGATTTTTTTTAATAAATATTTTCTACTTTTGAATTTGGCAACCAAATAAGATTTATCCAATTTCTGTAATTTCTGAGAATTTCATTCTGTTACCGGTATTCACCCTTCCTTGGGGGGAAAAAGAATATACATGCACTGAACTATAACCCATTATACAGCTTATTCAAGCTGCTACTTACATACCATACTGCAAAGTATCTGAAAACAAAATTACGTATTTCAGCAAATTGTCTCTTTATCAGACATTTCTATTAACTGCAAATGTGTAGTGAGAAGATACAGTAGTGGTTTAATATATCATAAAGACAGACAATGTATGAAAGTACATGTTAATCTACATTTTTAGGAATTACAAATAAAACAACTATGTGCACAGTACTTTAAAATGCAGTGAACTTCTCTTCTAGTTGCATTGACAATACCAGTTCCTTACAGAGATGAATCTGGTTAAAAGCTCTATTCCCAGTGTAATAAACGTAACACCACAGGTACAACATTGACAATAGAGGTTAAGGCTCTGTTCTGACGATTGTTTATTTCTCTGTGCATACCTCCCTTCCATTCTCCTCTTATCCCAGTCCTTTCCCCCCCAACACATCCAATTGTTTTTATACAAAATGAAAAGCTCATTGCCTCCAGAGTATTCAGGAAGAAAAATTTAAGATAAAAGAATTTAATCCAAATGTAATGAAACGTGTAAAGAAATGTTGATTCATAGTAATAGCAATACCTGGCACTTATCTTTTTTTTTTTAATTAATTTGAGTATGTCAGAAGAAACCAGCATTCACATCCCGTGATGCTAAACAGTCCACAACAGGTAGCACACAGAGGATAGATTCCAGACTGAATCATAGAGTCTGATCAGGTCTCAGCAGTCTTTGTGAATTTGAGGAAGAACAATCATCTCTACATTTAAGATACAGAAGGTGAGGCACAGAAAATGTAAATGCCTTTCTCAGAGACACACAATGAACCAATGGTAGACTTTGGGTCTGTTGACTCCCCAGCCACTGTTTTATATCTTGGCCCATTCTGTCCTCTTAAACAATGTAGAGAAAATCTGAGATACACAACATGGGCCTAGTATCATAAAGGAATCAGTGTCAAATGCACACAGCCTGATTCTGCACTACCTTTTGGCATCTGTAGTCATGTTTACTTTGTAAAGAGGGCCTAAAATGCCCTCAAATCAAAGTTGATTTGGTGTCAATTACTAATACATGCACTTTAATAGAGAATCAGGCTTGCAGCAATCACTCTGTGGCACACTGAGACTAGAATTAACTAACTGATTTAATTGCTAATGAATTAAGGCTGATTCCTTATATTAAGGCCTCTGTATCATTCCATGATAGTGTAACTGTGCCTCAGTGCAAGTAAGACTGAGGCTATAGAAAAACTTAACCTTTCACTTGTCTTCGAAGTCAATAATTTTAGTAGCCCTAAACGTATAAAGTAACTGGAATCAAACAACCTGTCTCTATGCTATGGAATATTAAATAAATTATTGAAAAAGAACCTAAAAGTAACTCAAGGGAAAACCAATTATATGTTTGTTGAAAACCAAAATTAAATTAGACTTGTTATCTGGACTTGAAAATGGAGTACTGTACATGATAACACACCTTTATATGAAGAAAACTGCCTTGATATTCAGTGGTTATGAGTATGCCCAGATAAACTGTAGATGCTTATCGACTCTGAAGATTGAGTTATCTTTTACACTACTACAATAAAATAGAAATAGATTTATTTGGTATTTAAGTACTAGACCTAGTTTGCATAAAGCTAGTGTGTGTTATATTCAGAGGAGTAGGAAGATGACCTCAAGCTCAGTAAAATGCTACATGTTCACAGATTTCTCCTATTACTGTTGTTATTAAAAGCTATTATGTGTAGCTTTCTTAGAATAGGGGTTCTCTAACTTTGCTCTCTGTACCCAAACATTATTTTAGAAATTCTTTCCTCTCTGAATGCTCTATTCATAACAGTTTTAGTTTAAAACCTTCCTATTTTAGACAACAGTGTAATATTTGCTGGCTAAGAATAAAACAGTCCTTGCTCTATTCAAATTTAAGGCCTGGGTCCCCATGGGTTGCAGCACTTTTTAACTTATTTTTACTTCTAGTTAGAAGTAAACTCATTTTTTAAAGCTAATATGGAATTTGTTTGTGTAAATTAACCTAATTCCTTAGGCATCAGTGTGACTGTGATAATTACCCAGCTGAGAATTTGGTCACCGAAATGTAAGTCCAGTGGTTGGGAAATCTGTTTTGTATATAAGTCAAATAACAGCTGGATCATATGTGATGTTATGTTTAGTTTCATTGGCAATTCAGAAAATATTTAATAATAAATTCCATTGTTTCTATTCCCCATTTTTGTATACAAATAAATAATCTTTTCTAAAACATTCTTTTTCTTTAGTAAGGCTTGTATTCATAGTCATATCAAAAGTGTTTGCTATTGGAGCAATCTTTCAGTTTGCTTTCTTTAGAGTTATCTTTATTATCAAATTCTACAGCATTCTAAACTTTAATAGTCATTAGCAACCCTGCACTTGAGTAAAGAATCACATTAAAAAAGTATAAGTTATAATATTTTCTTGTCCAAAGCTAAGGCAGGATGAACAAAAGTAATGAGGTCATCTGATCCTCACCTATCAAGCCTTGAATTTTAAACAGTATTCAAAATACAAAGCCCAAGCGAGGATGCTGTCACAATGATTATTGCGCTTTCTCAGTGTCTTGCCATAGTTTTCCCTTTAGCAATATATAATTTTTTTTTCTGAAGACCACATAAAGTTATCGAACTCTGTAAAGAAAAAAAGCACTTAAAGTTTTATGAATTATGACCTAGACAGAAGGATACAAAAACAAATTACTGTTCTATGATTCAGCTATATCATGATCTAATACTGTTTCAAAACCATTATTCTGTTATTTAGGTTGGCATCATCTTCTGAACACCCCATGGGCTCTTTGGCATGCTACAAATTCAGCAGATGCACTGTCTTCTGGGCTTTACAGCTTCTTCTGACGAATGTACAACATTTGGAACAAAGCCACTCTTGACACCTTCCCATCCATCTTGTATTGAGATTTCTCCATTTTTTACAAGTTCATAGATGTCTCGTGTAAGAATTGTAAAGGACTCTTCAACATTTGTGGCATCTTTTGCTGAAGTTTCTATATATTTCATACCACAGTCAGATGACAGCTTTTCAGCTTCTTCTCTTGTAACCTCACGCTGTGACACTAAGTCACATTTGTGCCCTACTAATAGGAACACAATTTGAAAGGGCTGCACGTGCATTTTTGCTTCTTCTAGCCAGTCTTTCACATGTTCAAAAGATCGTCGATTTGTGAGGTCGAACACTAGTAAGCCACCCACAGAATTGCGATAATAAGAGCGTGTTATTGATCTATGAAGGGGAAAAAAAAAGGAAAATTAAAATGCGTTTTTATTTTATTCGTAAATAGATTACTTTTCCATATGGCAATGTGTTTTTATCTTTTATATGTTTTATTAAATAACTTTGCTTTTTTAAAGCTAATTATAATTAATTAATTTATCTATTAGACACAAAAATATTGGGTTTTTTCTTACATTTGAAAGTCACTTTCTAAACATTTCTGAACCCAGTACCTCTAGGGCAAATTTTAAATGCTGAATTATTTTGCAAAGTGCTCTTTATTAGCAATCCGTGGAACGTGTTCACAGAACAAAAGATATATACTTTTGGTGTTAGTTTCAGTTTCATACAAATATGCACTTTGCTTTGTTCTTAGTGGGGACAACCTGCTTTCCTTCTTAGCTCAGGTCTTAGCTGAAAACAAACTGTTGCTCCAGGCAAGTGCCCAGAAGGGTTTTACTCGGGAAGGCTTCCCAAAAGCATGCAGGCACCCTCAGATGGGTTCAAGCTCCTCACAAAATGCAGATGAAGTTTCTTCTAGCACAGTGGAGGAACCTATCTTTCCTGAGCACAGATGCCTCATGTGCTACTTCACAAGACACAGGTCAGTGTTCACAGAGCCCACAGTACAGAGACTCAGAAGATATACAGCTTTACAGATTATACAGGCCTAGGTCTTCACTTCGGTGATGAGAGTGCATGATGGCCAACAAAGATGAGAAGGGTTGACAGTAAAAGGCTCTTCATGCAACTTGTAGGTCTCCTTGGGAAAAATGTTATGAATGCAGAGTTTATCTATAATCCATGGAAGACTGAATAAGTCCTGAACAAGAGACTGAGTGAGCTTTAGTAAACAGACAAAGAGCATTAACCTTTGGAAGTCCCCCAAGTTGAAAGTAGATGAAAGGATAGCAGAGTACTCAGGAGAATTCAAAGACTCTCTCAGAGACAAGATATCCGAGTATGGACCATAGAAAAAATCAGATGGGCCTTTCTTATGTTCTTTCATAACAGGGAATCTACTTAGGTGATTATACATACTTTGGTAAGTGCTGCAAGATCAGACTCTAAAAGCAAAATTAAGTTTTTAACTCCCTTATTTTTGTCACTTTTTGAACAGAAAGAAAAAAAAAACCCTTGGGTAACATGTCAGGTTTGATGTAGTCTCACTTATTCATAAGGGATGTTTAAATTTCCATTTCTCAAATTATCTCTATGCAGATCTTAAATTCTTGTTGAAATTATGGCTTCTTGTGTAAACTTTGGTTCAGCTCATTAATGTCATTAAATATGAATGATTCTATGCTGGCAAACGTCGGAATTTTCAAGAAGGAAAAGAAGAATGACCCTGGAAATTACAGGACTATCAGTCTCAATTCAGTGCCTGGTAAAATGATAGAGAAGATTCTTCTGTGAGTTACTGAAAAGCACCTGAAGGACAATGCAGTCATCAGGAAAGTCCTGCTTGTCAAACCTAATTTCCTTTTACAACAAGGTAGCCCACCCAGTTGATCAAGGGAAGCCAAGCTGATATAATTTTTTTGGATTTCAGTAAAGCTTTCCATACTGTCTCTCCCAGTATCCTTCTGGACAAAATGTCCAGCACGCAGCTGGATAAACATGTCATGTGGTGGGTGAGCAACTGGCTCATGGGACAGGCACAAAGGGTAATAGTGAATGGGCTGACACCAGGCTGGTGATCTGTCACCAGTGGGGTTGCACAGGGCTCCATCTTAGGGCCACTGCTCTTCAACATCTTCATAAGCAACTTGGACATAGGACTTGAAGGTACACTGAGTAAGTTTGCTGATGATACTAAATTAGGAGGAGCTGTTGACTCCCTTGAAGGCAGGGAGGCCCTGAGGAGAGATCTCAACAAATTAGAGGACTGGGCAATCACCAACTGTATGAAGTTTAAAAAGGGCAAGTGCCGGATTCTGTACCTGGATGTTCGTACAGACTGGGGAGTGAAATCTTGTAAAGCAGTGCCAGGGAAAGGGACCTGGGGGTGCTGGTTGACAGCAAGCTGACTATGAGTGAGCAGTGCCCCGGCAGCCAGGAGGGCCAACTGTGTCCAGGAGGCATCAGGCACAGCATTGCTAGCTGGTTGAGGGAGGGGATTGTCCCGCTCTGCTCTGCACTGGTGCAGCCTCACCTTGAATATTGTGTGCAGCTTTGAGCACTATAACACAAGAAGGATATAAAACTATTAGAGGAGGGCTACGAAGATGGTGAAGGGTCTTGAGGAGAAGCCATACAAGGAGCAGCTGAAGTTACTTGGTTTGTTCATCCTGGAGAAGGGGAGACTAAGGGTAGACCTCATCTACAGCTTCCTCATGAGGGTAATTGAAGGGGCAGGTGCTGATCTCTTTACTCTGGTGATCAGTGATAGAAACAGAGGCATAAAACTGAGTCGGGGAGGTCTAGGGTTGATATTAGGAAAAGATTCTTCATCCACAGGGTGGTTGGGCACTGGAACAGGCTCCCCAGGGAAGTGGTTATGGTGCCAAGCCTGATAGAGTTCAAGAAGAATGTGGACAATGCTCACATGGTGTGATTCTTAGAGATGTCCTGTGCAGAGCCAGGTATTAGACTTGATGATCCTTGTGGGTCTCTCCCAGTTCAGGGTATTCTATGATTCTTTGTATTAATTACATCAGACTATGGCTTTAGGGAGACTTTAAATCAGTCGCAGTGTTTCTTTTTCATTATGATCTTACTGATCTTTACCAGATGAACCAAACTTTCACTGAAATCTTTATCTAATTTTGAAGAGTTATTTTTATACTATGACTAAAGACTATATTGTAATGATATTAATTTTGAAAATACATATTACTTACTGAAAAAGAATAAGGATAGTGTTTTATTTTCAAGCCATGTGTTAGAAGCAGAATGTATCTAATATCATGGTCTAGGTAAAAAGTGGGTTAATATAATGGAAGCCTCTCCACAGTATCTTGCCCCTACTGAAATGAACTCTCAGTTTTAGCACCAATACCAAGCACTTTATAGCACTGGAGGTTTCATCTTTTAAATGTATTGTTGGATTTAAATACAGGAAAAGTAAACAAACAAACAAACAAAAATCACATCAAAGTACATGATGTAAAACACAGCCAAAACAGCATATTGCTCTAAATGACTAATCTGAAGATAGAAAGAAATTGAGGGTGTACCCCTCATTTATGTTAGTCTGCATTACAGACCGGAGCTTATACTCATTCTAGTAAGGTGTTAAAGTCACTGATTATGTTGTTGCTGTCCGTGTGGCACCTCACACAATGGGAGATTCTGCTTAGCTATGCCTTACTGATGTCAAAGTAAATATAGTCAGTAATCGCCCTATCTGAGCTCCAAATAAGTAACAATCTACCACTACTGTTTGCAGTGGAAGTGGTGAGAATTGCTTTATTGGAGAAGTAATGCAAACAGTGCATATTAAAGATGATTTCTGAAACAATGCATGAAATCCTGTTCAAATACAGAAGCATCAATGCACTAGAGACATGTAAGAATTTTTCTCAAACAATTCCTCCAAGAAAGTACATGATCTCTTTCAAGAGAGTGTGACAGCAGGTGTGTCACGTCTTACTCTTCCCCTGGGAATGTCCCTTATGCCTGGGACCAAAATTAGGGGGTTATTATGCAGCCAGTTGTTTTCTGTGCACATGCAGGGAACTCCCCTGGCAGCTTTAAAGACAGGTTTTACCTCCTCTAAAGCTCCAGTGCAAGTGAGCCAGAGTGGAATTGGGAATCAAAACTGCAAACTGATTGGTGTTCCCCAGAAGTAGATAACTTCTTGGAATAATTAGTTTTTCCCCAAGATAATCTTTGCTTGTGATCTGTAGTGTTCTCCATTATCAGAGAACAGAATGTGCAACATTTTAACCTGTGGTGTATAACTTAGTAAAATATTTAGAATTTCTTTGAGTAAATGTAAAACAGACTATACAATAAATGCTGTCATATTTGGTACACCAACTGACAAGAAACTCCTAGCACAAACCCAAACACAAGTATTTACAACTACTTCAGTTTGTATTTATGGGTACTAGAAAAAACACAGAGGTATACTAATGGTAAATTTAAAAGCAACTGACTGCATGACTCATCAGTGCACATTCCCTGAGCATTAAAGGGTGGCCATCATTTGATTTTAAATGTATGCAAAATTCTCTGTATTTTGTATTTCTTTCATTTGAGTGTCTTGTCATTGTCCATCCTGGCTATTTGTCAACAAATTCAAAATAAAGAGATTGTACATCCTTAGTCACTTATTTACAAGTACTTTACAAGCTGTCTGGAAAGCACAAGGAGAGTGAAAAATGCTAAGAGCTTGCTATTATTCCTGCTAATTTCTTTGCTAATCCTTCAGCAGCCTGCCGGCAAGAATGTATATGAAGTTCTGAATCATGTAAGCCCAAGAAAGTTGTTTGTTGTTTCACTGTAATGCTTGTTGTGGAAAAAAAAGAAGTTGGTGTTCCCCAGTAAGATAGTGCAATCCCACCTCTTCAGCTGGGTGTGGGAATCTGCACAACTGTTGCGATGGAAGACAGGGAACATAAGAATTGATTCTGGCCAGCAAAGAGGCCCATTTCAACCCTCCTGCTAGCATCCTAGTAACAACAAGTGTGTGGGTTAGGTATATGTAGATGGGCTATGCATTTGCCCCCACCACGAATTCATATCTGTTGAACCTCAAGTCCAAATTAAAATCCATATGCAACTTGCCTGAAGCTGCAAGCATTACAGATACAACAGAGGCACAAGAGTGAGTCAGTTCGTAAATTGGGGAATGACTGTGATTCTTTTTGGGGCAGGAAAAGAGGGTAGTTTTGCTACTTGTTTGTGACAGAGGGGAGAGAGGATTTAATACTCAGTGCAGCATTTGAGCTACTTTAGCTGCAGTATAAATGGTAGAGGTACTATTGAAGGCTCTTGGCAACCATCGGTGCAGAGCAGATGCAGAAGGCAGATAAAACACTACTAAGGGACTGTAGCTGGCTGCCCCATAGCTTCCACACTGCCATGGCTGCACGGGTGCTCACGGTGTTGCTGTGCTGGAAGGAGGAAGAGCTGGGAGGTGGCCTGGTCTCTCCAGATTGCATGTGAAGGAGAGCTAATGGCAGAGGGAAATACTGCAGAGGAGAATGAGTTCGGAGGTGATGACAAAGTAAGAAATGCGGAGTTAAGCAGGGGCCTCTTGCTGCAAAGAAGGAAAAAAACGTAGAGGAGGGATTGCTACATTAGGTCCAGGATTTCAGGGGAAAGATGAGTGAGGGAAGAAGAAACAGGAGGAGGCCACTTGTTACCCACTAGTGTGAGCTGGGAGGGGAAGGGCAGCTGTTCTCTGCTGTGTGTGAAGGGAAAGGGTAGGGAAGGAAGAAGCTCCTGGGAAGGAACTGGTGGGCAGTAGGGCAAGTGGGATGGTGGGCCACGGGGCTGGGACCACTGACAGGGGTGGAGGACTGTTTGGGGCACAGCAACCAGACTGGTGCAGGGAGATGTGTTCGGGGACAAGTCAAAGCCCTTGGGGCAGGAGATGTGTCGGACGATGAGGGAGGGAATCAGGGTATGCTCGGGGGCCGGCAGGTTTGGGGAGCAGGTGGGAGGGGGTCGGGTCCTGTACCTGAACCGCTCTGCCCCGCCCGTGTCCCAGAAGCTGCAGCTTGACCCTCTTGCCAGGCTCGATCTTCCAACCAGCCGGGAAGAAGAAGTCCACCCCACGAAGTGGGATCGAGTGCAGCGGCCCGGGAAGCGGCAACTCGTGAGCGTCAGGAGACAGGATCTGCCCACGTGGAGCTCCCAGCACGAATTCAGCCAGGAACTGGTAGATCAGATCGCACCGTTCCATGGCGGCCCCGGCCCTGGCGCCCGGCTCCGCCTTGGCCCTTCCTGGGGCTCCGCGCGCCGGTGTGCCTGCACCGCGCCCCGATCGCCACCCACGCCCGCATCGGCGCGGCGGGCGGGCGGCGCGGGGAGTGCGCGGGCCTGGGGCGCGGCTCCCGCGGGGAGCAGGACGGGGCCCCGCGCCCGGCGCGGCGGCGGGCGGGCGGGGCCGGGACCCGGCCCCCGCCCCGCCCCTGGGGCTTCCGCGCCGTGGTCCTGCCGGGCGGCTGGGTCGTGGGTGGGGCGGAGCGGGCGCTGTCCCTTCAGCACCGCGCTGCCCCCGTCCGCCGGCGGCTCCGCGCCTACGCTCCCGGCTGCCCCGGCGCCTCCGGCTTGCCCGGCTTCCCCGGCCTGCCGCCGCCGGTGGTGCGCTGGGGATCGCCTCTGGCGCCGCCGGCCTGTGCCGCCGCTGGCGGTGGCGCGGCGAGCCGCCCGCCGGCCCGCCCTCCCACCGCGCCGTCAGTGCGCGGCGGCAGCACGGGCCCCTCCCGCGACACGGAGGGAGGGAGGGCGGGGCAGGGTCAGCTTCCCCGCTGCCGTGGGCTGCAGCCCGCGCCCAGCGGGGGCCAGCTCCCCCGCGGGTGCAGGGGTGGGCGGGAGAAGGGGGATGCTGGGGCGGGGAACCCAGGCCGGTATGGAAAATCGTGGGTGAGAGACTGTTAAAGCGTGACTTTTGCAAAGAAAAGTGGGAGCAGAAAGGAAACACCGAGGAGAGGTGTGAAAGAACCAGATCGGCAGGTAAGAAAGGGGCAGGGAGCTGAAAGGAAGCTGTCCCGTGGGATGGGAGCTGGGCAGGCCGACCCGCAGAGGAACAAGCGCCGGGTCGTAATGATGGGCTGGGCAAGTGGCAAAAAGAAAAAGGAGAGTTAGCAATCCAGGTATCCCCAGAGAGAATGATGCAAACTGCCTAGAAAAAAGGCATAATACTGGAAATGACAGGGACGTACACTCCTCATTTCCCAGTGGAACAAACTGCATGTATTGGGCCTTGGTGAAAGTGCCTTTACCCACAGTAATAGAACAATTCTGCCAGTAGAGATGCCCGTGTCAGAGAAATCTCTTTGCCCCCCCGGGATCTTCAGCTGAGTATCATGTTATGATAAACCTGCTGAGCAACAGATTCCTCAGACTTCTTTTAGAGTCTCGGAACCACATGGGATAACAAACACGAACAGTCCTCAGATGGCTGGTAAGGGCATTGGAGTAAAATAAGAGGAAATCTTCGGACTTCTGGTAAACAGAATTGCAGCAACTTCTTCTGTAGATTGGGCTGGGGTGAGGCAACCGTGGGTGGAGAGCCTGAGAACCCAGCAGAGTAGCCTGGGAGTGCTGGGAAGTAGGTTGTTGCTGGCAGAAGGTCAACAGCAAGTGGATACTGATATGAATGAGCACTTTGATAGTGAAAAGGACAGGGAGAGATGGGTGGTATTTTTTTTTCACACAGCCTGTTTTCCTCTGTTAGTGTCAGGCACAAATGCAGCTAAAACCCTAACTGCACGTGGCTGGTTAGGGGCGTATCTGAAACCGCATTTTTTTTGTAACTCTGTTGGGCAACTTGTTGTGAGTATTCTCATCGCATGAGTCTGTTTTTGTTATTGCAATTTGTTACTTGGTCACCGGTGTGAGACTAACAGATTACCCTTGGAGGCTTAGGTAGATTTTGGAGCTCCGTGGTGTGGATGAGTGAGACCAAGGGCACCTTGGCCCCTCACCTGACCAAGGGCAGGGTGAAGTCAAAAGAGGGGTTGCATGCACTGCTCAGGAGTTCATGTCTCCCAGCCCCAAAATGAGTTTGTCTGGGATATGCATGGGTGGCTGGCCCTGAGGGACAGTTCCAGATGACCCCAGAACCTTCCAGCAGAGACTTGGCCTGGCAGTCCAGAAGCTGTAAAAAGCACAGCCAGAAGCTACCAGAGGGATTTATCTTGCTATGTATGCTGACCTGAAGCTGCAAGATGCTGCCTGCTCCAAGAATCCGGACTCTCCAGGGACCTTTTTGGCTGGCCAGTCAGTCTCCAGGACTTAGTGCTTCTGTATCTGCATGTGTCTCCTTGTGTGTTCCCTCCTGAATCCTGCACATTTCTCCATTGTACTTTCACCAGCTCTTTGCCTCAAAATAAATTGAAAATAGTTTGTACTTGACAAGTTGCTCCTTTGAGAAACAATTAAAACAATGTTAACTCAGACAAATGAACCTTCGTAAGACTAAAATCAGTCAATTTCTTGCAGTTCTGCCTGGGACAGGATTACGGGTGATTCCTGGGGATCTAAGTGTTCTGAAAAAAGTGGCACTTAGAAGTGTTTGTGTGTGAAACAGAGCTTTGAGGTATGTGACATCAGTAGCTCTGATGCTTGCTGAATGTAAATAGGGCAAAATTTTAAGTGGACTTTGATCAGTATATAATACCTAGATCCTTTATAGATTACCACCCTGGCTAACACCCATAGGTCTTCAAAGCCTCCAGTATGTGCTGTTGAGCTTAGAAGCACAGGAGATTGCTGTCCTTTGCACATCTGGGCTGGAAGAACCTCACTTTAATGAGTTTCACAGCTCATTTCATTCCTAACAGATGAGCAAAGTCAATTTCCCTTTGGCATTTACAGTTGAACTAAATATGTTTGCATATATTTTCAGGCTTCCACAGTCTAGTTTGTCTGCCTAAGCTTGTCATTGTAGAAAGGCAGTGGTATATAAATTCACATATCTCAAGCACAGCCTTATACCTTCACTTGTGATCTTTTGCGTGTCATATGTTAAATGGGGAGCCTGCATTTGTATTGTCTATTGTGAGCAAGATGGGTGAATTTTATGTCCAAGTCATTCAGGTTTTGTTCATTTACCAGTGAGTACAGAGGCTGTGGCAGAATGCAGTCTATCACAAAGTTATCAGACCAGCAGTCAGAAGAAACGATCAAAAATGGGTATGTTTTGAGGAACTTTGATGGTTAGAGCAGAGTAATTGAAGCACCAACATGAACCTTACTTTCCTTCAGAGAATTTCTACTACTTGTGCACTGGCAAATTCAATCTGCTCTTCCCAGACAGGATGAAGCAAACCTAAATTCTGGGAAATAATAAGAGAGCCAAACAACCCCAAACTTCCAAATCTACTCTAGTCCTAGCTAGATAACTGCACTAAGCTGTAAATCCAAGATGTTTCAATCTAAGAATTCCTCATTTCTTGTGACATTTTTGACCTGCATGGATTTTTCCCAACTGGGAAAAGTGGGTAGATTACTAGTGACTACATAAATCACAGCACTCCTGAACGTGCACACATGCTAACATAGAAATTTAGAGAAGCACAGATGAAAGTAATTAATTCTCAAGCCCAGACAGCCTGAGACTGAGAAACTGTGCTTTCTGCTGCTACCCAAGAACCTAAGAGAATTGAGGGACCAGTCTGGAAGCAAGATGCCATCCATTCCTGTTTTAATTACCTAGGCTATTAGTCTGGAGGCTGATACAGCTACTCATTTTATCACAGGACAAGTTTCAATAGATGCAAAGTATTGATTTTTTTTTTTTTGTGGTGATCTATCTTATTTTTGATAGAGTAGTACTGAAGGTGGAATACTCCCTCCTAATGAGCAATGACTTTTCTTCCTCTAAGATGTCATCAAGCCAGGTAGGTTTCATATGATGGTGGGAAGGACAACCTCCTAGAAGATGTCCTTGTTTGATAAGGGTGTGTACCACAGTGAATTTATGCTGATACTTTTGGTCTGAGTTTGGCCCAGACAACTATAAAAGTTTTGTTCTTTCCCTGCCAAGTTTTGAGAAAACAAATACTGATAAACGGGTACCTCATCCTTGGAGAGAGAGCTTCTTGTATAAACTGTTTTAATTGGTGTTCTGTGATTGGCTAATTGTCCTCCAAGGTCGCTTGAAGGAGAAAGTGAAGACTATAATGATGAAGTAGTGCCCCCAGACTCATTTGGAAAAGACCCCCCGAGTGCAGTACGCAGGCACAGGGAAAGCCAAGTGTGTGCAGAAGAGATGCACTTACATAACTAAGGGGTGGGACGGAGAGCCTCTGGCTGGGCAGTGATGACCACTCCTGCTGAGGTTGAGGTCACTCAGTTAATTGTATAAAAGCAGATAGTGCTTTCTTAGAGGGGAGCTAGCATCACACCAAGGACAACGTTGCCTTTGGCGGGGATACCTGCCAGTTTGTGAACTTACTGACTCTCCAAGGATGCAGCTCCTGCTATGGGTAATTATAGGCACGCTAGGTCGGTAAGGTGACTTTATGGGCAACAGATGGGTAACTGGGGAGGTCATGCTGGGGGCTTATTTCTCTCCTCCTTCCTCCCTTTTGGGTTTGTTTGTTTTGTTGGCCACCTCTTGGTAATAAATATTGGTTTTTGTTAAGCTTTCAACGGTGTCATGGTCTCAAGATTCGGTATGTTTCGAACCCTCTCTAATACAGGGTGTTGTTGGGATAAATATGTGCATGAAAAACCATCAGTATAAACATTGGGGAAAAAAGCAACTTGCACAGCTGAGTCATCAGAATCCATGAATGGATTTATATATAAAGATATAAAGATATAAATAAATAAATAAATATCTACATAGAGAACCGCTTTGTTTGTGAGGCATTAAAATGGCTCTGTGGAGGTGATGCAAGTGAAACTACTTCATAGCAGAATGAACTCACAGAGGCAGTTAGTGAAGAAAAGAAACACCCAGCTGCGACAAGAAGAAATTCTCCTGACTCCTCAGATCTGATCTTCCAGAAATACCTAAAGCACAATTTCAAAGACAAGCCTAGGAATAAAAGTCCTAACTTTTCAGAATACTAAAAATCAAGGACTGAGTATTTAATCAATAAATGTTTTATAACCGTTAAATATTTTTATACTTTTCCTCTCATCAACTCTTAAGCCATCCGTGTTCCACACCAGTAAACAACATCTACCTGTCTGTAGGCCATCATTGTGTCACCCCTGTTAGCCAACTATCTCCTCCCTCAAAATGTTAGTAGTATTTTGTTATATTATACTCAGAGCAATGACTCCCACCTTGATCTTTGCTGTGCCTAGATCAGACATACTACAAGAAAAAATGTACTTCCCTCCGAAACATCTGTGTATTCCAGGGGCAATGGATGGTATCTAGCTCTGCAAAATCTTACCATCTGAGACATCTATGATGACATCTTAGACAATCACAGCTACAAAAGTACATCTGACTCAGTAAAGTGTCAGGAAAATACAGGAACATGCAACCTGCTCCACTAAAATACTGAACTGAATTTGTGCACATTGACATTTCAGGGATAATGCCTAAACTGCACAAGAATCTGTCTTTAGGTAGGATTAGATTGCATTTACGTGAGATTAAGAACCTAACCCAAAATAGCAGTTTATTCTATTGTCTAAAACAAGTGAAATATTTGTTCTCATGCCTTCTTTCTTGTCATTTTTCAATCTTACACCTCACTTTTCCATTTGTCACTTGGGATGATTCCTTCTAGGATTCTATGCCTTCTTTGCTCTAATGAAGCCCTTCTTCTACATCTCTTTTCTGTTTGGGAAATGCTGGTGTGTGAAATGATACAGATTTCCACTAATAAAGGATGCTCTTTGAACTTAGTGCCATGGACCTTTTGAGCATGTTGATCAGAGAGATGCTTTTTTCTGCAATAATTTCATCATCTCTGAAAGGAACCCAATCCTACAATTAATTTCCCACTATCAATATAATTTGTTTTTCACAGATTCCCACTTTTGACAAGATGAGATCTCTGATAATTTCTTAAGAGGTGTATTACTTTTAATTGATATCATAAACATAAACATAATTGCTGTCCTAATTCAGGACAGGCAGACTAGTCTACCTGCATTATTTGCAAATATTAAACAAAGAAGTTCCCTGTATGGTAAGTTCCAAGGAGTTTAATCTATCTGGAAGAGTTGCCCAGACAAATGAGCTGTGATAACATCTGCCGAGTTCCAATGGGCTAGGTTAATCCAGTATGAGCTGGTAGCACAGGTAATGTTTCTTTTCCTGTACATTACTTGGATAGGGGGCTGGAGGAATATGGAAACTGTGGTGGCAACTATTAATTGGCCTCAGCAATAGAGGATGTCAAAGATGTTTGGCCTTGGGCTGTGTGATTAGAAGAGCGGTTGCCAGTTTATGTTAGTGACTTAATCTGAAAGGTATTAAATTGTTAAGACAACAGTCTTTTTGGAGTGCCCACCATAGATCATCATCCCTTACCATGTAGAAGCTGAAGCCCAAGAACTGCAACACACAGAAGCTAAACTGTCATCTACAGACTCAGCATGTCAACCAGTCAGAAGGAGTGACCTGTTCCTCTGGGATTACTGGTATAGGACTTGTCTAAACTAGACTGGTGGAGCTGAAGCTCTAATCTGTGTGTGATGTGTTTGCAGAACAGGAATCATTATCCACTTACCCATCCTCTCAGGCAAACTGTGTATCACTGAGTACATTATCACACCACCCTATCTCCTCGTGACCATGGGATGCACGGTGTAGATCAGAGACAACTTTCATTCAAAAAGCAGTGACAGCTGTCCTGCACCCCTACTTCTGGTGCAAAGGCTGGTCTTAAGCTTTGCAACTGGAAGTAGGTCCCGTGGTCTTTCTCCAAGAATGCCATTCCCTACACTTCCAGTTAAAGCCCTGCCTTGTTTACACTGGAGGTAGACTGAGGGCCGTCAGGACAGGAAATCTTCCCTCTGTCCATGGGAATTTAGAGCCATTTAATATTGAGTAAAATTTCTCATAAATTTAAGAGACTATGCCTCTGCTCAAAAAACACGCATTACATGAGGATGTTTAGAACAAGAAGATGTTTGTAGAAGGGAATTAGCAGACATTAATGGATGAAATTTTCACAGTAAATGAAATCATCAGAAGGGGTTAGATACTTAAAAGACTATTGTCACAGAGCTAGTCAGGGACCTTTTACCCCAGAGAACTTCAAGAAGCGAACCAGAGTTTACAGACTTTTAGGTTATGTGACTGAAGGCTCATTCCCATGAACACAAAGGAGCAGAGACAAAATGGTAGACAGGAAAACCCCAGTAACTGCACCCAGTGCTGACTCAGCCCCTGGCAAAGTTGTTTCAAGGGCTAGAAGAGGGACCCACCAGTCCCGTGGGTTGGGAGAATACCCCCAGCCAAGTCAATGGAAGACACTTCCCATCAATCCCATTACAGACTCAGAGAGAATTACTACCTGCAGGAGCATGGGACTCACCATGGGAAGTTGGAAAGAAGATTGGAGTTGTACAAGACTTACTATTTAGGGGAAGAATCAAAGTTGGGAGAGGGAAAGATCAAATTGGACTGGAGAGGAACAAGTGTGGAAAAATACAGGAGAGAAGAGATAAAAGGAGCTGGACATACATAAACAGGTTACCGGTCAGTAGGCTTGTGCTGAAGGACAGCAAGGGCTGGGGCCTTTGCCAGCCAGGGCTACATCTCTGGTAGGGGATGGTTTTGGTGTGCTCAAGGACACAAATAGCCAAGCTGTGCCAATGATCATGAAGAAATGGAAAAGCATCCAGAAGTAACTGAAGCAAGAACTGGAAAGCAATAACAAATCAGAAAACAAGTGGTATAATTATCAATGAGGTATTCTCTAACTAATACTGTAAATAAGGACATGGAAGGGTACTGGGGGCTAAAAAAAGACCTTAGAGAGGGAGGACCTATGACCCTGCTCCAGGATACAGACCGTCTCTGCATCCTCCGAATTCAGGGACCAGAAAAGAGTGAGGGATACTCAAGACCCACACATGACCCTGTGCTATGATGACACAGCACGTCAGGAACAACCACACTGACCTACCCATGCTGCCTTCAGGATTGCACCATCTCTACTGCAGAGTGAGGAGCTTATGAAGAGAACTCACAGTGCCAGCCTACCTAATGTTCTCCTTCACTGGACTATCTCTGCCATGGCACAGGGAAGTCATGTAATCTGTAAAATGTCATATATCTGTCTCTTAAACATAATTGTCAGACTGGGGAGGAGGTGGTAGAGTTGAGCTCTGTGGGAAGGTCCCAGACACGCTGGACATAGCTAGTCTCCACCTGACCCACCACAGGCCACAGCTGAACACACCAGCCAAGTGGTGGTGTCTCTGAGCCACCAGATGGGTTTGTAGCACCTCTTAAACAGATGTGTGTGAAAAAAGGGCAGAAAACACTAGAACAATAGAAAAAAAAATTACCAGATTGGAGGAGAAGGATAGAGAAAACCATGTCTGAGCTGGGTCCATGAGGCATGACTCTAAAAGCACTGCTACTGATGGAGGAACCACCACGCACTGACCCCAATCTCTGCACTGCCCATTGCCTCACCAAAGGGACTGACAGCAATTTGCAGTATGAGGGGACAGGAGAAATAGGAGAGGGGAGACTGAAGAAGAGTTTCTTTTTATGAGGGTTTTTTTGTACTGCATTGAAGAACTGGGTCTCTGAATATCCTCCCAGGAGGGTTTCACTACCACTACCCCTTCTGAGTAATTTCGTGTTATTATCAGGAACATGACTGTCCCCCAAACTAAATTGTTCTTGTGTAGAAAGAAATACAGACAAGCCTTATACCAGTGAAGTCCTGATCTTCTTCCCAGGTAAAACTCACTTTGAATTCAAACAGAACTCGGTAGATCTTCTGACCTTAGGAATGAAAATGAAGGCTATTACCAACATATTAAACTCTCACCCTAACACCTCTTCGAGATGTCTCAAATAGCACTTGAATGTCTTTGCTCTCAGTTCTTCAGTTTTTATGCTCCAGAATGTGTCTAGGTTCAAAAGGAAAGCTCTCTGATTTTACAGGAATCGGCCAAAGATGTTCAGGATTTCTCAGTGTTCTAATCCTGGAATGCTGCCACTCGCATGTTGTTCTCTATATATCTGCTGAAGGACGTGGCGTTGAAAGAAAGGAAGCTCCTTAAAGCTACCTTATATGCTGCGGCAGGAAAATGCTGACAAGCAGCGCTGTCCACTGGAGGGCAGTGAAAGGCTGGGGAAACCTGAAGTGAGAGCTTCTAAATACAGCCCCTAACTGGAAAGATCACATCCGTGAAGGAATCCCCGCAGGAGCAGGTACTACACTGAAGGGGATTACATTCTGGGGAGGAATCCACACTGGGGAAGTTGAAAAGCATAAGAAACATGGAGTGCCAAGAAAAGAAACCACTACACACTGATGTCAATCTCTTGTGGTGCCTGCTGCCTTGCTGAAGGGACTGAGTGTAGCATTGGCAAAAGCAAGCAGGGGGGAGACTTGAAGGGGCAGGAGAGGCTTGAAGAAAGGGGGCAGGAAAGGTGTCTGGAATGAAGTTATTTTCCTTAGGCATTTAATTTTTATCTTGTTTCTCAGTACCCCTGATTCAGTAATTAAAAAATATGTAGTTGGCAAAAAAAAAATTAAAAAGCATCGAAATTTCCCAATATGAAACTGCTTTCCCACAACAAGTGGACAGACTAGAAAAGGCAATATTATGCTCATCTTTCTTATGATTATGCTTTATTTAGGAGCTCGACTGGCTGCAACGGTGTAATTTAGTGGAGAATGTGGATCCTTGAGCTAGGAGCTGCTTTGGAATGGTTCCTGGCATATTCAGACCTTAAAAGAAAGAACAAAGAACAAATGTTAAAGGCAGCAAGAGTGAGAAGCTCTTGTGTTTTGTCTGCAGATAAGGAGGTATTAAGAGACCTTTCTGGTGTGGGGTTCATCTAGGCCATTTTCTTTTCTGAGATTGTAGGTGAAAGGCTGTTCATGCTGGCAAATGTGGCAAGGAACCCTGAATCCACCTTCAGAGATATCACACTCTACATTGAGATCTTACTTGATGCTATAAGTAAAAGGCAACTCCTGTTGTAGTGATCTTTGTGAAGCTCATGTGAGACATGTGATTTGAGCAAGTGCAGGTGAAATAAATTTGGATTGAGGGAAGATGCTGCTTTTTTGGAGAAGATTGTGTACTGTGAAGATGTGTTATGTCGGTGTGTGCACACTGGCAAATATCAAGTTGGGGTAATTGGTGAGAAGGATAAGAGGCTTGGAAGCCATATATTGGAGCTGCCATAGGTCTAGGCTGGATACTAGGCAGACCAGAGTCATCTGACAGTTTCCTCCTGGAGGGACCAAGGAGTCCAAGCCAATCACTGGAGAGGCTGTGAGGTCAGGTGTCAACTGAGACCCATTTGCTTGTATATGTGTCTGAGTCAAGGGAGACAAGAGGATCCAGGGACAATTACTGGGGAGATCCTTAATGCATATGTGTAGATGTTGGTCTGTGTGGGGTCATGCAAAGAAAACTGGAAGGCCAAGGGTCCAGGGTCAGTTTCTGGACAGACTGAGTACCTGAACTGTACACATTCCATGGCCTATTGTACATTAATATATGTACATATTTCACAATAAAAAAACCCTTTAACTGACAAAAAGGTGGGGAGATCAGGATGTTCGTGCTTCTGTTTGTGTGATCAGCTGTGTATATATAGATACACAGAGTGTACAGTATCTCTGGGACTTGTTGGGAATAGAGGCAATAGTCCACGTCAGTGCTGACTGCATCTGGCAAATGGAGCTGTGGCAGCCTGGCCTCTGTTGGGCTACCAGCTTCAGCAATCCCCAAGCCAATGAGTTTTTCCTCACAATATAGAAAGAAGCTCCATCATTTGCAGATGAGTGACTCTCCACAAAGTACACCACTCTAAAGCTAGAAGTGGATGCACCCGAGCCTCTATTCAGAAGACTATTTATCTGTATTGCATGTGCAACAGCCATTTAATCCACCAACAAAAGGTCACTATGAATGCAGTGCAGCAGAAAAGTGCTGAAGCTTCAACTCACAAAATTTACTTACAGTGTGGAAGTGCAGGGACAGAATTCGTGATTTTGCTAACCCAAGAAATTAAAGAAAGATCTCTGGAGTATGTCCAACATCCTCCCAGTTCTTAAAACATACCTATGCCATAAAACAAAGGTGTAACATCTGTTATCTGTAATGTTTCCGTGTATGCCCTCTGGGTGTACTATTGATTTGGCAGAACTCACATCTTAACATTTAGAGTATGACAATGAATGTTAAAGATTTTCCTGAATAAGCAATCAACGGAACTACTTCTTCTTCCTAAAACATATGCTATGGTCTGGCATGCTGAATACATGCAATATATGTACAGAGGGACTTGCTCTTTACTCTTTAAAAATCAAACATTACCAAAGAAATAGTTAATATTTACCCAGAATATCAGAGAGAGCTTTTAACAGAAGAGCATTACATTTCTGTCCCCACCCACCCCACCCCCATCCGGGAATTTTATAGGAACTTTAGAAGAGAATAGGACTATTTTAGTTGGAAGGAACCTCCAATGATCATCCAGTCCAGCTGCCCAACTGATTCAGAACTGACTAAGCTAAAGCATGTTATTAAGGGCATTGTCCAAATGCCTCTTAAATACTGACAGATTCGGAGCATCCACCACCTCTCTAGGAAGCCTGTTCCAGTGTTTGACCACCCTCTCGATAAAGAAATGCTTCCTAATGCCCAGTATGAACCTCTTCTGGCACAGCTTTGAACCACTTTGAACAGCTTTGAATTTCCACACATCCTGCCACTGGATAATATGGAGAAGAACTCAGCACCCCCCTCTAGATTTTCTCTCCTCAGGAAGCTGTAGAGAGAGATGAGGTTGCCACTCAGACTCCTTTTCTCCAACCTAGATGAGCCTATTCAAGGACTTTCACATCCTTCTTAGATTCTGGGGCCCAGAACTGCACAAAGTACTTGAGCTGAGGCTGCACCAATGCTGAATAGAGTGGGATAATCACTTCTCAGCCCAACGCTAGATTCCTTTGCAAGGCCTCTTGGCCCTCAAGAGAGTCAACCTCACCTCTCAGTCTGCTACCATCAGCAAACCTGCTAATGGTGCCTTCAGCTCCTGCATCCAGATCATTGATAAATATATTGAACAGTACTGGCTCTAGAATTGATCCCTGAGGAACACTGCTGGTGACTGGTCACAAGCTGGAAGTAGCGCCACTCACTACAGCCCTTCAGCCAGTTCTTCACTCAGCACACCATGGATCCACTTATCCCACAGCTGGACAGCTTGTCCAGAAGGATGCTGGGGGGAACAGTATCAAAAGCTGTACTAAAATCCAGAAAAACTACAGCCACTGCCTACCCTTCATCCACTAGGCAGGTGACCTTATTAGAGAAGGATACCAAACTAGTTAAACAGGAATTTTCCTTTGTGAACCCATATTGACTGTGCCTGATGATTGCATTTTTCTTTAAATGATTTTCAATAATACCCAGTATAATCTTCTCCACAATTTTTCCAGGAACTGAGGTTAGGCTAACAGATTTGTAGTTCTCTGGATCTCTCTTCATGTACTTTTTTGTAGATGCAAGTAATATCCAGTCAGAAGGGACCTCCCCTGACTCTCAAGACCTTTGGTAGATGAACAAGTGAGCTCCTGCCATAACATCCACTAGCTCCTTCAGAACTCTGGGATGAATCTCTTCATGGACTTGTGAGCATTCACCTTATAGAGCTGGTCCCTTACAATTTCAGTGTCCACAAATGGAAAGTCACTGTTCCCACACCTGTGATCCTCTGACTCAGGGGACTGCGTAAGCCTTCATGATGGTCCTAAAGTGTGGCTAGATCAAAGCTGGAGTTCAGATGTATGCATACAGTCATGGCAGTCACTCTGAATTTATTCTGGTCAAACTCAAAAATCTGGTTTGTCATTTCTAGATAGCAGAAAGCCTCATTCTTTCTTTTAGTAAAATTCTGACTTACTTGTAGGGAAATGGGAAAAGGTGTGAAAGGTGTGACAGTTCCAGATGGGTCAAAACACAAGTAAGTACATATTTGACTACAAATTTAGGAGGTTCTTTTTCTTAACTACGCATTGTCTAAGATATTGTACTTTTTACAACTCCAGGAAGCACAATGATCTTTTCATAATGGAAAAATAATCAGCTATTTGAAAAAGTTTTAGCTCACTGTTAATGCAATGTAGATAATGGAAGTTCATCCTTAACATGCTGAGACAATTGAACAACCATTGATCCGTACTACTCATAGAATCAGAAGGTGTCTTGAAAGTGGTCACTGTAGCCTGAGGTGCCATGATGTGCCTGATGAAGTTATGGCTGATATCACTGACTTGGAAGGCTGGGCAATGGTGACAAGGGGTTTTGTGGTAGAAGTGGGATGAGTGGCAGTGGTGGATTAAGGGATACTAGTGGACTAAGGGGTTGCTGGGGAGGGGAGTACCTGAAAAATTTGTATGTCAAAGAAATATCACACAGAAAAGAAATGTAAACAGAAGAAATGGGGCACACAACAAAAATTAAAGCTTTTATAAAATAGCGACTTTGTCATAGAATCATGTAAGTGATTCCTGTAAATCAGCACAGACATTCTTTTTCTTCTTTCACAGATGTAATACAAGTTTTCTGGGATATTACATTTATCATACCCAAACAGAACCACAAAGCAACAATCATAGTTGTTACATGGGTATCCAGTGTGGAATACCAACTCTTTGCCTGTGTATTTCCTGTGGGAAGACCTAACTTGTAGCTTTTAGGACTGAAAACCAGTTAAGGAAAATTCATAAGAAAAAGACCAAATAAAATTCTGGTGAGTGTTATAATTTGCAAACTTTTCACTACCTTATATTGTTATAAAGGCTATAAAAATCTGAAAGGTAGAGAACACTTCACCATGAAACAGCTAAGCTTTCAGATAAAAACTTATTTTTGTGAACTCTCTCCCAATAGAAGTCTAAGAATAATTCCCTATCATTAACTTTTGTTTCAATATAACAGAGAAAGAGAATTCTGTGATCAATTTTAGTCCTAGCGGAATCATAACAGAAATAGGAAAAGGAATAGGAATGACTAAAACTACCTGGTTACATATCTTAGTAAAAAACGTTTAGGAAAGCACTTCAATACATGAAGTTAAGTGGCTGCTTAACATTTCTGTAACCTGGGAACTCAGCTCTGCAAATGTCAGGAAGACTAGTATTTTCTTAACAATTATATTGAAACAAACAAACGAACAAGCAAACATGATTAAACATTGCTTCCTTTGTGCTAATTGGTGAGAAAAACTAAATTTTTGTTTAAAGGTATATTAAACCGTACGTTCAAAATGTCTTCCAGTAACTTCCCACATGGTGAAAGTTCAACTAAAGTAATGCTACAGTCAGGGTGCAGCTTGCATCATTTACTTATTAGTGCCTTGCCAAGATTAAAACAGAGAGTGGAATGCAGTTCTACAGGTCTGGTTGACACCTAATCTCTTTAACTTTTATTCTACTTTACCAAAACATTTTCCTCTCTCTCCTCACTCAAAGACAGTGTTTAGGAACTGTTCAGAATAAAAATACAAAGGCCTAAACTCCAACGTGGATGAAAGAACAGACATATTTAAAAAAACCCCAACTTTAAATACTTAATACTGAAATACTCTATCCTTGAGGAAAGGTAATTTTTTTTTTCTGAGAAGGAATTGATATGAGACGTGAGCATATTATTAAACTAAAATTTCTTCAGGCAGGAAATTTCAATGAAATGGCTTTCCTATATGTAGGAATTTTAGTAAAAAAGAATTTAAAGCTGTTTACCTCTGCATTATTTCTATAACCCTATGGTATCTCTCTCTTTTCTACAGTATCTTTTTATATGTAGAATATTTTTATTTATTCCAATGTCTGGTATTATTTGTGTTTTGTTTGGTTGTCAAAAATGGAAAGGAAGAAAAAATAATTTGATCTTAGTTCCACATAAAAGTTGATATTCAATTTCTGTTTTTTCTTCTTTAACACCTAATATGCTTTTACAGAATGCTTTTTCTCCAAGTATGATTTAAAATGTCAGAAGACATGTTTTTATTAAAAAAAATTTAAAAAATCTCCACTTCTTTCAATGTAGATATGAACCAAAAAATAACAGAATAAAAGAATCAATAGATCAGTAAAAGAATGTAAGATTTCAGAAAGGACCTGTCAAAAACCATGTTTCTGAGACAATAAATGTTAAAACTGCTGAAATCACCCTGCATGATCACCTTAATAATCATTGCTGTGTTCAGGTTTGGGTTCTCCAGTACAAGAAAGAAAATGGCACAGGAGGGTGTCCAGCAGAGTTCAAAGAAATGGCCAGGGCTCTGAAGAATATGACATCCAAGGAGAAGCAGAGGGAACCTGGAGAAAAGAAGGCTAAGGGGGATTTTTTTTGCAGTTTGCACCTTCCTGATAGCATGCAGCAGAAGGACAAAGGCCAACAATCACAATTTACAACAAAAGAATTTCTGACTAGATAAAAGGACTTATATATTTTTTTATTTGTTGTACCATGAAGATACTTAGACACTGGAACAAGGACCCAGAGAACTGTGAAATATTCAGCCTTGGGGATATTCAAGCTTAACAGGACATGACCCTGAACAACCTGCTCACACTGACCCTGCTTTAAGTAAGGGGTTGGGCTAGATGGCCTCCAGAAATCCCTTCCAACTAAAACTATTTTGCAATTCTATGAATAGTTTTTGATAAACCTGAAGTTCCCTATCTTAATAATATTGCATTGATGCAGCCCAAGTCTGCAACACTGCAAATTCAGTTGGATGAACTGCTTGTGTGTCAGGCCAAACTGTCTTCAAATTATACTAGCTGATTTAATTGAAAAATTTCTTCTGCCTGGAATCCACATTTTGTTTGTGGTGGATCATCCCAATGCTGCCCTAGATGTTCTTACCAACAACTTTTTCACCAGGGTGTGAAGGAAAAGTGACAGTACCAATAAGGCGTAAAAACAAACACAGAAAGACTCTCCCAACTTTTCTGTTAGGTTGGGAGTGAAGACAGGGGTCTCATTTGCCTGTAAAATACTTTCCTACCCTTAAACCTGTTTTTGTCAGGACCTGATTAATCTCTTCTCAACCTTAGTCTGTATATAAGTATGATGCCCAGCACTCCATCCCAGTGCAGGGCAGGGATCCCATGCTGAAGGCTTGAACTAAATGGTGAACACAACACACACTGGATTATCAGGTCTCAGGCCTATAGTGCAGGCCAGAATGACCAGGTTGTCTGCTTTGCCCAGTCTGACAGAAATGCAGCCAAAGACACCTAAGTGATCCCCACAAATTCGTATTGCCAGGAGTTTCTCCCTGCAAAACAAAACACAAAGTCTTCACAAACTTTGGGAATATTTATTAGATTATAATTCCTAAATTAGCTTTCAGATAGGGTTGTACTCCAGTCTGTATAGACAAAACTCTAGGCAATTTGCTGGGTCTTTTCAAATGTTATTTTCATAGTCATCAGTGTCATCAACTAAAAAAAACCCCAAACTCTTCTGTTTAGCCCAAAGAGCAGATGATGTTAGTTAAAGAGGAGTCATTGTAGGCTGCAGCTGCACAGTCAGAGGTGTTAAATGCTATTCCATAAAACCACTGGGAGAATACAATTCTCTTAAGAGAAAGAAGTCTGTCAGACGGTTGAAGAAGAGTTTCCTTCATTTCAGGGACAGAGAGTTTTGAAAAAAAAAATCATGCTTTCAATATGTCCTAAGTAGATTTAAATTTTGATGGTCCTTGGGCTTTATTATGTCTGCCTTTCTGAGACTGAGTTCATGGTTTGAAGCTGTAATCTCCAGTTGTTCCACTAGCTCTTTCAATATCATTTGTGTTGCTGTCAGTGCTGGAAGATTAAAAATTTGAGGGAGCTGTGTTTGGACTCAGTGTGAAGCCAGTGTCCTTTGAGATTTTGCTGGTTATTACTGAAATTAACACCCACATAGGTTTACTTAGGCCTTGGAAACACTACATTTGCAACAAAACCCCCATTTTTTTCCTGAGTACAGTTTCAAGCAGAGGGTCACATCTCAGGTGAACAGGAAGTGAAGATGGTGTGTGAGACTAGAATTACAGATGCATAGACTTGTCTGACCTTGTATTGATTGCCCCCAAAATGACTCTGTCTTACAATGTTGGCTCTGGTGACTTTCAATGACAATCAAGTACCTAAATTCTATTATTGCTATTTTCGAATAAATAGAACTCATCACATATTGAAATTCTCACTCCTCCTCATTTAGTTGCTTTTGCTTAGTTAATATCTTTTTTGACATTACAGTGTGAAAACATATCCTTCTTCATATTTTATTCTTGGTAGAGACAGCAGAACCACCCCTGCACCACAGGTGGGTTTTGCACTCGGTAGCTTACTGTGATGTTTCTCAGATTAAATTTTTTTAATGGCTAATTTTAGATAATATTAGAATATTTTAATTTTAAAATGGTTATTTCTTTCATCTGCAAATCCCTTTTTTTTCCCCTACAGAAACAGGATGGGAAGAAATCTTTTGGCTATCAAAGCTAATGCCTTGCTGCCAGGTAGTTCATTTCTTGTTCCTGCTATTTCTATGGAAAATCTGTTCCAGGCTGTGATGGTCCTAATAGACATAGCTGTATTGTAAATGTTAGTAAGGAACTCTTCTCATTTTCAGCTTAAACCTAATAATATTTCATATACACATGTTTGTCCTGGTACTAACATTGTGTTTTACTTTAGAAAGTTTCTTTCTAGGGTTTGCTCTCAGTTGCATTTTTGACAGCCTTCCTATCTCATCTCAGTGTCCTTTGCTAGACTAACGAGTCAAGCTCCCATGGTCTTCTACAGATCCTTCTGCATCTTTCTACATATTTGTCTTGAATACAAGTAACCAGCACAAACCCTAACTTTCATTAAAAGTCTCCCCAGGACTTTGTATAGTCTAACACATCTCTGTCTTGATTCCAGCTGATACACTGTGTGATTCCATTTGCCCTTTGTGCAGCTATTGGGACTTTTCAGCTCATGGCCATCCCAGGAACAGCAAGTATTTCTTTCCCTTAGTTTCCAAATAGTGAACTACGAATCTCTGTTATTGGTTTCCCAATAAATGACATTGTGTTCTGTAGTGATACGTTTAACCTCAGTCCCAAGGCTGCACATGTTTTTCAAGTAGCGTTCAGACATTTTTAACCAACTTCTAACTAGGAAAAATAAGAAAATAATGAAGCAGCAGAGAAAAACTACCTTACATATTGTTTTATTGTTCCAGTTGTTTATCCTAATTTCACTCATTATAGTTTGACATTTGTTTTCTTCCTTTATTTTTCTAAGAGAAAAGTGGTTATGTTAAGAAGGTGTTATAAGACAATGAAAAAATATGAAATGTGAAAACATGCAGTTATTGAACTAAAAAATAAATAATATTTTACTTCTTAATAAAACAAAAGCTTTTATTAAAGAAATGCTATTTGGAAAACCCTTTTGATATTTTCCCAGAAAAAGCTTAATCAAGGAAAAATCACTCTATTATTCTACAAATGTAATACATTAAGCAAAATAAATTTATTTAGAGATGGTAATTCTCACATGTAGCATGGATAAAGAAATAGTAAAGAATCCCAAAACGCTGTGGAGAAAAACATAATCTGACCATGAAGGACCTCTAGTGGCACACTATACTTCCAATTAAAAAAGCCCTAACATTATGCTTGCTCAGCATTTTATAAGGAATCACTTTTGCAGTTTCAGATTTTAAGTTCAATTCATGAGATTTTTTTTCTCTTTCCTTTTGTCGATAAGGCAAATCCAGAAATACAATTTTGTTACAGTGATATACAGTGAAGTGTCTAAGTGTACAATGACATTGCCCTTTAAACTCCCTGAAACTTAAAGCAGATGCTGTCAACTTAAAAATTATGTTCTGTGTTTTTACTTATTATCATTATCTACTTTTATCACCTAGTCAAACTTACAATTTTCTCAGCACAAGGAACCGCCTGATAGGACACACTGAAATGAAACTGTTTAACAAAAACAAGTTGAAAGCAGATGAAGATACAAGATCTATGTCTGTGTCTCATTTGTCATGGTTGTGCTAATTCTTTTATTTGTTCTCAGCTCGAAAGTAATTTTTTTTTTTTTTTTGAAAAGCAGCAAAAAAAAAAAAAGCTATGCTGGTACTTTTGAGTTATTCTTCATCCATTCTATAAGATATCTAACTATAAGAAATATTTGGATTGCTAGTTCCTTTCAGGCACACTTCAAAATAGTTTGATATTTTAGATACAACTTTTGAATGATTGATTTTTAAAGAATTCTACGAATGTATTGCGAATAGTTCTTTGTCTACATTTTTGCTAAGTCAAAAAAGAGGTATAGGTCTACTAGTCTAGAGTTATTCCCAGGGATTTCACTCATCCTGGAACAGACACAGTAAATCATGTTACAGTGGAGCCAGTTACTTTTGTAGGGCACTGTGGCAATGGATTTGCCATATGTAGGATGGAAGAAGTCCTGTCAGAGATGGACTAGTGAAGAAAAAGAAGAAAACCGCTCAAATGTTATAGAAACAGAAGTTTTTAATGTGGTTTAAACAGGTTTTAAAATGGCTTTTGCTTTTTGCAAAGTCATTGCCCGACACCCCCCGTGAAGGACTATTGTCTCCCATACAGGAATGTCCTGAGAAGATGTCCTGAGGTGTTTCTCATTGGTCCTTGTTAACCCCTTCCTATTGGTTGTTAACCTTTTTACCTGATTGGTTTTTTCTGTGCCCCTGAACTTGTAATTGGTTCCCCTTTAACCCTCCTAAAAGCCTTATAAATCCCTACCCCACAATAAACTTCCTTTTTCGTCCATCCTTCCATGGTGGTCTGTGTGGCTCCTTACGGGGTTCCCAGGCCACGTGGCGGGGGGCAGGGGGGAAGAGCATTCCAGGTGATGGGCTGGATCCCAGGGCCTGAAGGTCTCCCCCTCCCACTAATCCGTCGTTGAAAGAGGATGCAGTACACAGCCTTAGATGCACACAGTCCCCATGTTTCCACTGGTGAGACGGCACTAGGGAGTGATAATACCAAGTCTGGTCTGTGGGGCCAGTCAGCCTCGTCGGCACACACTGCACACAGATGTATCTCTTTGTTGAAGCATAGGCAAACTCAGGAACCAACAAAAATCCAGAAACACAACCACGATCACACCTGAGATGAACCCTTAATCATAGTAAAGCAGGAGCCTGAAGCAGGAGTAGCTGAACACGAAGTCATGTTTAGACTTCTCACATATCTCTACATTCGTGGCCATGTTGTCCATAAAAATTTTCTGAGACAGCAGAGTATACCGTCCTCTGCAATGAACTTAGTCCCCAAAGTCTAACAAAGGGCTCTTTTAACAATTCTGGTTGCTGTTTTCTGTTTGTTTGTTTGGGTTTTTTTTTTTGTTAAAAAATTAAATTAAAAAGTGATCCCTGCCTGTTTAAACTCTTCTTACTTTGTTTCATATTTTCAGAGTTCACAGATACCCCTCTGGCACTGGAATCCATCTGCAGCTGAGCAGCTCTGCCCTAAAGCCCCAGCCTGGCAGTGGCTTTCTGGTGTGAGGCTGCTGCAGCCTACCTGTAGCAAGGAATTCCAAGAGCTGAGCTCTTCCTGGGGGCATTTCTGGGGTTTAATCCCACCACCTGGGACATATACAGCAGCATTAACAGTTGAGAGTCGTTAAAACCCCCATCAGAGTATGCAAAATATCACCAGGTTCTCCGGGCGAGTTGCCTTGAGATGTGGGTGAAGACAAACAGGCTGAGGTAAATCCTTAAGCATGGGAATTATCAGTAAAGAAGTGTGAGTTGGAACGTTAGAAGAGCTGAAGGCTGCACACAAAGCTGTGAGAAGTTAAACTTCACGGGTTTAGAGTAACTTTGGCTCCTGTAACCAGCAGATGAGCCTGAACTGCCTGCGAACCAAGCCAGCTGCGGCCACGTGGTCCGAGGGCAAAGTAGCCCTGCAGGGACCCGCATCGGTGCACCACGCTGGGGCTGCTGCTGGAACGCCCGCGGGAGAGCGGGAACATGAAACTGGCGTTGGCGCTGCTGGAGCCGCCCTTCGCTGCTCCCACTGCGCCCGGCGGATGGAGGAAACCGCGCGGTCGGGGCTCACTGAGGGAAAGGAAGACGAGCAGCGTTCCCCCCCCGGGCAAGGAGCAGCAGAGCTCCGACCCTCCGCCCTAGAACGAGCTATGCCCCTCCCGGGGGCGGCCCCTCGGCGGGCACAAAGCCGGCCTCGACCCCTGCCAGGAGCGCTGTGTGCCGCGTCCCTGTTGCCGTGCTCATCCTCCCTCCGTCCTCCCTTACCTTCCGCTGCTCGGATAGCGCCCGCCCTCACTGCCTCCATCCTTGCCTACTTCGGCGGGCGTGGGGCCGGGGCAGCGCCGGCGCCATGGAGGAGGCGGGCCCGCGGCTGCCCGGGGCACCGCCGCCCGGGCTGCGGCGGCCGCCTGTGGCTGGGGCCGAGCCCGAGGCGCCGCTCCCGCCGCCGCGCCGGCCTGCTGGCGGCTGCTTCGGGACAAGCTCTGCACCTGGTGAGTCCCCGGCTTCCACGTGGAGCCGCGCATCGCCGGTCTCCTGAGGGAGAGAGAGAGGGAAGGAAGGAAGGAAGGGAGAAAGATCCCTTCTCCCCTCGGCACGTTGGCCGACAGCGCGGTCGGGATGCGGAGACCGATCGGTGCCGCCGGGGAGCAGCCGCGTGATGCCCGGGCCAGAACACCCACCTCGGTGCGGCCCCGGGGTTACGGCCGGGTTGGGCAGAGCCTGGACCCTTCGGGCGCCCCAGCAGAGGTGGCTCGGGGGTGTTTTGGCAGCCGTCGCGGGTGCGGGTCGCTCTGATGCCCGGGCTGCTGCGGGAGCTCCGCTGACTGCAGCCTGCGGCTGCTGCTGGGCGAGAGCGCCAAGGGTCTCTTCAGCTGAGAGGGGTGTAGAATTAGCGAGTGATGTGTTTGACGTTGTCAGAGTGTACTCCCATATCTATACACGTGCACTTGACTTCTTTTTTTTTGTTTGTTTTATTAACTCTGTCTTAATATTTTTCTGTTTCCCTGTTTTTTCTGTATGTTTATGTGTTCTGTAATCTTCGATCAACATCGTTGTGAAGAACAGGTCAGGGGTGTCAGGGAAGGTAACAAAACAAAGTAGCTGAGCTACGGTGTGGAGTCCAGAAAGACTAATAGCCCCTTTTCCTCCTTCCTTGAATTGCTTTAGGGCAGGGACCTATTCTCTTGAAATATGAGCACTGGTTAAGCATGGAAAACTTGTGGAAGAAAATGTGCCAAGCTGTGCAGGCATAGCACTTGTTCTAAAGCTGGTACTTGCGAAGTACTGCCTTTTACAAGAGCGGGAGTACCTTCTAAGACTTCTAGAGCTACATCTACTTGCAGCTTCAGTTTCTATCTGGGGGTGGGGGGGAGTAATCCCCAGGCTCTAGGCTTGGTCTCTAATAATTATTGCATCAGATCTATTTGTCAGCCAAGATATGCTGGCTTTCCTACCAGCCTCATGCCTCCGTCATAAGCTGGAGTCTGGCAACTGGACTGTGTGAAGGTGTGTGCTGGCCAAGCAGAGCCTTGTTCCAGGGGGCAAAGCTTGCCTTTATCTTTTGGCTATAAAAGTTTTTCTCTTTTCATTCTTTTTTGCCTGTCAGGAATGACCCAAAAGGCAAGATAGAAACTTGAGCTGTTCAGTAATCTCACCTATGGTAGTAGTTTTACCAGAAGGCTACACTAATTGAGTCTATGGATGGTACTTAAAGAAAATAAAGTGCTTTCAGTGAGTTTTGTAAAGTGTTGTAGGTTGTGGTTTTGTGTGTTTGTTTGGTTGGTTTTTTGTGGGTTTTTTGGGTTTTTTTGTTTTTTTTTTGTTTTTTTTTTTTTTTTTAGTAAAAGCAGTAGAAAGTATATTTCTTGTACTGGAATTAAAGAAGTCTGTCTTTGCTGATAAATTAAATTGACCTCAGTTTCAAAGCAGAACACTGCAAAACAATAACTTGTGATGACATTAGTTCTTAAAAATATATTTGGTAGTCCTGAGCTATGTGCTAATCATGTTGCAATATGGGTTCTATCTGAACCTGCACTTTTCCTTTAACTAACTTTCTATTCCTCACATGAAAATGTGAGATTATTGACATTAAAAGGTCACTTCCCCTCTATTTAGGAAGGGTTCAGTAGTTAAAACTAAGTGTACGTAGACTCTCTATGTGTAGAGCGTTGCCAGGCTTTGCCTGTTAGTGTTTAATTGGTGGCATAAATAAAATTAACTTTTGAAAAGGTGTATTTATTTTAATGAAAAAAACCCCACATTAAAATTATAGGATTTAGTAAACTAGTAGCCGATAAAATTGTTAACTGTGGGCTTATTAGATTTTCTTTAATTTCCACAAATATAGACTCTGGTTTTATTTTAGTATCTTAGTATATTTTTATTCTGCTTTTCACATGGAACCAAGGAAAGCCAGCTTGACTTTCTCATGATGTTGAGAGCTGCACATTGTTCAGTGTTCACTTTAGACCAAATTGTGGCAAATTTTCGTGCTTCAAAAACCTCACGAAATGACTCCTAGTTTTGCTCAAAGCCATAGATACAGCTAGCTAAGATATGATGGCTGAAGGGAGGGGACGAGTAATTACTTGGTAGCCAGCTATCAACCATTAAAAAACAACCACCCCCCCACTCCAACTATAAAAATAAAAGGCCTTTTCAGACCACTTACCTTGCATCGTCTGAGAGTCCAAAGTGATTTAGTCCATTCAAATGCATTAAAAAAAAAAAAAAAGAGAGAGGATCAAGTTCTGGCATGGAAAAGTTAATAATTAATATATTTCAAAATGCGATCAATTATTAATAAGAAAATCCCCATTATCGATACCCATGTCAATACCGAAATGAATGGAAACTCATGTCTTCGAAGCATTTTTATCAAGAGAAATTGTCTTGCAAAATTTAGGATTTAAAGTTTGTTCTCAAGTTTTACAGAGGGTCAAATGCTTTTTATTAAGATATGCTGTGAGTCCAGCGCATCATGCCAGGAGCATGGCACCATCTCTTCAATTTGAAGAAATTAGTTTTGACACTTTGGCAAATGGTGTGAGAGGAAACCACTGCTGCTTCCTGCTGAGGCTTCCAGGTCATGTTAGGGGGCAGTCAGAGCAAGAGACTTATACACAGCTGAGAAAGCTGCCAGGTATGTGGCATTTGGGGATTCACAGAAGACATTTTTTGAGGGTAGCCTTCCACTGTCGGTGAACAATGTCCTTATGTGTCTCTTTTGATGTTAACATTTTGAATCTCTTCAGAGAAGAAGAAAAAAAACTGAATTAAACCAGACAAAAATAGAGAAGGTCATGAAGCCTGCTTGCTTTGTCAGATGCCTTTGGTACTATAGAAGTAAATGCTGTAGGACTGCTGAGACATTAACTTGACAGCAATGATTGCTTGGGTAGTAACCACAAAGCAAAACAGTTCTGGAAGATCTGGACCTGCGTCTCTTCCCATATGCAGAAACTCAAGGAAATAATTCCTGAGGTACTTTAAACTGGAGAAACTTCATTATTCGAAAAGATGAGGATCAGCTTAGTGGAGTTATTCCACTGCAAGAGGGCAACCAGGTCTTTCTTGTTTTCAGTAAAGCAGATCAATCATTAGCAAATTTGAATGGCAGCAGATTTAACTCTCTTGCTGGAACATGGTCAGTATAATTAGACAGAATGTGTCACAATCATTTGATTAGTTCACTAAATAGCACAATCAGACAATTGACCAGTATAAAAGAAATAAAATATAACAGAAGTGATGGAGCTTCAAAGTTGTTTTTTTTTTTTCTTGCCTGGCAACTGAACTGGGCAGCATAGCAGGGTGAGCTCATATTTACTATGCTAAGTCACCCACCTGGGGAAAACAACCAGTGTTACTCTTAGGTGGTGTGTCTGACACATGAGTGTCCTGCCAGAAGTCATCGTGTGGAGAGATGTGAGCAGGGTATGTGCAGAGTCCCAATGGAATCCTTTCTTCCCTTGCTCAGTTACTTTGAATAGGAACAAGTGAATCAATTGTGTGGACAGTTAAACTCTCATCAGTCTTCAGAGTAAACAAATTAAATGTACAGACAGCACAGGGCTGAGCTCCTGTCACTGTATATTGTGTGTATGCAGAGACTGGGGTGGTACAAATCTGCATAGCTCCACTGGCAGGATAAACAGCAAGCTGAAAGATAACACAGTGATACTTGCTCCTGTTTGTCTAGGAGCATCTGGAATAGTTCATTTTATATTAGATGAAAAATTACTACTGAAAGAGCGTAGTTTGTTTGGCTTTTTCCCTAGCTGTGGGTTGGACTTAAGAGGAGTTGTAAATGCAAACATGATCTTATCCAAAATGCGTTCTTAACTCCATCCTCGGTTACAGCAGAACATGATGGAATATACCTGAAAAAAATCCACAATAAGTATTAATTATAATAATTCTTTTTATAAGAAGGGTGGTTTTTTTTTTAAAGTGAGAACAATCAATCTGTTGGACAACTTCCCCAGGGATGTAGTGGAGTCCCCATCACTGAAGGTTTGCAAGATGGTACTGGCCAGGGTGCTAAATAGTCTGATCAAGGCTTCAAAGCTAAAATGGAATTCAGTGGAGGACAAAGGATTTGACTGAAACCCTGTCTTAATAAGAATAGAACCTCCTATTAGGTAGAGCCTGACCAGGTGAGCTGCTTGAAGATCCTTGCAAATTATTTCAGTCTCCATCACTGGTGGTTTGACTGGCCTCACTTCTTACATGGCTGTCCTGAGGTTAGACTGGATCTTCTGTGTATCCAAAGCCCTGCTTACCAGTAGATCAGAACAACACTGGTAGGGAGTAGGAAAAGAACAATTGACATTTTCCCTGTGCAACTAGCAAATATTTTTTTAGAAACTTGGATGTTTAATTCTAAACTTACTGTTTTGTCTTTTATATTCACAGGCATATTTTGAAAACCATAATTCTGGGCCAGATGCTCTCTTTGTTTATCTGTGGGACTGCTGTTACAAGCCAATATCTAGCAGAAAAATACCAAGTGAATACTCCAATGTTTCAAAGTTTCATCAACTATTCTTTGCTGCTTCTAGTTTATACAACAATGCTGGCATTTAGGACTGGTATGTGAAATATGGGATGGGAGATTCTGGTTCATCTTTTTATTTCTTTTTTTTCCCCTACATTTTCTTTTCAGAATTTGAGTCTACAGAACTTAATACTCATCCTAGTTTTTAAAGTTCATGCTTTTTAATGACGCATGGAAATGAATTTCACAGGTTAAAAGTGCATTTAATTTGATATAATTTCGTATCTGTTTAAAGTTTTGTGCTTTTTGGTTTGAAGTCAAATGTTATATTAGGGAAAATAGGCTTTGTTGTAATGAAGCTTTGTTACCAGAGGCAATTTAATATTCCTCCTATTCTTGTTAATTTACTCTTTAAACAACACCAGTCTTGTTGGGTTTTTTCCTCACGTGGAAGAATTTCTGTGCTTTTCACCCATTTGCATTGTCTCCTCTCAGGCTGCATTTTGATGTCATTGTATCTTTCTTAAGCAGGGGCAAATTCAAACATCTTGGTATTATTTGTGCTTCTGAAAAGCAAAATTCCTTTGCAACATTTGGTTGGAAAGAAACACATATTGACTACTGCTTTCTTAACAGACGGTGATAGTCTTTGGCAAATTTTGAAGCAGAGGTGGTGGAAGTATATTCTTTTGGGAGTGGCTGACGTTGAAGCCAATTACATGATTGTAAAAGCCTACCAATATACAACTCTCACAAGTGTGCAGGTAAGGACTGATCTCTCTATTTGAAACTGTTGCTTTTATTGCAGTTTTGGACTAGTTTCTAAAATGAGATTCATAGGACAGATATGGAAGCTATTTAAGCCTGAAAAGAACTTTCCAGTATCTATTTTTACTTTGCAGTACAGGGAAGAGCATCCTGTATCATGAATAACCTTTCCAGGAAGGAGAGAAAATTGGCTGGTATTGCCCTGTGCCAGCTCTTGAGCTGAACTCTAACTATTTTGATAAAAGCACTTCTAAGAGTTTGCTGACAGCCACTCATTTTTTTCTCCTGACACAAAGATTTATAACCAGATAACAGTCACTCTGTGGGTTCTTGCTGATGAGAGCAAGGTAGATCTCTTGCCTACTCCTGGAAGCTGTGGGAGGCATTGTGAGATGTAACCCCACATATGAGGACGTACTGATAGTTAGCTGGTGTTACTTACCTTGCAGTGAGGGACCAGCCCTGTGGCTTTTGGATGTGGCACTTCAGGGCCCTCTCTGGAAGAGGCAGAAGGGAGGTCAGCATGCCAGACTCCTAAAGTAATGGTAGACATCCTCTGCAACGGTAGTACTTGATGCTGCATTACTGCACTAGGATAAATCTTGTTTTCTGAAATAGCTCTAAGGCTGGGGTTTCTCTGTCACCCTATACAAAAACTGCTGGAAGAGTCAGTGCTTTCCTCCTGCCTCCAGCTGCATGCTCCTGAGCTTGAGTGGCCAGATATCTTGAGCAGACTGGTCAGGGCACTGAGCAAAGTGGGACTAAACCCCGCCTTTGGCTGGACCGATTAGCGAGCTATGTCAGACCCAACTTAGGCTTCAGGGCTGCTGTGGGAACAAGGGAGGTGATGGTGCACAAGCAAGGAGGGAGTGTGTCCAGGTCGTGCCAGTTCATACCTCCTGTTACCTTTGGTGGGGATCTGTGGCTGGGATCATGGCCTGAATAAAAACCCAATGTAAAGTGCAGATTTGGCTGTTAGTTGGAAACGAGTGTTTAGGTGTCAGTGTTTTACAGAGTCAAAGTAACGGGTTAATATTTAAAAGAATTACCTGTAAAGCAATAAACTCCTGTGGTCTGGGCTCCCTGTAGAGAAGTGCAGTAACTTCTCTTTGCACTCCTAAAGACCAGTGGTGCCTGTTGGGCTGTTATTGTCACATTTCCACTTCATACTTAGGTGGTATGACTCATTACGCCTTTAATTTCCTGACAAATAATGCCAAAGAAATCAAAGCTTTAAGAGCAATGTGTTTCAGTCCCAAGATCAAGTTAAGCTGATAATTGAAACACTGTTTGAACATATACTTTACAGCTGAAAAAGCCAGGACTTTGATCCAAGTTCTCAGAAGTAATAAAGCTATTACCATGATTTCTTTCATAGAAATTAAGTAAGAATAGATATAATAGTTTTTCCTGTCCAGTTGCCAAACTCAAGCGTTTTCTGAGCCTTTTTTTCCTTTTGATTGCCTTCAGACTGATGCTGCTTTGTGCCAGTTCAGTAATTTCAATTTTGTTGTAATTACCTGTTGCCATGAGGTTTCTTGCACATTCTCTAAAGTCACCAGTTTCTCACCCCTCTCAGAAATGAGATACAGGAGGAGGGAAAAAAAAAGGAAAACCTGTGATTTGCTTTAGTGCAAGGCATTCTGTCATTAGCAAGCATTTCTGCAGCTACATCAGAACCTGTGGTTCAGAGCACCCAGTCTGATGGCCTGGCTATGACCTCTGCAGTACTGGCTATGAGTGGATGCCCAGAGAGCATAAAGCATCACAGGGGTATATGGCACCTTCCGAAATACAGGGTCTATAGGGAAATACACTGTTAAAATGCTGGCTGGCTGGAGCTTCAGCTCAGCACTATGAAACATAACTTCAAAGATAAGTTTTCTCAGCTCAGCAAGGAACTTCCATGTATTTTCTCACACATGCACACAAAAGCAGAACTGATTTCCCTTTAGTTATGAAATACCAGCATTTCACAGAAGGGGGTTGGGAGATTTTTTAGGAGATAACAATGGGATGGCAACTCTCATTTCTCTGTAAATAAAGAAAAAGACTTTGGTCCACAACTGAACTTCTGTTTGGCTGTGGCTGAGGCAGTGCCAGGAGAGTTCTTGCTGCCGGTGTCCTGTCTTGTGACAGGACTTGACTGTGCTGCTGTTTGACCACATATTAGGGCGTGAAGCTGAGTCAGAGTAGGTTTAGGTTGAAAATTAGGAAAAAGTTCTTCACCCAGTGGGTGGCTGGGCACTGGAACAGGCTCCCCAGGGAAGTGGTTACAGCACCAAGCCTGACAGAGTTCAAGAAGTGTTTGGACAGTGCTCTCAGGAACATGGTGTGACTCTTGGGGCTGTTCTGTGCAGGGCCAGGAGTTGGACTTGACGATCCTTGTGGGTCCCTTCCAACTCAGCGTATTCTATGATTATATGATTTCACAGCAAAGCACAAGCTGCATAGCTGTGGTTTCATGTTTTTAACGTGTTATTTGGCACATTTAGCATTTGCTCCATAGATAATTTGAGTGGAAGCGTTTTTCAGGCAACTATTGACAGAATATCAGCTGATGGAAGAGGAGAAAATGCAGGATGAGCTCCTGGGGCTCAGCTGGAGGCTGCCGTGAGGGAGCCTTGTGGGGAAGCAAGGAGGATGATCAGTTGAGCTTTCTTGCTTACAAAGCTGTCTGAGGCTGGCAATTATAAGCAAACCAATGACCTCCAACAGTCTATGATAATTTATTAACCATGTATTAAAATGTCTTTTAATAATTTACTCACTCTGTCTTTAAAACCTCCTATAAACAGTGTGGCCAAAGCCTAGCTTGAGTCCAAACATTTGTAAATCAAATCACCAGGTTATCTTTTTTTTTTCCAGTTGTGAAAATACAGGCTGGAATTGAATAATGAGCATTTGACGAGGTTCTACTGGCAATAGTAGTCAGTACCACAGTACTGCTGTAAATATAATAAAACCTGAATAAATAAACTTTATTCTTTTAATTAGTTCCACTGACACAATTCATTGTGATGTTACATCTGCTTTACACCTCTTTGATCTTGATCCTGTACAGAAGAGCTCTGTAATGTCCTAGATGAAGGGAAGGCAAGATCCAGTAGTTGTAAATCTGATTTCATCTGTCTGTAATTGAGGGTAATTTTCTCCTGAAATAGATTACCAGGGTGTGTTCTTCATCATTTGGTGCCTGTGTGTCCTGGCTGCAAGTCCTCTAATCAGGATGCTGTAGCTGTAGAGTATGTTCTTGATCTGGATGCAACAATTCCCCATCTGGCATAACTGAAAGACTTCTAGCTCATTATGTACTACTCCCTTACATCCTCATTAAGAACTTTTTTTTAAAGGGTTTTTCTTCCACTCCTTCTGTTTGGGTTGAAAAGCTGCTTGGAGGTTGTAAGGCTGTGTGCTAACATTTCAATTAATGGGGACATGAATGCTTACTTATTAGTAGAAGAGGTGTCTACTACTAGGGCGGCAAAAATTTTACTTTCTTATGTTTATAATATTTCTTGTTGTTTGATACTAGTCAAAACAGTCAAATTTGAAGGAAATGTTAGAAGGTTTTTCTTTAGTCTAGACTAAAGGTCAGATAGAGAAGACCTGTGACAAGGTAGTCACAGCATGATACTTTTCCACAGTATAAAGTTGTATTGAAATACTTAGTATCACATATTGGGACTTGGGTAGTTGTAATGTCTCATACAGTTTAGGCAGGTACTTCTGCACTTCACAAATAGACTTTACAAACAAGCTGGAGGCAATCCAAGGAGTGAAGACAAATAGATGGAAACATTAGAGGCACTGTGAGGATTTAATCTGTAATAGCTTCCCTTAATGCTATGCTTGTAAGACTTTATTATGTGTAGTTATGAACAAGTAAAACCAGACATATCATCAAAATGTTAACAAATTTGGTTAAAGCCCTTAGGGATAATGGCTGAACTACTGGAAGCCAGCACAGAAGTCAGCACAGAAGTTGACTGCAGTGGTACGCTTAGGCAAGCAGAGGCTGGCACTGAATATTGAGGACTAAGGGCTCTTATCTTGATTGCAGTGATTATGCCACAGTCCTGTTCACGTGGACCTTATACTTTGTTGGGACTTCAAGAGGCCAAGTTTTAAGAGCTTACATTTGACAGTCTTTTGTGAGCAATCTTTGGAAAGTTGACTATATGCTCTGCTGAAGGCTGTTCCCTTATGTAGCTTCATGGCACTCTACTGAGGCAGGTTAGAAAAAAGACGTTTTCTTTCCTCCAGACAAATTCAGAAGCAAAATCTGTTTAATTGAATGAAATATTAAACCAATTATGATTAACTCAGTGATCATGGTTTTATTTGGTTTTTCTAGAACATGTATCTGCAGGGGGACCTGGACAGGCTGGAGAGTTGGGCTGATTCCAACAGGATGAGGTTCAACAAGGCCAAGTGCCGGGTCCTCCACTTTGGCCGCAACAACCCCATGCGGCGCTACAGGCTGGGGACAGAGTGGCTGGAGAGCAGCCAGGCAGAAAGGGACCTGGGAGTTTGGATTGACAGGAAGCTGAAGAGGAGCCAGCAGTGTGCCCAGGTGGCCAAGAAGGCCAATGGCATCCTGGCCTGGATCAGGAACAGTGTGGCCAGCAGGACCAGGGAAGTGATTCTTCCGCTGTGCTCGGCACTGGTGAGACCACACTTTGAGTACTGTGTCCACTTCTGGGCCCCTCAGTTCAGGAAGGATATCGAGGTGCTGGAGCAGGTCCAGAGAAGAGCAAGAAGTCTGGTGAAGGGACTGGAGCAGAAGTCCTATGAGGAGAGGCTGAGGGAGCTGGGGTTGTTCAGCCTGGAGAAGAGGAGGCTCAGGGGAGACCTTATCACTCCCTACAACTCCCTGAAAGAAGGTTGTAACCAGGTGGGGGTTGGTCTCTTCTCCCAGGCAACTATCAGTAAGACAAGAGGGCATGGTCTTAAGCTGTGCCAGGGGAGGTTTAGGTTAGATGTTAGGAAGAAATTCTTTACAGAGAGGGTAATCAGGCATTGGAATGGGCTGCCTAGGGAAGTGGGGGATTCTCTGTCCTCGGAGGTTTTTAAGATGAGACTGGATGTGGCACTTAGTGCCATGGTCTGGTAACCACAGCAGTAGTGGATCAAGGGTTGGACTTGATGATCCTGGAGATCCCTTCCAACCCAACTGATTCTATGATTATGCCCATCTTATGCTGCAGCGCACAGCTAACTCTTGATGCTTTCTGTACTGAAGGAAGAAAAGTGGAAGATCCTTGGAAGTGTTCAAGGCTGGGTTGGATGGGGCTTTGAGCAGCATGGTTGAGTGGGAGGTGTCTCTGCTCATGACAGGGAGGTTGGAACTAGACGAACTTTAAGGTCCCTTCCAACCCAAACTGTTCTGTGATTCTATAGGTGATCTAACAGAAAGGGAAAGATACATAGGAACACATTCAGAGGGGATAATAAAGAAAGGAAAGAGAAGTCTGTGTCACTGCTTGTCATGAAGCACAGACGTCCTTGAACCAAAGATGTTCAGTCTGCTTGGGGTAGTGTCTGCAAACACATCTGAGTGCTCTAAAACTCCAGGTGCCTTGTGCATCTCTGCTGCTGGTGCATTGGTGAATTAGGGTGGGTTAGCTGCTTCTGACTAATTAAGAGTCAGCTCTGACAGAGCGATGAAAATGCACTGGTGACTTGTATGTGTTTTTGTGGGAAACTGGGAGATTGGGGAGGTGACTTAAGGACAGCTGGTTTTGCTACCTATCTTATTTCTACCGATTTTGCACATGGTTTCCAGCACATGTACCAGGTTTGTTTTTTAGTATGATCCAGTTGAGCTGTGGGGTCAGATTCTTGTCCTAGTCGCTTCACTGTAAAATTAGATTACTTGTATCCATCAATAGTTCCAGATTTTTACTTTGTGTACGTGGAGCTGTGGGGAGCAATACTCTCTCAGAGCGACATCCTAGAATTCATTTGTGAAGCTGTGAAGTTTTATTGGATCCATCATTAGAAGGGCTTCTAAGTCAGTACTTTCCTACCAGGAGAGAGTGGACCCCTACTCCAGCTCGTTCATCACTTGCAAAATGCTTCTAATGGTAAAATGTAGGTCTCACCGCTCGCTTAAACACACCCACCGAGGTTGCTTTGCAGGTTTCATTAACAACTGATGAAAAGTAAGATCCTATACATTTGCTTTCAGGAGGTTGCAGTCCAGATTTGGGATGCATTTCTAACTCAGACAATTTTTCTGTGCACACAGCTGCTGGACTGTTTCGGGATTCCTGTGCTGATGGCTTTGTCATGGTTCATTCTCCGAGCAAGATACAGGCTGATACATTTTCTTGGTGTTGCCGTCTGTTTGCTTGGTGTAGGAACAATGGTGGGTGCAGACATTTTGGCAGGGAGGCAGGACAGTGAAGGTAAGGAGTCCTTTATTGCGGGGGGGGAAAGACTGGAGAGATGGTTCCTGCGGTGGGCTAACTTGAAAAAGAAGCAGATGCAGGGGGCGCGGATATAGTTCTGTTTTAAAAGAGGAGAACATGCTGCTATTTGTATTTCTTGTCCGAGAAGAAGAGACGGTGATTTTATGGGGAGCTGTGGAATTTCTTTGCTTGTGTGTTTGGATTATTTCTCCCACCTTAAAAGAGAAACACTTTTGTTAAACTCAAATTTTCCTGCTGTTCATTACATGTGACAGAAGTCTCATTCTTGAAGGCTTGTTAACTTTGACTATCATGTGAGATGGTTTAATAGAAGAAGTTGCCTCTCCCTGCAAACCTTGTCTTGCTTACGCAAGATCAGCCTGCTGGTACCCAGTCTTCTCTGATTTGCAGTTTTCTTTGAGTACAAATACCAAATAAAAAGTTACTCAAAGCAGCTGACTTCTCTGAGTTATCTTTGTCAGACCCAACAGAAGTGGTTGATGTATCCCCAAGGCCCATAGGCTGCAGTCCGGAAAGCAGGGGCTTACTATGGGAGAGCAAGAGGAGATGGGGCAAGATGCTGAGATTCCTGGGGCCTCTGGGAGGAAGGCTGGGCTCTGGGGACCAGCATTCAGCTGGGTGCAGATAAGGGCAAGTCTTGTCTTCTCTGTGACAGATGCCCAAATCAACCCATATTGTAGTCATCTTATTTTGAATAAGAATCTTGGATTTTCAGACAGAGGGTATGGGACAAGGTAAATTTCAGGGCATTGTTTTCATCAGGCAGCATAGAAATAAGCCTATGTGACATAATTTTGGGACCTTAGTAGGTAAGACACAGAACAAACTGAAGTTTAGCTTTACTGCCATGTGGTACAAGCATCTTGGTCCTGAGGGAGAAAAATCTTTCCCTGAGAGTTTAAGATAGTTATGCTTTATTTGCTGACTTGGGGATCCTTACTACTGCTTACCCTCATATTTTAGACATATTTTCTTAGTGATTGCTAACTGGCTTGGGGAAAGGAAATTTTAAATTCAAGGATTTAAAAAACAGGAATCCTCTTGCTATTTGACTGTTTTAGTGGCATTTACTTGATAAGTGACTGTAGCACAGGGAGTCCCATTTGCTCAGTATGAATACGTTGCAGCAGGACACATGGTACCACCCATCTACAGTGCCCACTTAAAACCTGTCAGAAACCTGAAGCTGAGTCTGGGTCCCACCAAGATCGATATATTGATTCTAGCAAGACTTGAATCAGACCTTACTGCAAAAGTGGGGACAATATTCATGTAAGGCAGAGAGCGTTTCTAACCAGGAATTTTCTCAAGTCCCTGCAGTGCCCAAGGTCAGCAGAAGTAGAATACGACCAGATGATACAGCAGTGTCTTGGTCAGGATGAGATGTAAATGCTGGGTTTAGCTCATTCCTTATTCCAGACTGTGCAGGGTGAGGTGATCAGGCAGCAGAGTCCGTGCTCAGACACTCCTCTTCCCGCACAGGAGGCATTTCCTTTTCCCTTACCCTGGAATGCACTAGAATGGTAGAGATGTTAGAGATAAATTTGCTTGTCTTTTTAAGGAAAGTTAAAAAGTGTTTGCAGCCTTACCCTTAATTGTGGATTAATATTTCTGTACAGGAAGTGACGTGGTGATTGGAGATGTCTTAGTGCTTCTTGGTGCTTCTTTGTATGCCATTTCTAATGTGAGTGAGGAATACATTGTGAAAAATCTGAGCAGAGTGGAGTTTCTAGGAATGGTGGGCTTGTTTGGGACTATTGTCAGCGGTCTACAGCTGTAAGGATCTAATATTTATTTTGAAACTAATTAAGAATATTCTACAGATGATTGCTTGTCTACCATGAAATGCTGTTATTAATTAATTTTTTGTTACATCTGCACTTGATCTATATGGGAGTCCTTCCACTTGAATTATATTGCTGATCAGCATCCATTTTATATCCTCTTTATTTGCACTACTCTTATTACAGCAATTCTAAAATTGAACTCCTGCAGTTAAACACATATGATACTCGGCTGTATTTTTGATTTTGTTATGTTCATGAGGACACTCAGTATGCTGAGGACTATTGTCAGGAATGTATTTCTTAATGGGTTTTCTCTGTGGAAAATTTTAGGAGATAATTGTTAGGAGATCTTCCATATTAAAGTCAAGTTTAAAATGAAGCCTTGTATAGTCTTACAAATAACCACATCAGAGTAACAGACCACATGCACTTAAGTCTGTCTAATGAATTTTATGTTTCATTTCTCATCATTATAGTTAATAATTTCTCCAAATGGTATATCAAATAAAACTAAATCTCCAAGGGATTAAAAAGCCTGTGAAAAAGGCATAAGAATTAAATAACAGTGCTCTTTCAGGCACTTTAATTTTCAAGTATTTTTTCAATGCTGTTAGATGTTTGAGTTAGTGTAATCCAATAAAATTTCAAACAAAAAATTAAGGGATTATAAATCAAAATTCTTCTTATGTATTTTGGTAATTAAATTCTCTACTTGAAAATTATTTTTTTCCCTTTTTTACTGCATTATATCTTTTCTCTAATTCTAGAGCCATTGTGGAACATAGGGAGATAATGAGAATTCAGTGGAACTGGAAAGTTGGTATGTGTATGGAAAAATGATGTGAATGTCAAAGAACACTGGAAAATTAGATTTAGACTTTGAATGCTGGGATTTGCCTTTTCTTTCTCGGAATATTAAGCAGCATTAATATTATATTTCACAAATGTATTTTCTGCAAACTTTGCAGCTTAGCAAGGAGATAAGATTTGCAGGATTGAACACTAAAGCAGGTTTTGTATTTTACATATAACATGAAATATTTTTTTTTAATAAATTGAAATAATTAAAAATTAAACCTGTTTCATTACTGACGTGTTTGGTGTTGGAACATTGCAAGAACATTTTTCTGTTTTCCTTTCTAAATAAAATACTGGAAAAACTAAATGGTATCAAGAAATATGGCTCTAAATTTCTTCAGTCAGCTCTTAATGTTATCTAGAAAGGAATGAGAACTTTCTTGTACAGATACAGTAATTCTTTCAATACAAGGTAATCTTGGAAAAGAAGTATTTTTTCCATGTTTTTCTTACGTGTACGTTCCCATATCTTTTAGGAGACCTTATCCTAAAAGATAAAAATGCATATTTTTAAAGCATCTGAAAACAATCAGTGTTCTTTAAAATCATTGTTCTGTGCCTGAGGAGTAACTTGTCGTCTTGTTTTACAGCACTGTTGTTCACAGTCTTTGCCCTGTGCATGTTTGGGCTGTATAGCTTCATGCCAGTTGTCATTAAAGTTACCAGCGCAACCTCAGTCAACCTGGGTATTCTGACTGCAGATCTCTACAGTCTGTTCTTTGGGCTTTTCCTTTTCTATTATAAGGTAAGTACATTCATTCCTTCACTTTCACGTTCTTTCAGTTATGTTTCTACTTCAAAATCATAAATAAAGCATAATGTTCTTAAAAGCCCCTGAACAGTCGTTTGCATCTGTACAGTTCTACAGATTGTACTGTTCGTTGCTGGCAGATGTGAATCAGGAGTTTTGCTTAGTTAATGACATAGCATAGCACCAATTAGGCAGAGGGTGATTTTCAAACTGTTTCACATTTGAAGGAATAAGTTAATGTTAAGAGATAATAAATAATCTCCTGAGGTGTTCAAATGGTAGTGTTCTTGCTGAAAGCCCAGTATGGAACTGTATGTTAGTTCTGGTTCATCACTCCCAAGTGTCCAAAGAGAGGGTTTGAATCTCCCTGTCCTGGCAGGCATTTGGTGTCTAAAAGAGGACCAGTTTGATTTCCATAAATTAATATTTTCGTTTAGAAATTTAATCAGTTCATTACCAACATCTTGGGTGAACAATCAAGCTCTCTCAGTGCTACTGCTAAGGGGAGACTAAAGGAACTGAAAAAAATACAGATAAATGTATTATGCTGCATGCTCTCCAATACTTTTATTGTGCTCTAAAACATTTTTGGCAATGTCTACTCTAGCTAAATGACAGTGCTAAAAGGATTTCATTCCACCCTACACTTTTCATCCAGAATCATTTGTGAGAACCTACCTTGTTAAAGCAATTGGAGTAATTGAGTCAGTCACTCAGTGACTGGAAGGGCTTAGAGAGAAGCTTGTGAGCTTTGATGAAGAACTTAATTTGTATTATTCCATGTGGTTGCTTTCTCTTCAGCCAGAAGCTTTTAGGTCAAATTTCTTTCTGAAAATGAAGGCGGCACAGAGGTCTGGTAATGGTAGGGTCTGCAACAGCTAGATTTTCCTTTTCAAGAGTCTTACCTCAGCTTTCCTTCCTCTTTTGGGTTCCAAAATTGCTCCAAGCTACAATTAAAATGAATGCAGAAAGCAAACCATACACACGTTCTAACAAATCCTTTCTAAGTCACTTCCAAACATGTATTTTGGCAACCAGATAGCTTAACTTGAGAAGTGATTATACATTTATATTCATAATAGTGAAGAGCTTTGGAAGGGATATATTAAACTTTAATTCTTTTGGATTTTTGGCTTATTTTGGTATGCTCCCAGAAAAACTTCTCCCCATCTCATAATTGCTAATAGCAGATTATTCTGGTAGCTAAAACAAAAAATGAGTTAGAGGAGACTTTGGGATTGTATTCAGAGAATTTCAGATATTTTTTGAAATAGGAACTTGAATCTGTGGTTAGAAACAAAGAAGTAGCAAAAAGGGAGCAATAATAGTGCTGCATTCCTAGTAATCAGAGAATTTGAGGTAACTTGGGCAATGTGAACTGAGAAAGGTCACTTTTGACATGCCTTTTAACATAATACTCAGCAGCAGAAAAGTGTATTGCCAAGTCATACCATATACCTTCTTTACCTATGGGGCAAACAAATCAGGCAGGACACCTGCTGGATTGAAAAGCACCCAGGACACAGGAATCTACAAATAAAAATACAAGGAATCACTCTGTATTCTCTGTTGCCAGATGATATTTCACAGCAAGCTGCTGAGGGCTTGGCTGGGCTGTAGAGTGGAGCAAGCCACAGAGAACTCTGAACTGTTGTGGTCTGAGCCTGCTCTGAAACAGAAGCAGCACAGACAGCGGCTACAGCACAGACCAGGGCCAGGAACTGATGAGGTTCTGATTTGATCACAATGCTTTGCTAATGCACTTGACTTTTCAGCCTCAGTTTAAAGTGAAATGTGAATTTTGCATGCCTGTTTTGAACTTTTTTGTCTTTCACTCCATAATGAATCTTTGCTGTGCTTCCTAAAGAGCTCATTATATAAATACCTATAATCCCTCAAGAAATATTAAAAAAGGTCTCCAAATGCTTTTGTTGTATAAACTCCTATGGAATGGCGTATACTGCACAAGCAGACACTAGATGGAGTTACAGTTCTCCACTAACATTTGAAGTAGTCTTTAGGCTTGACTGTGAGAATGGGGATATAAGCTGCACAAAGTATGACTGAAATCAATGTCAGAAACAATGAAGTTGTTGTGATATTTGAAATCAAAATTAAAAAAAAAGAAAAAGAAAAATCCCAAGAAAAGAACACAGAGCTCTCCTCAAAAACAAAAGGAAAAAAAAGAGTATAGGCCTGTTGGAGCAGCGTGGGTAAGGTTCACCTGTGTCAATAGCTGCAAAAACATAAGCAGGCCTTGAATAATCAGCTACACTGCAACAGCTTTGGCACCCTGACTTGATGACTCTATCCATTTGTGGAGGGATTAAATCAGTAGGATCAGAGACACCTTCAACCTTGTGAGTGCTAAACTGCTAGAGCCTGCAGCTCCTATGGTGTCACCTGCCAGCCACAGGTCCTTGCGTACAGGCATATGTTCTCTCAGGGCCTTAAGTTGGAGAATTTGTGCAGGTGAATTGATACAGACCCAAGCTCTGCCCATTTTATGGGAATGGGTCAGTCAGGGGTAGGATCGCGGGTGATGCTGCTGCCTCCACTGGGGTATGTTCAGAGCTTGGTGCTTCCTCCTGTGCAGAGTGAACACATGAGTCCAAGCTTCTCCAGGCAAACATCCAGCAAGGTGAGGAAAGAAGGCATTTAGCACAAGGCCACTGTATTTCAGTCTGCTTTTCCTTTTGTGTGTTGTCATGCAAGGGTTTCCATGCCAAGTGACTGCCAGCTAGGAACTGCAATGCCCTAATTGTAGATACCTCAGTCTTTTTTGGACGAGAGTCCATTGTCCGGGCACTACAATTCATTTCATCCAGCTCTGCTGCTTGATAGACTAGAACATATTTTTCAAGCATGTCTAAGGAAGCTAAGGCGGTTAGGGAATATTGACAGTGTAATGTAGGATACTCTGTGTCCTTCTTCCTACTTTTTAATAAGTGTGGTTTGACAAAGGCAATATGGACAGTTTCAACAAATCTGATGAAGAAGTATTCCTGACTGTGGATAACTTTACACCTTGTATTATTGAACCTGGTGTTATGAAATAAGCATTTATTTTTGTCAAGGTGGATGAATTTTGGCAATTATTGAAATTTTAACAGGTAAGTGAACAATAGTGAATCAAATGCCTGGTGTACCTCAGCAGTTCATACTCTTACCTCGCATCGGTCTTAACCGAGTACAAATGCCAATCTTGAGGACTTGCTGGGTGTAGGGAGCAAACTGGTTCTGGTCTAGTAATAAAGCCTGCAGATGGTTAAGAGATCTGTGCAGAGAACCAGCTGTTCTGGTGACTTTCAGTAAGATGGAGAGATTAATCTCTTGCCAGGACCTGAAATATTTGACTGTGCTGGATCAAAATTTTCTTAGGGATAGAGTGTTTCAGCATTTGTGTGCATAAACAACTGTCCTTCAGTATGACCATATTTACAGCCATTTATTCTCTCTGTTAAGATTCTTGTATGTAGACCTGAGGAAACTCCCTATCCAACAATGCTGAGGATGAGATGCAGAGAAAACCAGCCAGCAGGCTTAAGTCTTTAAGTAAATGGAGCTGTTGAATTTTGATTTTCAGACCTGAATCCAGGTCACGGTGATAATCCTCATTAAAATAATTTTTAAAAGGAAGGGTAGCTTTTCACATTCTTAAAATAAGGCAGCATTGACATGTTTTTACAATCAGGCAAGACTTAATGCATCTCTTTCTTTCCTCTGCCAGTTTTCAGGTCTTTATATCCTGTCCTTCGTTATCATCATGGTGGGCTTCATCTTGTATTGCTCCACGCCAACTCTGACAGCAGAACCCACTGCCTTACCACAGCCTAGCAGCACTGGCTTGGACAATGCTGGACTAAAGCTCGAAGAGGGTGAAAGTGAAACTCCAGCCATAACTGTGCAGTTCACAAGAGGAGAAACTGTGGCGGTCAGGACTGATTAAAGAATGGCAGCATTTCAATCAGAGCTTCTTTTTAAATCGCCAAATTTCCCTCAAATATTAATCCTGAGGGTTGTCCTACTGCCAAAGCATGTGTCATGCTGCGCTAGTTTTAATGCACTGGATAGACTTTTAAGGCCAGATCCTCAATCAGTGAAATTATTGATTTGCCCTTGCACAAAATCTGGCCCTTAGAAGAAGACAGATTAGTATTTATGTGGAGTCTCTGGAAAGCTAGAGACTCTTATTTTTAAATGCTTAATTAACTTAACAATAAATGCTTGGGGAAAAAACTAAGCCAAAGCAAGCTCTCAGGTCACTAAGTGGAGCAAATATGTTTTATATTGCATTAGGGACCTAAATCTGCATGATGCTTTCAGAGGGCTTCATGGTTTCCTCCTCTTGGTGCTGAATACCCTCAAATAGCATCTTGCAAAAGCCGTTCAGCTTCTCACAGGACCTAGTTCTGCAAGCCCTATTACATACATACACCTTCCACATGCCAGTGAACTTAATTCCTCTACGGGAGGATTTGCTTCCGATGTTCTGCCCAAATGTTCATCTCTTCATATTGCTGCGGCTATGTGTATTTTATTTTGAATGTTGCTAGTAAGAGAAGTTTGAATATGTTTTTATAGTGCCTTCTATTTCTCTCTCAGTGGCCTTTTGTTTGCTGCATTCCCACTAGGTGGGGGAAGCAAAAGCAGGCCCTTGCTCTGTTCAGTAAGAACTGAATGTGGGTTTCTTTTTGGGATGAGACAGCAAAATATTTTGAACTGATGTTCACTTCCAGTGAATTTCTCCATGAAACGAGACACATTTCTGCTGGAAGAGTTGAATAGAATTGACATTTCTTGAAAAAATCGAATCATCTTAGCCAACTCTCATTGCAACAATAATGACATAATATCCAAAAGTTCAAGTGCTTTCAGTAGGTATGCTGGCAGTTGTCCTCCTCCTCTTCATATTTACAATAAATGATTAAAAAATACAAGACTGCAGTTTTAACATCAGTAAAACCATACTGGGGTTTTATTTTACTTTATATTTTGTATAAGCCTTTGGAGTTCTGGTGTATGAAGTAAAAAAAGAATAAAGTATTCAGCAGCTGAAGAGTTGGTCTTGGTTTGCTTATTTTTTAAGCTAGAATTTCTTTATTGCTCAAAATTATATTAATTAATTTTACCAACCAAAGAATTCTTCTAATGGCTGAGCTTTGCTCTTGAAGGAAATACAACATTTTCTAAAGATATTGGCGATCAAACAACAGACTGGGTTTGTTTAGTTCTGGTGTAGTTTATTCAAGCAAAATAATTCAGGAAAAATGTTAACCTGATTTTTAGGCAGAAATAGTAAAACAAAGGTTCAGCAGATACTGCAGGAACAAGCATTGCTTTTTCACTGAGTAGTTCATGCATGGAAGGGTGCAGAGGTGCTGATGTTTTATGAAGAGCGTTTGGGTCCCCTGCCATGTAAAATGCTCCTTTTGAGGGGGGGATGGTATTTATTTTGTACTCTATGTGGTACGATCAGTGTAACCTGATGTAGGTTTTATCTGAAAATACAAAAAAATTTGTATTGACTCAGACTTTAGCCAGTCTTCAAAAACCCACAAAAAACCCCCAGGATCATCTTGTGGCACAGTGTGAGTGCTCAGGCGGTAGCTCATCTTCTTAATATATAGACCACTGAAATCAAAGTTTTGTAAAACATGGGTGAGGTTCCAGGCATAGCCTATTAACTATGGATTTGTTCTTCCAAGGCTTTTAAAATCTCACTATAATAAGAGATTGAAATCTGATTCAAGCAAATTGGGACAGACAGGACTTAACACTGAACCACAAGAAGAGAGGAGCAGTGCAGGGCAGCATCCCAGCTCAGATTCCTCAGCGTGTACACTGGGACAGCTTAGTGATTTGACAGAGTTACAGTCTGAACTGAAAACTTTAACTCTGTTTCACAGAGTGAAATCACTGTGATTTAACTTTTTATGGTGTGATTTAACCCCATACAAAATATTTTCATGGCACATTGTAGGTAGCTAAGGTTAAGATGGGTACTAATGTCACCAAGAAGGGCTGGAAGATCTTTCAAGCTTTCAGTGAGGACAAGGTAGATATTTTTTCTCAGTCCTTCTGTCAACAACTCTATGCCTTTGCCATCCCCATGGTGTCTTCCATTTCTCTCTTTGTGACCCTGCTGTATGCAGGGAGCTTCTCTGTCAGCCTGGGATGGTGGCCAGCTACCTGCTGATGGTCATGCACACCTAGTGTCCTACCCTTCCTTGCCTTAAATTTCCTACTCCCACCCTACCTGGGTGAAGAGGAGACAAAGTTGACTTGCAGAAGAGCTCTGCATCACAAACTGGCACTGTGGTGCAGTCCAAGCTCTGGGCACAAGAAGTGCTCGAAGCCTGACCTTGCAAAGTCCTCCGCATGAGGTGCTGGCTCCCTGAACCAACTGTTCAAGGAGTGGGGCCAGATACATCACTCCTGCGTGCTGTCTGTCCCATGAATCGGAAGGAAGTAGGTGCAGACTGTTAAAGGAAGATGTATTACTTCAGAGCAAAAGTGACACGTGTTGCTCTTGGGAAAAAAAATGTTCAGTTAATGAATCACATATGCCAGATCCTCTGGTACCTCAGAGACAAGGTGCATGAGTGAGTCTTTAACACAAATCTTTATGGGATATTGGAATAAGCTGGAGAAAAAAAATCCAGCTGTTACTTGCATTAAACCCAAGAATCCAAATAAAAATGTGTGACATCCAGCCTCCCTTTAAGGTTTGGTTACAAGAGATCAAAAATTATCTGGCATCAAAATGTCATGGTGTGTTGGAAAAAGAAAGAAATTAGTGTGGCAGTAATTGAGCAGTGACATTATCTGTGCTAGTTTGAAGGAGAAGATGGGCTTGTGGGCATCAGCTATTTTAAGATTTTTGACCTTTCATAAGCTGCACATAGTTCTGTATGATGTGTTACCTGGGACAAGCATATTAGTTCTTGTCAGCACCATTCATTCACAGTATGTATTGTGGGATATTTCATTGTGTTATGCATGTCTGTCTTGAAACTGTCTATTTCAATCAATTTAGGAAGTTTGGCAGAGAGAAGCTGCACAAGCTACATGATCAATCATGAACAATTTTGATTTGAGCAAGCAGACAGAGATTCCTAAAAATGCAAAGTGAAGGATCCTGTGACTGGTTTGATCTTTCACCAAAATGCAGCCTCTTGGCAATTTTAGTGTTACACCTGATGAGAATCTGATGAGCTGTGATGTTACATCATTTAAAGATTGACTTGAGGCTACACCTAGACCTACACACATCAGACAAACAGCATCCAAGGTTTTGGAGTCTTAGCCTCTTGAGCTCTCTTGTTGCAGTCCTTGAAGGGAGCAATTTGGCTCTCCCTCGGAGTTTTCTTGTTTTGGGTGCCTAGGTTTAGGTGGAAGCAAGCCAAGTCTAGAGACCCCAGCCAAGTGCAGTGTCCCATTCTTACGGGCAGTGGGGTCTGTAGTGAGGGGCTATACAAGCTGAAAGGTTTAAAATTTATGTGAGAGATGAAAGAGGCACGGAGAGATTTCCTTAGCAGTTACGGGAAGCTCATGGCTGATTCAGCAGTATTTGTGTGCAATGGTATCTAAAGTGTGCATCCTTCACTCCTCTCCAGATACAATTTAATTTTTCTCTTGTTTAAGAGCATTCAAGACTGGAAGTTATAGATTTTACAGAAAAGAGCCATAAGGAAAAATCTGACTACTTGTACAACACAGGTCAACACATTGCATCTGATTGCTCAGAAGCAAAAAATACAGCACTGCATCAGCTACTAGGAAAAATTAACTCTATCCCAGCCAAAACCAGGAAGAAGGTGTAGGTTTGAGTTAAGTTGCAGCATCTCCTTAAAATCTTGATACTAAATTCTCAAAGCAATATTGAATTAATCTCTTCTGCAAGTAGGGGCATTGATTTTTTTCATGAGCTGGCTCTTGGATATATAAAATATGAAGAGAGAAAGTTACAACCCATGACATCACCCTATTCAAAATAAACTTTATTTCACCAGCTCCTCTCCAGACGGTCTCCCTGGCTGTCAATACCATGAGCAGAGCTTGGGCAACAAGGCCGAAAGATCACTGGGACTACAGGTGAAAGGTGTGTTTTGTCCTCATACCTCATAGTATCAGAGTCTCCAGAGCAGTCCGAAAGAGCAGACAACATATACTGAAAGTACATTGCAACTTTCAAAGAAGGCATTAGAGAAGATGGCTTAAAAAATTATAGTGGCATGTTATTATTGTAAAAAATGAAAATTTCATGTTTATTTGAAATATTAAGATGTTTTTATAGAAATACCAACGTTTATTACGTACTGATATCTGGAAACAGTGAAATATCTCCAGAAGCAGAGGTCACTGGAAGTTTATGTAAACAGCAGCTAGTAAAAGCAGTTGCAATTCCTTGGGAATATTCTTGATGTTACAGCAGTCCAGGGTAATGTTGCTGCTCTTCAGCACCATCTGTTGACACCATATCTAATTATTTTAATTAGGAAGAGGACTCTGACAGGCAAAAGTGCACCTTCCCCAACACAACCATTTAACTCAGTAAATGCATGATCAAGGAGTGATTGGAACTGGAGTAAACGTGGCAGAAAAAGGCTGCACAAAGCTATGGCTGCTTGCCAGTAGTCCAGAAAAGATTGGTTTTGCTTTAACCCATAATTATTATTTAATGAATCAGATAACTCATCCATACATAGATCATTATAACAAGGTAAAGAATGTTTTAGGTTTTAGCCTTAAACTATTGGGCCAATAGAACACCTTTTCCTTGAAAATTTGACCAAAACCATGACAAAATTCAAACTAACTAAAAAAGCTTTTTCAGGGTAAAAAAGATGCCACCAATCCCAAATAAGCCAACACTTCATGTTCTGATGATAATATATATATATATGCATAATATCTGTGCCCTTGAAAAATCAATGAGTATTTAAAAACCTGTACAGGTACACATTACAACTCACATTCTTCTTTGCTGTACTGTTTGCAGCAGAGTTCCTTCAAATTGTTTTCAAGGAGGCTGTGATGCTCCTTGACACTCAAAAACCTTTGTAATTTGTCTCCCTCTGCCATCAGTATAAGTGCCTGTTGGACTTCCCTTGAGAAATTGCTTTCATTCAATAAAGTTTTTACATTGCATGTGTTAAAAAAAAAGAAATCCTGCTGGGTAATCCTATCTCTTGTAACATCTGTAAATTAATTTGTTTCTTGAGAGCAAGAGTGATTTGTAACTCACCACAAAGCTAAAGTAGCATGACTAAATTAAGAAGAGCATCCAGGCAGCTGGAACGCAATTACGGCATAAATGCACATGCTGTGTTAATGCGATATTAAGGTTATGAATTTAGTGAAACAGGAATCAGCATGCACAAAGATATGCTTCCTTTCTTCCTACAGGGTTTGTCTGGCCATGCTGATAGGAGAAACGTCTGCATTAGCTAAACAACCTGAGGACTACCTGTGGGTTTCATGCATGCAGACATGATGGAGATGACATCTTAGCTCTGCGTTGCACCAGCTCATGGACAGCAGCACACACTGTGCTCTGTCAGAGGGATTCTGCTCTTACTCTGGTTGTTTTCCCTAGTCTGAGGGAGGCAGGAAGCACGTAGTTGCTCTGTTTTCACAGAAACATGGGGAAGCAGGGCAGGGTGCTGGGCACCTCTCACCCACCCTTGAGTCTTACAGGAGCTGCTGTGGGGCTTTCTCTGGGGCAGCAGGAAGGACCAGTTGCAGTAACGTTCTCAGGATCTCAGTTTCCAGTAGGACATCATTTACCAAAGGTGGGTTGTCCCTTGGTCTCTGCAAAGAGCATCCACTGCAGCAACAGTCACGGGCCCTCCAGCAGCATCGGTCTGTGCTCGCTAGGACAGAGTGAAGGTATGGGGCACCAAATCATCTTAACTGCAGTGAATCCTGGGTCCAGCTTCACTTTCTGGAATCTACTTTGAGAAACAGAGGTGATGAGTTTTCCTGGAAGGGATTTGCAACAGGGTGTGAGGAACACGTGGCAGGATTTGGACTTGCCTCAGCCCTCCATCCTGGTGAGGACCTTAACCGGATTGCAAAGTTCAGAGTTGCTACATAAATCTGTGAGGCACTGATTCTGGATGCAAAACGCTGTATGAGACACATTCCTGCTGAGCCAGGTAACAGCCGCAACTTTAGGTTCACACCAGTAAATAAAAGCAGTTGTTTTCTGGCCCCTTAGCCAAGACTGCAGGTTCAATCACAGCTGAGGTCTTGCTTCTGCAAAGAGTAAAGCATTCCCAGCATCACAGCAGCTAATATGTCTCTTCTGTGAATCCCCAGAAAAACACCACATTTAACTTACTCTTTATATTTGGTTTTGCTTTCTATTAATATATTTCTTTGCCTTTTTTGCCATGAAAATATTTCTCTGCTTTTGTCTACTCAAATAATGCAACCATTAGCTTCTGTGACACGTTGGTCTAGCAGAAAGGAGAAGGTAGTGGGAACAAAAGAAACCCTCGCTCAAGGTGTGCTGCCTCAGGCAGACTTGTAGTAAGAGTAAATTTTTCTGCAAAACTGTGAAATGTCATGTAACTTGGCTGGTGCTCAGACTTTGGTCTCCTGGAGTCGCGTGGAGGGGAGCCTGCCAAGGCAGGGTGCTGGGGAGCTGGCAGTATGTCCCTGGATGTTCACCAAAGCCTGAGAAAAGCAGCTCTCTGAGCAGGAATGGCAGCATTTGGAGGAGGCACTGTGCTGTGTGACCCCTTCAGCCATTTCAGCACAGCACATGGCACCCATGGCGATTCTGCTGCGCCTACAACTGGTGGCTGCCTCCCCTTGCATGGTACTCCAGCTCCCATTCTCCTTAGGCTTGGTGAAAACCTCTGAGATGTTGGTTATTGTTTTGGGGGTTCTTTAGTTGCAGAGTCTGAAAAAGCATGAAGGGGGAGTCATAGTCAACCAGCAGGATGGTTTTATCTTACTAAGCTGAGGATACATCTCACAGGGCCCTGGCAGGCAGCATGAAGTTCTGTCTGAATACCTCAGGAGAGTGTTGGGGGGCTGCAGAGGTCAGTGGGACCCCAGACTGGTGCAGCTCTTGGTGGGAGCCGTATGCCAGTTTGGTCTCAGAGGATGCTGACTTTCTCACTCCCAAGAGACCCTCTGAGAGGGAAATGACCTTTCAGTAACATGGATGATCAGGGCAGCAAAGACCCAGGAGTCAGCAAGGAAGCTAAAATATTCAAGACCCATTGATGGCCTTGCATGCAGGTGGTGAGACACAGCTCATGTCCCTACATCTGCACTTCTTTCCTTAAGGCTGAGGCCTCAAGGATCTGCCTGTCCAGTATAAGCTACTGGTCTGTGCTGGTCTGTGCTTGTCTTCCTCAGGTTTGTCTGGGGAAGTCCAGCCAGCACAGGCCACACTTTGCCAGCCTTTATTTTCTCTGTTTCACCCAGTGAAGGCTGTAGAAGTTAGCTGCACCATTGGCTAGCTCAGGTGAAATTAGTGGGGGAGGACCAAGTAATTCCTCCATGTCCTCATGTCTGGGTGCACACCATGGTCCCGTTGTGACACTGTTTCAGGAGGCTGAGCAGAGTTAAACGTGCCAGGCCCACCTCACTCATCCTCCAGGTTCCTTTTGTAATGTCCTTTGCTACCCTCTGCTCTGTGATTTCTGCACCAAATTGTTTAGATGTCAGGAATCTGCACATATTTCATGCAAGAACAACCAGTTACAAGGGTTAGTGCAGACTTTATTGATGCTGGTGTGATGGCAATCTCTTAAATGTCAAGCCTGTGCACGTGCCTGGGCCCTGCTTTCTTTCAGCAATGTCTGTTTTTGTTAACGGGCAGCACATGAATTTGCAGAGCACACACTCTTCATCCCTTAATGCTGCTCTGCAAAGTCAGTATTTTCCCCGGAGATGGACTGCAGTGTTTGGGATGAGGGAGACGTGAGTCACCCAGAGGAGTCAGTGAGGTGGTTCAGAGGATCCAATAAGCTAGTATGACATGAAATGTTGCTAATAAAACATGAGATGTTGTATCACACACACATATTGGTTTTCTGTAGGTCTTTTAAAAACTTGTAATTTTGAGGTGTCTGCTGTCTTTCATCTACAGTTCCTCCACAGTCGTTTCTGAATGGCTGCTGGGGAAAAAAGGTACTGCATAGAGGGAAGGTAATGATTTATCCAAGCATGAAAGACGTTTCAAAAGACAAATGTCCCAACCCAGGCTGTTAACCTTAAGACTCCAACATGAAGATTATGGTCTACAGAGAGCTAGCAACTTTTTTGTAAAGAAAAGAACCTTTCATCTCAGTACTGAATGATGAGAACTGCTCACCATTCTTTCTGCAAGAGAGTACAACCGTCTTTTAGCAGCATTATCGGGCTGCTCGCAGAACTTTGAGTCAAGTCTGTAACAAACTGAATTAAGACTGTTTTAAAGAAGAACTGCATTTGGTTTTTTAATTTGCTTGTAGTGTTATGAAGTTTTCCACAGGGACTACCTCAATTTGCCCCAGATCATTTAATCACCATTCAGTTAGCAGAAGCAATGGATCAGAGAAATTTCATTAAAATGATCCAATATTCAATTTTGGTTATAATTTGGAGACGCTTCATGTTGAGTTACTCATTGCCGAATCAGCCTTTAGCCTCATGGAAGGACTGTTCTGAGGATTGTGCCCCACATCCTCCAGAAAATGCTGATAGATTTGTGTCCATGAGATACTGACTGTGTATGAAAAACAAGACAGGTGCTGACCTGTGACCAAATCCTTCACACTCTTCCTTTAAAACAGGGAATAGAGAACAGATGACAGCTGCCAATCTAATTTTTCCCAGTAAGGAATTGTCCTATGGATGCTTCTCTTGGATGAATTTTGGTTACATTCCTCATTTAATTGACTAAACATGGCTAAAATGGACTTGTATGCATTGCTCTTTCCTTTCTGTGATCAGCTATAGCAAGGTTAGTCTTGCTGCACAATGGACATGTCCCTATCAGTGGCTGCTGGCAGCATGGACTGGCAGGTAGGATAGGGCCCTGAACAGCCCTGTGGGGTCCAGGAAGGAGGATCCTGAGAATGGTGCCCACCCCAGGTCTCACTGCCTTCCCCTTCTGCTGCTGCAGACTGCACAGGCAAGTGTTTGCCAGGACACCAAGGTGTGATGGGGCAATTCTGAGTCACCCAAGCAAGAGCCCTAGCAGCCAGGCTTGGGGATGTGCCCTGCAGAGGCATACCTCAGGTATGCTGACATACCAGCCTGGACACAGTGCTGTTGAACACCTGAACATCCTGTTGCTGAGATGTAACCCTGCCTTACTTTGGGGATGCAAAGCTGATTAAAGACCCTCTTCATTATGAAAGACGTACACACTCCTGTGCTCTGATGCTCTGATGCTTGCAATGAGAGCCCTGCTGCCAGCAAAGCCATGCAACCGTGTTTGCAGCTACGTTCACGTGGTTCCAGCTCTGCCCAGCCCATGACAGCCTTTGATCCAGCACAGCATCAAGAGGCAGCAGAGCTGTGTCCTTCTGGGACTTCTTCCCATCCAGTAAAGCTTCTGTGTCCTTGATCTCTATCTCAGTAGTAAGCTGATCCTCTGGCAGGGTATTCAATCAGGTATTAATTAATAGGAGCAAAATGTTGTGAATACATACAGCGTTAAGTTTTTATTCTAATAACCTAGTTAATAATATCACTTCTCCGAGCAAAGAAAAGTAGTGTGAATTCCAGCCCTTTGATCAGGCAGTGACGTTTTGATGCTAAGTTGCCAAGATAAGGATCTAGACCAATAGTGTTGTACAAAAGGAATTTGAAATAACTTTGAAAGTGCATTTTCTGGAAGATGGACCAGGCACTAGAAAAAAGTCTCTGCCCCAACATGCCACCAGCAAAGGCTGTTGCTATATGAGGTGGGGAGGAAGCTGTGCACGTCCTTGTTTATAGAGGTAAAAGACTGATTATTCTGCTTAGGCTCTGTTTGAGTGGAGGCTTTTGGGAATATCAGTGATGCAAGTAGGAATGTGATTCAGGGCAAGCTGCAAGAGAACACCCCCTCTGATGCCACCGCTCCTTGCTCTGCTATTCCTGCCCAGCTGAAGTAGAACATAACCCAGAAAGCCACATTTTTGCTCCAAAGTCAAGCAAAATTTTGTTTTTATCTGCTTATACTTTTCATTCATGTGCCTCAAAAACATATGTTGACTTTATCTATTTGTACAGATCTTTACCATCTGCCACTGACATTCAATATTCTCTTTTTGTTTTGAAATGGCCTAATTGACTAGAGATCAAGTTGCAATGACATGTCTGCAGGCAGACCTTGCTCTGGGTTTCTGATGAGGCCCCAGGAGTCAACAGAATCACTCCCTTCTTATTTTGAAACAGAGCACATTCCTAGGAGCAAATAATAAGTTTGACCATTTACACTGGTATTTATGTGAACCCATTTAACAGAAGCATCAGAGCAGGTGACCTCCAGAAAACTAATGCCCTGCAGCTGTGTGCAGTGGTGGAATCCTGGCTCACCAGCTAACACAAACAATAGCTCCCTGCCTTCAGTACCACAGGTTAGAAGTGCTCATCTGCAGGTTTACTGCAGTAACAGGAGGCAATCTAGTTTGGCATTCTGAAAGCAGTTATTTTACTGTGATAGCACAAAGCCAAGGATTTGGGAGGTACTTTTCCACATTTGGAACTCTACTTGCAAGCTAGCAGAAGATTTTTTTGATTTTGTACTTAATTTTCCCTGTTTTCTTTGCTAAAAACCCTTTTCTTTTGACACAAAATAGCTAGTGCAAGCCACTGGGACACTTGCCCTTAATGGGCTGTCATCATCAACAGAGTGCAAGGAAATATTAGCTATGGATCAGCTTGGAGTTGTTTGGTGCCTAGGGCATGTGGCTCACAACAAAAACTGCTCTTGGCCAAATGGGATCATTCTTAGTAGAGTGAGCTTAGACAGGGCTTTTACTCATAAAGCTGTCACCAGAGCTGTGACATTTGTGCCCTCTGCTTGGTGGAGCACAGAGACTGGAATGCTCCAGGTTCCTCTGTGCACTTCTTCATCAGCTAAATGGAAACCTTGAATCTTTCTGAACAGAATAACTGGAAAAGCTTTGTCATATTTCTCCAAGTTCAAAAATACAGTTCTGATTATTTGCAACATCATAATAGACTCCAAAAACTGGGATAGTACTCATTAGTTAGGTACCATCTGCCTTGATACCCATAAGCTCTTAAATGGAGAGGAACAATAAGAAAAGTGAGGTACTTCAGTCTTGTACTTGATTTCTCATCACTGAAGGGCTTTGAATAACTACTTTTGTTGTTAGTTTGGAAATAATGTCAAGTATTGCTGTAGACCATCTCTATCTAGCCTAGTATATTTCTGGTGGTGGCCTTATGGATTCAAACTTGTGGTTTTTGTAAGTGGCTGACATTAGTTGGTCAAACACTAAATAGATTTGTTTGCAGTGACTTTACTGTGCTTTGTTTTGATCTTTAGAATTTATTCCTTAGGAGTGCTGCCTTGCAGACAGCACACTTCAGTTTAAAGTCCCCATCTGGAGAAACATTTTCAACTGCTACTTTCAAGGCTTTTTTCATCAGTGATAAAGATCTATACTTGCCTACAGTCAACACCTTTGAAACACCATAAGCAAAACAGAAGCCATCAACAAACTACATTAATAGTTTAGAAAGATATTTAATTATTTATGATGAAGCTTCAGCACATTCTTCATATAAAACTTCAGCATAAAGGAGTTTTCTAAAGTAAAGTGTAAAGTATATCTAAAGCCTTTGGATACACTTCTCCCTGCTCACTACTGTACCACTGGGAACAGGTTATAGGGCTTTTATTTATCAGAGAACATCAGCAACATTTAGTTAACTCAGAAGAAGCGTATTAAAGGCACTTTGCATACAGGGATTATGGTTGCTGTTTGGGTTTGCAGGAGTCAGCACAGGCTTATCGGGTTTCTGCCTGCAATACTGGCACAGTAGGGATGCAGGAGCACAGGTTATTTAGAAAGCATGGAAATAAGCTATTTTATTACATCTTCTCAAATAACACAATGGAACTGCCATAGTCTGAGAAGCTGTACTGATAGCCAGGATCCCAGGAGACGAGCCAGGGAGACTCAGTCTAACACAGGACTGTTAATTGGCTGGGGAAAGTCATTTGATCTTCCAAACTCAAGTTCCTCAGTTATTAGAGCAAGACATGAGAACACCAGCACCCTTTGCAAAAGCTTCTGAAGTTAGAGATAGAAGCAGCTTATGAGTGGTCTGTTCCTCAAACAATCTTAAAGGACTGAGAGTTAGAAATGTCCTAGAAATGCAGTTAATGTCTAAAAGTTAATTTATCTAGCCAGACAAGAATGATATTTCCTCCCTGATGTCCATTAAAGGTCCCTTTAATGTGCAACATTGATTTTATGTTGTAGCACCAATGAATACACCATTATAATTTGCCCTGCCAGAACAGGCATCTGTGTCAGTCTCCTCTGCATATTTGGCTTTCTTGAAGAAGCTGGAGGTGGCATGAGTGTCATGGACACAGACCTGAGTTTGTGCTTCTCTCCTCGGCTTGTCTCAGGTTTAAATTGGAGTGAGAGCCAGCATGCATGGCATAAGGTGAGGGCAAATGAGGAATAAGGGCTGAAATGGTAATACAGATTTTCAGGAGATAAAAGCAGGTTTCTCAGAAACACTCCTCTGACTACCAGCATCTCTTCTGGTACCTCTTCACAGCATTGCATCCAAATGTATAATTCCAGAGACTCTCAATGAACTTTCTCAAAATCTCAGATTTACCAAGGCAGAAGATGTTAAATGCTCACTGATGTATGAAAAGATCAAAGCTAAACCTGGAAGCTGAAGACTGCCTTCCTCATGTGCAAGGTGGTGCCTGCTTCCACAGCCCTGGGATGTGTTCCACCTTCCGCAGAGGTGTCCAGATGTGTCACCTCTTGATGGAGCTTGGGTCGCTGCATTAAATGGTTGGTGGTCTAAGTCCTGTTCTCAGGGAAAACATCATAAACAGTAGGATAATTAGGCTAAGAACTCAGATTCACAGGCAGGTTTTTTGCACATTTATTGGTACAGCCAGTGGATAGGAAAAAAAAAAGATTAGGAATAAAGAGTGGCGTAGTTTTATACAGTAGCAGAACTAGAGGGAGTGAATTTCACAGCTTCTGCTGGGAGTTCATCTTTTCTTTGACTACTGCTAGCCTATACCTGCTGGGCATCACTTTTATCTCTGACTCAAAGGACACTTCTGAAGAAATTTCCTCTCCTAGAAGTTTTTAAACTTGAAAATATCTCATAATCTAGGGCATTTCAAAGGGGAAAAAGAGATTCTGAATGTAGTCGCAAGGATGTTATCATACTATCCTCTAAAAAAGCAGTTTTCCCCTCTGTATGTGAAACAAAAAAGCACTGAAGAAAAGAAAAGAAGAGAAGGCCAGGTACCAAGTCAGTCCACATGGAAACCAAAGAAGCATTTGAAGGCAAGTTTATTTATTTATGCCTGTGATGTTTTTAGTCATCTTGGGACCTTTTAGACCTGAGAGTTCTGGGTCTTGCCTTTTACAAAAAGTAAGTTTCTAGCCCTTGTGCTTGCAGAGAAAATGTAATCCAAAGAATAATACCAGCTGATGCCATTTAAAGAAAATTGTTTGGATTTGGGCAACCTGGCTCATGATATTTAAATATTTGATGAGGGTGGTGAGACACTGGAACAGGTTGCTGAGGGAAGCTGTGGATGTCTCATCATTGGTAGTGTTCAAAGTCATGTTGGACAAGGTTTTGAGCAATCTGATCTAGTGAAAAATGTCCCTGCTCATGGTCAGGGCTTGGACTAGACCTTTAAAGGTCCCTTATAACCCAAACCATTCTATTATTCTATGATGAAGTGATGAATTTGGGCCCTGGGGTCCAGGATCCTTTCTAAAGCTCTGATGGAAAAACCTCAGGAGGAAGGAAAGGTGTGGTAGTTGCTGCATATTTGAAAGAGGGAAGCCACCAAGGTTCAACTCTATGGACAGAGAGATGAGTTCTGTGAAACTATAAGAAAAAAAAAAAACCAAACATGAAACTTTGGGTGGAAGGAGTCAAAGTCAGAGACAATGTACTTTCCTGGTGGTCTGTTACTATGCTCAGGGGGAAAAAAAATTCTTTACATACTTGAAAAATAATATACTCCTCAGTCTTTTTTCTAGTAGAAACAGTTTTCAATTTTGTTCAATTCCTTGGATCAAAAGAAGCAACTACCTAGCCACATCAGACCAAGCTACAGTCCACAGCCCTGGTTTCCTTGTGCATCACAGCAGCAGGGTGGTGATTGCTCCAGTGCTGGGGTGGGACAAAGGAGGTTGTCTTGAAGATGAGGACTGGGTAAATGGAGCAGAACAAAAACAACATGGAGAACATTATTATGAGTACCAAACAAGTGAGCCACACAATTTTCCAGGTATTTGAATGCAGAAGTTTTCTCTGCTGGATAATTTGAATGAAGCACATTATATTTGATTATGTCAATAGAAAAGATTTTTCCCCTATTAGCATTTCTAGATTTCTTGTGCTTTCTCATGCATTTATTTGCAGAAAATGCAAATAAAACCCATATGTTCAGCTACCTCTTTATACTGTTGAGCATAGACATAAGTTCTTTAAGGATATTACTGTTATTTAACTGCTAGGTGCATTCTGGTGGAAGTCTGATCTTTAAACATTACCATTATAATAAAACATGATGATAATAGTGTCTTTGGGAAGGCACTTGCTGAAATTACTTTTTAGGTATTATCAAGCACTTTTATTTACCAAATGCTTAATAGACTATAAATTGGAGGTAGTCATTAAAAATTTGAACTTATCTGCATGTATTTTTCAAGGAGACAAGGGAACTCCTGTTCATCAAATCTACAGTGCTCAGTCAGGAAGATGACAATCGTGTGTGATTCAAGTGATGTATGATATTCTATAGCAGCAAATCACGTAGCTGTGGCAGTTAGTAACAGCTATCAGGTGACAAAGAATGATGGATCAAAACATGTTTCTAAAAAACATGTTCATTATGAGTGGCAAGTGTCAATAAATAACACTGATTTTAATGCAAATAGATATCACATTAACAAACATCATATTTTGCTGAGAAGCTCTTCATATTTTACATACAGTCTGTCTTTCTTGCCATTGTCTCAAAGACTGAAAGCCTATAGGTCTTAAATCATCTAAGTTTCGACTCTCAGTCAGGATCAGTTTTCAGCCATGCCCTTCCATGGCATGTCCTTGGCCACATGTAGACTCCATGAACAGCAGCATATGCAAGAGAGCTTTGTGCATGGGGTTGGATAAATCCTATCCTCGCCCTCTGAAGGCTTGGGGAATGGAGAGGTTAGCTCTAAATTTCTGTTTGGCACTTAGTGTAGATGACTGCATGGTGGGGTAGTGGTTTGAGTGGCCAGAAGGGAAAGGGCTTGGTGTGCAGGTGAGAAGATGCCTCACAGCCATGCTCCGTGGTGAAAAGCTGGCCAACATCAAAACCAGATTTGATTAGCTGGGGGCCCAGGCTCACTTCAGAGTAAGTCCTCCTTGATCCTCTGCTTGAAAAGGGAAAACTAATATCTCACAGGCAAACCTGTGGGAAGCAGTGATGCTGGAGCTGGGAGGGAGACAGCCCTGGCACAGGACCAGCTGGGGAAGAGGGTCTGCCCAGGCAGGGCAAGAAGGACAGCTCTTGTCTCCCACACAGGACTTCCCAGAGCATGACAGTCACTTTCCCTTCACTCAGCTTGGCCTGGCACTGGGATCTCTGGGCTCTGGTCTAATGCACCACAGGGCACCTTTCTCAGGCTGGGAGCATGGGTGTCGATGCAGTGAAGACCCCCATTGGGACTCCTTTATGATTTCCCTTGCACTACTCCCCAGTGCTCCCTGAGCAAAGAACCATTTGTGTCTCCAACAGCAACACCGAAGCACGTATTTTTTCCCTGAGACCTGTCGGCTGCTCTCAGTGGGGAGGAATGTGCGGTGTAATTAGCACTCAGCATCCCAGAAGCACCGAAGGGCAACCTTGGCTGTGGTTCTGGCGCTGGGGGAGGATGCTGTGACCCTCTGGGGGAGCTGTTGCCCGCTTGTCGCTGCAGCCCTCACGCCTGGCCTTGCCCTTGCTCGGGCTTGTAGCCCCTGCACCCGCAAACGGCTACAGCTTAGCACTCCCGCAGGGGGCTGTCTGCACCTTGCAAGCCCTGGTGATAAATCCTCCCGGGGATTAGTCTCCAGCAGCCTTGGTTGCTGCCATTGCTGATCAGCTCCCTGTGCAGAGTTGTCCCTACAGTGTGCAGGGAGAGTCGAGGTGCCTGTGCGCTCCATGGTGCCCTGAGGAGGGCATGCTTGGGCTGGGTGACTTGGCAAGAGTCCAACCGGCCACACAGCCTGGATGGTACAGCCACGACACAAGCCAGGGCAGCACTGCAGCCCCCCCAGCATGGTAGGGCACAGAGCCAGGGGCATCCTGCCCGCTGCTTTCTTGTCTCCCTCACACTCTCTGGGAAATGCACCCAAGGACTTGCATCGACTTCACCACCGTTCAATGGAAAAGGAGCAGAGGTTCCTCCTTCACTTTCTTTAAAATAAAAATTTAAGCCTTATTCTATGCTCTCTCTGCCTCCCCCACAACTCCTAATACTTGCAATTAGTTACTTTTCAGTTTCACTTTTTGTAAAACACAAGTGTTTCTCAGGGAGAGAATCTGACATCTCTTACCTAGAAGGTGCTGCATAATCCTAAAAGTAGGAAAAAATTAAAGTTAGAAATAAGAGGAGAAAAAAAATCAAAGCTATCTAGTTGTCACTAGAAACCCCTGAGTGTATTTGATCTCTGGAAAAAATATGTTATAATGAAGTGGAAAAACCCAGAAAAGGATAACGGAAAGACAGGTGTAAAATTAGGGCCTGGTGCAGCTTGCAATGGACAAGCAAGAGCTGAGTTCTCAGCACTACGAAGAGATGTGCTGGTTGCTGCCGAGTGCTGCTGCAGGGAGAGGGATGGATGGCTTCTTGCAAGATTGTTTTTAGGTCACAATTACTTTGAAATTAGTATTTTTTTCCCCCCATCAATAAGTGAAACCTAAAAAAGGCAAAAGGCATTTTGTAGATCTCCGTAAGTGGAAAGCACCCTTTAAAGTATGTGTGATAGTGATCTCTGACACAACTGCCAGTCCTGGCAGGCAGCAGCAGCCCAAATATGCTATTCTTAGACCAGGAAAGTTTAAGTAGGTCACGTTCTTATAAACACCATCCCTACTAAAATCAGAAATCAATATGAGCTCAGAAATTTGTGGTATGTTGATTCAGCAAGATAAAACAGATGGGGTTGGTCAGCCTCCAAATACCTTTTCTTTATGTTCATCCCCAGTTTTACCAAATGTGAGTTTGCTCCATATGCTTTCAGTGGGTGGAGACTTCTTCCTCATCAGGTAGGTACCATGAGCCTTCCTGAAGGTCTAGCAGATACAGACAGCAGTTCAGTTTAGGGATGCTTTTAGTTTACACATCCAGAGGTAAAGCTAAATAGTTGACGAGATTAAAAAAGAAGTTGCAACTTGTTAAGTACTTAGTGATCGCTAATAAACACATGGTGTGTGTCACTGCTGACTCCAGTGACAGTGCCACTCTCTTGTTTGCCAGACCTGAGAGGGATTCACAGGTTCTGCCAATCCACCCAGGTGTCTGACTCTTGGAAATGTAGTTCTTCAGCTCATGCCTGTCCTTGGCCAGTGCCAACCAGCCACAACCCTCGGACGCAGGTTGGAGTGATCACTTCCAGGCCACATTGGCTGAACATGCATTTCAGGTCCCATTCTTCGCTGGCTGCACCAAGGGCTTCCCAGGGAGTGGGGCACCAGCGATGACCGGAGGTGCAGCAGGAGGCAGAGTTCTGTGGAGGAGGGCTTCCCCAAGGTGTCCTAGGGAAGTTACCATGGCTACTCTCCTCTGAACTGCTGTGTGAGTTTTGGAGCCACTCACATCTGGTTGACAAGACACAGAGCAGCACTGGGCTGAGGGAAGGGATGAGGACCAGCAGAGGTGGGTGGGACTGGGCAGCTGAGGTGGTGTCCAACAGGGCACTGCCTCTCTGAGAGGGCTGTGTCAGTGTCCTGCCTCCTCCCGAGGGTGCCTGTGCCTCCACCAGTGTCTGCTGTGCTGCAGGACACCTCATCAGGGGCCCAGCTTCCCCAAAGCCACTGCTCTCTTCTCTGTGCTCTTGCCTCTCTCCCTTTCTGGGATGCAAATATTTAGACATGAAGGGAGTTAATTTGTAGGCTAAAAAGAAGGTTTGGCGTAAAATGTGGGTAGTAAATTCAGTGTAGACTTTAATCCTGCCTTTTTTTTTTTTTTTAATCTGGCCGATTTTATTCCGTATTTTATCTGTTCTTTTGGTCTGACATTACCAATTTGTTTCTACTCTATTCCACACAAGTATTACATTACAGCTCAGGGACCTCCTTCACATCCAGTTGAGCACTGCCTAATTATAGCTTGTGCTGGCCTTGTAAATAGACACAATATCTTTTCCAAATCACGTTCCTTCCTCTCTTTTTCATTACAGAGGCGGATGCGCTATAGTTGTTTACAACTGATCCTGATGGAGGAACCAAGACCAGAACATCTTTAGCAGCACTGAGCTCATTCTGATCATGAGAAAAGGTTCTGCGCTTGGTTGTGGAGGATGAGAATACCCCAAAAGGAGGTTTTCAGATAAGCCTGATAGTCAGGGCGACATCAGGAGGCTGATCGGTGAGGTCCCAGCATAAAAGACTGAGGCTTAGCTGAACTTGGAATGAAAGAGGGGTCTCTTAATTGTGAGTCTGAATCCTTCCCTAAAACTGCAACCAAGTCAGTGAACTGATTTAATTCCTTGACCTTGTTAAAACAGATTAAAAGTTCTGACATGTTTGGGATTCCATTATCAATCAACAGCTGGGTTAAATCTTTGAGAACTTGCATTTTTAATTGGTATAGCCATGCCAAGTCTTGTGATTTATAATGATTTTCACAGTGTCTCTGAAGTCCTCCTTGCAGCTCCAGCACATGGAAGCATATTAGCAAAGACAAATACTCCACTTTAACTGAAAAGTGAATATGCATCTACTGTAGTTGTAAGGGCTTGAAAATAGCAGTCCTGAGGTGCAAAACCGTCAGGCAAATGACCTCCTACCCCAGCAATTTGTGTTTCACCTTTCAAGCAAATGTTCTGGTTTCCAGGTCCCAATTCAAAGGGCAGCCACAATATCACTGTTAAGTTCATAAGTAGCCATTGGCTATACTGCAGCTGTTAATGTGGGAATAAAACTGTACTTACATATAGCTGACACGATACAGTTACAGCTTGGGTAAGTCCTGCTTATGTAACTGAATATATTTTTCATTATATCAGCCAAGTTACTAGAGACCACTGATGGCAGCATTTAAAAGGCTGGCAAATCACACCAAATTTAACTCTAAAACTAAATTGCCTGCTAAATTTATTCATTAGCAACACACTTGTAAATGGGTGTTTCTTACACAATATTAAGCACTGTCACTGCATAGAGAAAAGTCTTAGTGCCTAACAGTTGTACTCTGAATTAACTGTGAGTACATGATACCATGGAGACAACAGTTTGCACTGCTGGCTATGGTTTTGGTCATTCATAATCACTGAGGTCCTGAGAGCTCATTGGTAAGAGAACTCAGAGCCCAAGTGGCCTCTTTCTTCTCTGATTTTCCTTGTTTATGCCTAACTGACACCCTCAAAAGAAGGGCAGAAGATGTCCTCTGCTCCTGATGCCACTTATACTATTTTCTTTTGTCTTACGATCAGTTTTTCCTGTCCCATCTATTCGTATGACCCTGCACTTCTTTTCACCTCTCTCTGGCAACTTTTGTTACTTGAATGCCTTTGATGTGCAACTACAGCTGTCTTTGCCCCTTTTATGATCACTCTGTTTACATACTTTTGAAAAATGGTGCCTACCTATGCCATTACAATGTTACAAAATGCTTGCATGAAGTTGTTAATTCTATTTTAGCATCCAGGCTGAAGGCAAGTTATATTGATGTTTTCCTGATTTGTGCACATCTCCTCTATAGGTGTTAAGCCTGTTTTGGCTACACTGTACTGATATGGAGCGACCCAACCAATACTCTGTCTGCAAGGACATGCAATTCTATAACTGAGGTGTTAAAGAACATAATACTGAAGTAGATATCACAGCAATTGAAAAAAAAACAAAACAAAACAAAAAACAAAATCCAAAACCATAATAGAATCAAAAGAACCAGATTAAAAAAATTGGCAGGGGCTAAATAAATTAGAAACCATTATCATAATTTTTTGGTAGCAAGTTCAACCTCCCAATTCTAGCAAGGCCAGCCTGGGTGCAGGACTTTGAGTCTTAGTGGGGATTCCTGGGAGCCTTTTCTCTATATGTCTTTTTGGAGCACTTAGTCCTCAGAGAGAGTACTTTGATTGACTTCTGACATCCTCCTTGAGGTTTCCAGCACATATGAATGCTACAACAGGCAAAGCAGTGGTCCAAAGGGCAACACCTTCCTTTACTGATCTGCCACTAGAATGAGACTGAGCAAAGAATGACACTGAAGATCTGCGGGAAAATGGTCATTGATCCCAAAATTAAACCTGGCAGGCTAGCTATGGTAATGATCATTGGGATTTGAAGAGGGACTGAGACAGAACTGAGTCACTCCAGATCCAAGGTATCCCTCCAAATGATCCAAGCCAAGCAACAGTATGTTCCTATACATTGCCCACACTCATCACGCACCACCACATTTGGCTCTAGGGTCTGAACAGGGAGCAGAGTCTGAACAGGGAGCACCGCATCTCACCTGGAGGTCTTCAGAGGTCCTACCTGGTTGTCTTGGGGTCCATATATTGGTCTCTGCACCTGTGTCCCCCACCTCCAGAAGCAGGGTCCTCACTAAATTCAAAGTTGAAACTGGTTACACTTTAGCTGTATTTGCATTTTCATGATATATTTTGGGCTACAGAGAGCCCCTCTATTGGTCAGTGCAAAATCTCAAGTGGGTAGAATAAGAATAGATCCATTTTTGCATTAAGGACATCACTGTTTGAGTATAACATGCCTATGTGACAATTTGCCTGTGGCCTAATTCAGCAAAGGTCCTCAAGTGCACTCAACTCTCATTGAGAAGAGCTATTCTGAAATCAGCAGCTGACTCATGTACAGATAAACATGCACTTAAACACTTATTGGGATGCTGCAGAGTGGCTCCTTGCCCCAGGGTAGCTCAGTGCCCAGCCAGGCTGAGGGTGCAGGGAAGGGCCACAAACCCTCCCACTGAGTTGTACATTTATTTTATTATTACTTTTTTTTGCCACTAGGCAGAAAAGAGGTTGAGATCTAAGAGCCACTGGCACTGGTGAGCTTTTCCTTCCCTGTCCTGGCTCCTCCAGTTTCAAATAGGTGTGCAGCTCTCAGAAGACACTCAAATGTAAGTCTCCTCCTGTGGAGCACTTGAATGCAATTGTTAGTGTCTGCTGGGCTGCAAGCACCCAGCAAGTTGCACATCCGTACTCCTTCCACTGTATAATTCAGGCTCTTATTTAAACGTCTTTACACACTTTGCTTTTATGTGAAGAGATATTTTTACGGGCCTAGACCACTTACAGGGTTATTTTTTGTTTGCTTACTTTGACTTCATCAGCTGTGCCCATTTTGGGGTTGCCCCTTGGTAGTCAGACAAGGGCTGAACGTGACAGTGGATTATCTAACCAGTGCCCTTGGCGAAGAGTTATCTAATCCTTCTAATCCTTCTCCTTGTGTTCTCTTGATTTCCATGCTTGGAAGAGTAAGAGTACCAAACTTTAGCTGAAACATTATCCTGCAGGATCCTCACCTTAGAAATAATTCATCCAAACAAGTCCTTCTGGGATTAGATAATGCCAAGCCTGGTCCCTAATGAGATTCTGAAGCAAGAGCTGACAGGTGTCCTGTGGCAGGGATGGATGCACATTCCAGGGATAGCTATGGGGGGAACTTCAAAGCCCCAGACCCATGGGGGCAGTGGCATGACGTTGCCCTGGCCACGTTGTCAACAGCAGGCTCTGGCTGTACATTGTTCCTTAGTTGTTTGAGACCACACAACGTGTTCTGGGAAACGTGCCAGGCCTCAAGACTACATTGGAACAGGGCTGGTGTGAATATATATAACTGCAAGCTGTAGAGAATTCTTCAGATGCTGCCGTAGCAAAGACTAATGATTGAAAAGGCAAACTCTCCTTGGAATTCTGCATTGATGAAGATTAGCTTTCAACCCTCTATAAATTATCAGATCTGTCCTTTGCCTCTCCATAAACACCAAGGGCTTCAGATTATCTACCCATAGGAATGACAACAAAAGACACGTACTCACAATCATAAAAGAACCACAGTACCAACAGGGAAATCAAAGTTGCTACCTAGAGCAAGGGCAGGGAATTTGTGGTTGGTATGGTTTTTTTTGAAATAATTTTTGAAATAGACTTTAAAAATCCCAACTTTCTTATATTGTTACAGAAGAAATTTACAGTACATAAAGTATATGCAAAATATAAATATTTTCTAATTTATAACTTTGACAAGTGAGACTGATCCCTGCTGGGTTTGGATTGCAATTTTTAGGCAAATTTATTTCAGTTGCAATAAAGGGGTTGGTGAATCCTACATGAACTCCAGGCTTCTTATCTAGACACGTTTTCCTTGCTGAAAGCATCTTGCTCCATGGCCATGGTCTTTTTGTGCTCGGGGGCAAGTTTGTATTGGAATAAAATGCTTATAACAGGTAGCTGAGGGCTCTTTTGGCATTCTTGATGGCGTCCAATTATGAAAATATTCCTTCTTGTTCTTCTCCATCTCCTAGAACAGCAAGAGAAGCTATTTGTCTATTTCTTTGGACTACAATAGAAAGAAATGTAAATGTCTTGGGCTCATACATACCCACACAGCTGCCTTTTCACTATTCATCTCTCCCTAAGACTGAAGCAGATAGCCTGTGAAAGTTGGAGAACTCAAGCTGTATTAAGGAAAGGCTGTCCCAACCCTTCAGCACTCTCAGGAATTTCTTGGGTTTTCTGGCCTCTGCAGATATCACCAAAACTGTCCCAGTCCTGTGTAGAGCCAAACTGCAGCAAGACTCATCCTTAAGTGCTGGACATGTAGGGATCCTTGTGCTCCTGCTGAAGGCTTGGGCAGGCACCAGATATGATGAGGTTGGCTTGAGAAGCCCCATCCCCATTTCTGAGGGGCTGTGGACTAGACCCTCCCAACAAGGGGTGGTTGGGACCAAGGTAGACATCTGCCCTAGCACTACCCCTCTGCCCAACACCTCCCTGTCTGTGGCAGCCTGCACTGCTGAGACCCTACAGAAGGGTCTCCACAGACTCTGCGTCAGGCCTTTCTCCCCACTGACTGCTGGGGCAACTCAGAAAGATTGGCCTTGTTGGGCTGAAGATGTGCTTTGTTTGTATGGACCTAAGTCTTCATTGTACAGGGAAAAAAAAATCATGCCGGTTTTCTGTGTCTTTCTCATGTTATTTTTTTTCTTTTTTTTTTCCCGCTTGGTCCTCTCCTCTGGAATTATCTAGGAATAAAACAGTCAGTGCAACTGTTTCATTGTCCATTAACTACTTATGGCAAACAGCTTTCCAGCATGGTCTTTATCAAATGGAAAGAATATAGCTTGGTCTTTAGTGATCCTCAGAAGCTCTGAAATTCAAAGAAAAGAACTTGCTGTCTACAAAGTAAACAAATAACAGGTTTTTGAATGGAAAAAAACCCAACTTTTTTTTTGTAGAAGTAATAGTTTCAGGTTTTCCTCTTTCTGTCTCTTTTCAATAAAGCATCCAACACTATTTCAAAGAATTTTTTGTCCAAATGAAATAAGTAGACCTGAAAATGTTTTCCATCTTTTTGCAATGTCTTGTCCTGCAGATCCACCCAATTTTTACAAGAGTGTAAGAGATCCAAAAGATGGACAGATTAAGTATTGCTTGAAATAAAAAGCATGGATGAGTCTCTCTGTATTTCCTGGGGTTTAAATTAGGCCCTAGAGGGAGGTTATTTTGCCAGCTGTGCTGTTTCTCCCTAAGCAGTAAACATTAACTGCTTCTCTACTGAAATTTTCACATTAGCCCAGGAACATATTATAGGAATACTAAGAAATAGTACAGTATTTACAGATGAGATGAATTTATGTAAATTCATCACCTCAGTGAACGGATCTCAGGAAAGATAGTGAGAAATAAACTACCACTCTGCTTGCATTACCTTTCTGTGGTAGAAGCCAGGATATTCCTGTGGTGCAGTATCTGTGTGCCTCCTGTCAGTAATTTCCACCTGTATAACACATTACCCTTTAGAAGCACTTGAAATTAGGAGAGTAGCTATTAATAATTTACCTCCTCAGATACTCATTGATTAGTGTATCTACATTATAAGCAGGAAAATGCCACAAGATTCCTATAATTTGGGTTCCTGAACTTGCCTAATTAGGTTGTGACTTTTACATCACCATGACATCACATCATAGACTCTGAGGGTACTGGGCAATTCCCTAGGGTCCCGTTTGCATGCTGCTTCCAAAGGGCAGTGCAATGATGTTTGAGTTACTGAACACCTTCCTCTGTTGGGATGGTGTGTTCACAGCGTGGGCACTGCATCAGTGCAGTGCCTCCTGTCTATGTTCAGCCCAGGGGTGCTCTCTGCCCACCTGCACTGTACCAGCACTGGCTATGAGAGTGTTGGAGCTGTCATGCTCTGTTTTGTGCTGCTCTGTCTGCCCCAGCTCTGAGTCTTGTCTCCTCCTGCTCTGGGAAGTGGATATTGAACATCAACATGGGAGGCTGGACAAATCCATAGTCCAGCTTAGGAAGGGAAATGTTCTTCTAGCCGGCATGTATGTACAGAAGCTAGGGCCATTCAAGCCCTAATGAATTCCCCAGAGAGGACAAGCCTCTGTCTTTCCTTCTGAGTGGTGAGACCTGCTTGGGTTTGGCACTTCTTTCCCCAGGACTGTACAAGTGGTCATGGCTAATCCTGTGCCTGCACGGCCCTTGGTACAAGGGACTTCTTTGACTACGTGCCTACTACAAATCCAAGCAGCAGAGGAGAGCAGTGGCTTTCATTCACAGCCACTCTTTGCCGCAGGATGTGCCCTTACAGTTCTTCTAATGCCTCACTAATTTCAGGAGGTGACATCCTATTAAACCTTCTTATCACATTCCAGAAGTTTATTTAATAAATATTTCACGGACTGTAAGTGGGACAGCTGTTCCCTTGTGACACTGTTAATAGCATGAATCTCCTTTGTCAGGAGTCCCATCCTCTGCTGTGGCTGCCTCAACTCTGCCCCTCTCCTATATCACCAATGGAAGAGCTGCTGCTGCTGCTCCTCTCCAAGGCTCAGTTTAACACTCAGCCCAAATGCACCCAAAAAAAGTCCAACAAGGTGTACCAGGGGAGGAGGCCTGGAGAGCTGGGCAAGGAATGGGGGTGAGGGCAGTTCAGGTTGTGCTGAGTCTGACCAGCCTGGCTGGTGTTAGTCCCGCACAGCTATGCCTGTGTTGCTAAATAAAACAAACCAGGGCCATAATTTGCCCTGAGGGAAGGCTTGGTCCAGCTGCCATGCCCGAGCTCTCTTCCCTCTTCAAATGTGATGATCATATCCAGACTCCCTCCAGTGAAGGGTCTCAGTGTCACACTGCAGAAGCCATGCTTGGGCTCAGCCAAATGTATGTCCTGAGGGTTACTAGTATGGATGGTACCTTTGGGACTAGTGGGAAGCACAGAGGCAGGGGCCATCTGTGTAGCAGGGAGGGAATCTCTAGGGTTTTAGAGGGGAGCAAGCCCTCCACTCCTCCCTGTGTGCCTGGACACTTTGTTGTAAATAGAAGGAGCAGCAGAGACACAGTCCTGATAAATGTATGGGTGGGTGAATCCTATTGCACCTCTTTTTTTTTTTCGAACCAGAGCTTAGCTAAATTTTCAGCAACCCAGTAAACGAGGATTTGCACCTAGCCATGTGTGAAGATGACGGTCAGGTGTGGTAAGCTGTGCATTGTTCAGTCCAAGAGCTTACCTTCTACAGGGGATATTTTTGGGCTTATGGTAAACCTGGTGGGACAGAGATCAAATAATACAACACGCCTTTTTCCTCACTCACTATGTCATGTGTAACCTGTGACGGGAATCTAAAACTTCCAAATCAAACACAAAAGAAAGGGAATACAAAATACAGAGCAGTAAATCTGGCAGAATTGAAGAGCTGGTGGGCACTGAGTCAGATTTCAGAAAAACAAATTTCCTTCCTCCATGAGGACAGGACTCGGTGGGTACCAATACGTCATTGAGAAACTCAGGAGGGCACTGGGGATGCTGCAGACAGATGGCTGCAATTTTTGTCTCTGTTGTGCACTCAGAAGGTCAGTCAGAAAACTCATCACCTCCTGCATGTCTTCTGTGATGTGTTTTGGACAAGACATGTACTAACGAGGTTGCAACCCAAATCCAACGTTAGATTTGTAGGTGGGATCAGCAACATTCCTTTCTGAGATTGCAGTTATTTTGCAGGCATGGGCCTGCTAAAGTGCCGAAGGTATTAATGAAATTCATAGCTTGAACAATTAAGATAATGTGGATCTGGGCTTAGTGTTTATGAACTGAAGAATAGAGGACTGTGAGGGTAGGGAAGCAGCCCAAATAACCTGATATTAGAAACAGTCTCTGCATACTGAAACTGGGGTGGGCTTTTTGTGCTCTTGCCATCTGCGTTTTTAAAATTGTAATTGTCTGAATTTCTGCTGAAGAAGGGATTTTTGAGATAAGTTGGTAAAAAACAGTTATTTATACAACCATGTTTTGATTTGCAATTTTCTGCCCAAAATAATGCATTTCCTTGAAATTTCAAACTGGCTCTGTTATACCTGGCTAGTCCAGTACATCCAAAAGCACCAACCTTAGCCAGTAATAACAGTGAATCCCATTTTAGGTGCCACTGCTGACCAAGTGAAAATTGGTGGTGGGGTCAACCCTGTTTAAAAATATTTGTGGCTGGATGCAGAAAGCTCTGTGCCCTACATCTGTCTCCAGCTATGTTCAGCCCTGTTCCAACTGGACATGGTCTCTGAGTCCTATTAACCTCATTGCAAGTACTTGGAGCCCGACAGCATTTTCTAAGACACTGTGACTTCAAATTCAGTTTCCCTGAATTTGAATAGGCCTCTGCTTGGCCACTTTTCCTTACAACCAAGTTTAGTAGGCTGTATTTCTTGAGGACACTCACAGGGCAAGACCTGCTTTTTCTTCCAAGTCAAATGCCTTGGGAGAGAGTAAGAAGGCAAAGGCATGCACAGTCACGCCTCTGGGGGAGGCAGGGAGTAATCAGTCTCCTTGGCTCAGAGTATCCCATGCATCCTGTCCCCCCAGGGTGTATACACACACACACTTCTCCATTGCTCCTTGGCTGACATTTCCCCAGCACCTTCCGTTCTTTCAGGCCAGTCATACCCAAGGCACGAGCTGGCAAACCTCAGAAAATAGTTGGCACAGAACCAATAATTTGTTATTACAAGGTGGACTGCATATAGAAAACCACAGAAGCTAGCAAGGTTCTCATGACCTTATTGCCCAGGTAATCATCAACAGCTTCAACCCTTGTCAGTGTGTCAGGGTGGAAAAACTGTACTTTAGCTCAAGCTAATGAAGCAACATCCCTCTAATATATCCTGGGATAATGAGTTTCTTGTCTGACCTGGCACAGATTGCCTCTTCAAGAGCATAATGAACCCCACAGGAGGTCTGTAGAGGATCAGAGTGTGGTTCCCTGGCTATTCCTGCTGGATTAAGAGATCCTTTTACAAGCCAGGGTTGACACAGGTCATCCAGCCTGACAGTGTGCTAGGTGTCAGGTGGTTGCTAGGTATGGGCAAAGTACTGATTTTGTTAATATTATTGAATCAAGCCAAAGAGTGCACTGACCTGCATTCCTGACCCTCCCTTGCAAGGAAGAGTTACAATCACACCATCATTTAGGTTGGAAAAGACCTCTAAGGTCATTGTGTCCAGCTGTTAACCCAGCACTGCTGTATTCACCACTAAACCATGTCACACTGTCCCTTGGTGACACATCTACACGCTTTTAAGCATCTCCAGGGATGGTGACTCCACCACTTCCCCGGGCAGCCTGTTCCAGTGCTTGAGAACCCTTTCAATGAAGAAATTTTTCCTAATATCCAGTCTAAACCTCCCCTGGCGCAACTTGAGGCCATTTCCTCTTGTTGTGTCACTTATTACCTGGGAGAAGAGGCCAACCCCCTCCTCGCTACAACCTTCTTTCAGGGAGTTGCACAGAGTGATAAGGTCCCTCCTGAGCCTCCTCTTCTGCAGGCTAAACACCCCCGACTCCCTCAGCCACTCCTCATAAGAATTGTGCTATATTCCCTTCCCCAGCTCCATTGCCCTTCTCCGGACACACCTCAGCACCTAAACGTCTTTCTTGCACTGAGGGGCCCAGAACAATATTGCCTGGTCCTGCTGGTCACACTATTGCTGATACAGGTCAGGATGCCATTGGTCTTCTTGACCACCTAAGTCACTGTCAGCTCATGTTCTACAATGAGCTGGAATTCATTCTTGATGCTAGTTTAGCCAGACCACCTACCTGGAAGGCATTTCCTGTGATGCAGAAAGATCTGGAAGATGACAGATAACATGTTTTCCTATAAAGAAGAATTGGAAGATATTTCAGAGGGGCAAATGCCAGAAGTGCATTAAGCCAATACTTTCAACACAGCACTTTCATGCAGAGCATCTTGTAACCACCTGTGCAAGCTTTGCACTGTGTGAAATGAGTAGCACTGAGGAGCACACCCAAGGGTGATGGGAAGGTGAGGTGCCTGGCTCCAGCTGCCATAAACACTGACTGTGCACTGGCAGATCAGCTGTTCACTGCTGCAGGATTATGTCCATGGCCTGATCCAGAGAGAGTCATGCTGCCAGCTGGTTTAGTAGTAACCAAGTTTGATATTAGAAGTTGCCTAACCAAACCCCAGGAGGGTAAAACAAATAATTTTCTGTTTCAGGGAAGGGAATAAAAGATAATGTGTTAGTAGAGGGTATGATCCTCCCAAGGAAAGGTATGATAGTTGAGCAGGGAGCGGATCTCTTTTTTTTTGTCCCTTAGCCATATAACACTTGAGTCTGTAGGCATGAGCGTAGGTGTCTGTACTGCTCACTTGCTGCTGTCTGTCTGCAGTTGTATACCCTCAGGTAGTGAAGCCTCCATCTGCTCATGACGAGATGTGTTAATTGATTTTGTAGAAAGCAAGAAGTGGATTTAACTCTTCATCAGTGATGCACAAACTGTGATTACTAAGACAAGAAGAGGAAAAGGAATATTTACCACAAATGGAAGAAGAAGCTTAACCTTAGTGTTTTAGCTACCTAGTGTTAAAAGACTTTGCTCCCAATACATTGCTGGCCAGTTGCCCTGTTAAAAGTTATTGTTCACTCTTAACACTTCTCTTTCAAAGACCCCAAACGTATGTCTAGCAAAACATACTGGGAGACCAACCTCCACATGTCTAATTATAATGAATGTGGATTTTGACTAAGTAAGAGGGAAGAAGAAGCACAGGGGGGACCAGACTGAGAGTGCTGGTTTGGGCTGTTACACTAATTTGGCTGTTCAAACTGTTTTTCTGGGATAGATCCTGACAGTCTCAAAAGAATTTTCAGCTACATTTCATAGCCTGGAGCAAACATTTGGATCCTGGAGAGGGAAGGGGTTGCCGAATTGCTGAGAGTATCTGTGTTTGACTTCTCATTTATTCCATAATAGTACATTGCTCCGAGAAAGAATAACAATTTCTTTCCATTAGTTGGATACAAAACTCTGATCTGCATTGTAGTGAGCCAAGATTAATTTCAGATTTCATTCCACTCACGAAGGGTCAATGACTGCTCTGATTAGAGACCTCTTGACTCTCCTTGGCTGTGTATAAGCACCTCAAAAATGAAGGGTGAACCAGTGCTGAGTGAGGATCTGCTCCTGCCTTCCCTCCCCATCATGTCACTCCAGTCCTTATTAGCTCTTTTTGTCCTAACAAACACTAAGCAATGCCACTATATGCTTAGGGCTAAGCTCAGTCCTTGTTAAAACCCATAGCAAGATTTCTCTGAAATTCAATGAGAGAAGGTTGAGATCCTTAATGAGCTTTCCTTGCAAAATAATATTGGCTTTGGATTTGTCTCAATAAATCACACAGAAATGTTAGTGACAGCATCTCTCTACAAGGGGTCTTTGTGGTAGTGGGTGGCCAGAAGAGACATATTTTAGGTACTCTTTAGTGGCAGTTTATCTGTTCATTACACCCATTTACATTTGTAAAGCACATCTAAATCTTGCAAAAGCTGGTTGTCTTACTCCTGTTCCAGGTATTACCTGCTCCACTGCAGCACTCTTCAGTAGTCCCTATCCTCGAGAACAGCCCCCATCACCCTTCTGGAGCATACCCCTCTGTATTTTTATAGCCAATCAGGGATGTTTAACACTTCTCTGTGGCTGCCACTGCTTTTTCATGAGTAATTGGGCAGGATACTGTCTGTTTGAGGAGAAACAGTGCTGCTTTCTTGAAATGCAGCACCTGCTCCATGGCATTTGTGTTTGTCGTTCTGTGGTAAATATGAAGCATCCTCTCCCACAGAGGAGGAGGGACCACACACCACACCAGGGGTGAGGGCAGCTGTGTCGTTTGCACGTTGCAGCAAAGTTGGGCTGCGAAATTTCAGAGATGTTCATTGGCCCATAGCCCTGTAAAACCACACAAACAGTGTGTGTTTTTTTCTGACTGAAAACACCGGAGTGTGTTGGCACAACTGCTGTTGGCTACCTAGTAACTAAAGACAAACCTTCCTCACAGGAGGGGTTACAGGCTGCCCTGTAAATTACTTCAGAGATGCAAGAACTCACACAACAGCTGTATGAGTTAAGCTGAAAGCTTGTCACATACCAATAGTGCTGATATAGTTGTTCACAGAGATAAAAATTATATTTCGACATGGTGCCAGGACATAGTTTATTGAAGACTCACTTCTTTCCATGGAAAAGATCAAACCAGGCTGTGAATGCACAGATACCTCACTCTGTGGTAGAGTAAGGAGAGAACCTGCCTGACATCAGTGGAATCTCGTGGCCAAACTCCCACTCAGAAGCAACTCTAAAGTAAGTTTCCGCCATTTTTTTTGGAGATAAGCGCCCTGTCTTTTCTTATACAATCAGTTACGAGGATGCAACCAAGAGGTTGTAGGTTCACAGCCACCCTTGTTGCTCTGTGTTCCAGGAGACTTTTGACATGGTGACAGCTTCAAGGACATCAGTCATTCTTGATGAAAGAGCACTGAACATCAAGGCCTGAGTACAGAAAGCTGGACTTCTCCTCCTGTGCCTCTGATCCTCATGCACCAAAGTCTTCCCTCCACCACCGGTAGAAATTTCCTCTTCCACTCAGAATTCAGTTATGCACTGGGCTATGCTGTTGCTACACTTCCTTGTCCAGACAGTATTAGTGGAAGATATGGTGAGGGTTTTGAGCTTAAATGCCTGTAAAGCTAATTTCAGGAATCGGGATCAAGGTCACAGAGATGCAGGTTACTGTGGCCACGCTCTTCCACATCAGCTTGAAATGTGCTGCTGGACAGATTGTAAGAGAGGGTTCTGTGATAATTTAAATTTGGAAGTCTTATTCATCAATATTTTCAGTGATTTCATAGAATCATAGAATGGTTTGAGTTGGAAGGAACCTCAAAGATCATGTAGCTCCCTGCTGCAGGCAAGAACACCTTCCACAAGACCAGGTTGCTCAGGGCCCCATCCAATCTGACCTTGAACACTTCTAGGGATGAGGCATCCACAACTTCTCTGGGCAACTTGTTCCAGTGCCTCACTACACTCATAGTGAAGAATTTCTTCCTTATATCTAATCTAAATCAACTCTATTTTGGTTGAAAGCTGGGCTAATGCCACCTATTGTAAGTAGACTGTACCATCTCTCTGCAGTCCCAGGAAAAGTACCTGGCTCTCAAATGATAAAAGCACTTAAGACTTGCTTTGACCCATAGTATCCTACTCACTCTGTTAGTGGTGTGAATCCTTTCTTGGGGTATTAGGTAGGTTCATCTGTTAAAAAGATAGACCTCTTCCACTTGGCCAAGTCCAGCCTTCTTAGTCCCCCCAAACTCCCTTTGAAGGTAATCAATGGAGTTTAGGGAGGCTGACCCTATGGCAGACATCTACGACAGGCAGATGACTTGCGAGTGTTAAGAGCCTGGTTTTCCTTTGCTAAGTCTTTTAAGGCAGCCTATGCTGACAGGTTCTGTGTGAGGCTCTGTGCTGTAGTCATGCAGCCATCGTGCTGAGAGCCACAGGTCTCACACCTTCCTGGCAGGTAGGATCCTGATGTAGGAGCCTAAAACCAAGACATGGCAATATTCAGGTTCCTTTTTGTGGAGTGGTGGGGTCTGTTTACAAGTCCTGTAAATCATCAGATTTAAGATCTGTTGAGCAGTCTTCAGTTCCTATAGACAGATGTGATAGTTGTGTGTGAAATACATGCTGTGATTACAAGCGCTGCACGTTTCTGTAAACTTGACTTCATACAGATAAGACATCAGTGTTTCAAGTGGTTAATAAGAAGATACTTGTGATTACACTAAAGAGTAGGTGCCAATTTAAAAATGAACCAATTAATAGCAGATTTTAAAAATAAATATACCGCACTTAGTGAGAAAGGTAATGCTAAGAACAAAAATGAACACAATCTACTGTAACTGTGTAAGAATGGCTTTGAAAGATTCAGTGATGTTTGTTTAGTAGGCTGGAAAGAACCTGAGATAGTTACAGCAACTTTAAATATAGACTAGAGCCTTAAGTTTGAGTATGTGAGGCACGAAGAGGGAGCTTTGGCATGGGTGATATGAAAGCTGAGAACATCCATATCTGTCAGAAAAAGAAGAAAAACTGCCAAAGAGAAAAATATTCAACATGGCATCTAAACCTCTGGATTAGCATTTAAAGTAGAACCACTTTATAATTCTCTTTTTCTTCTTTCTGCTTTCCTAATCTGCACTAAACCACTTGGGTAAATAAACCATCCTTTTAAAGATACAGCCTTTAAGGTCTCTGTGCTTTTTGTTCATAAACAGTAGGAGTATATGGGGTTTTTTTGGAGGGTGAGGAGAGGGGGCAGAAGTTTCAACCATGGGCAACTCTAATCTATGGCTTGTGTAAAACAGATGTTCAGACACTGGTTGGATTGGCACTTAACATCCAGGCACATTCCACTGCTAAGGGGTGTTTATTGCACCCCCTGTTCAGTGCTAAGCCTTTTTGTTTTTTCACAAGTCTCTCTGTGTGTGTATACACATATGTAATATATAGAAACATTCTGTCAAATGACATCAGAAGTAAATGTAACATAATTTGGCTCTTCTAAAGAAGCTATGGGCTAGCTCTGTCAATCAAAGAGTGTTTCTTAGCTAGATGCTCTCAGTTCTAGCAAATGAGCTGCTTTCAAATTGCTGATTGGTTGAGGAAAGTTACTTTCTCTGCTTTAGAGAATATTTTAATTTGCAATATCATTTTTGTAGTGTTGCAAGTATGTAGGATGTTGTTCAGAGAGCTCAACTATGAACAAGTTGCCTGATCTAGAATTGTTCATGGAATGAGCCACCACAGCTGCAGGAACAGATCCTTGTGTTGAGTGGGCACCTTGACAGTATGAGCAAGAGGGAGCCATAAACTCAACCCAGTTTGTAGTCCCAATCTAGCATTCCCATAGACTGAATGCCAGACATTTGAGGATATATATGCAAAGATTGTTACATTTGCTGTGTTTCTATATGCTTTCCCCACATTTCCCCCCATATACCAGTCTGTATGTTGGGTTAGATGAACCTTTGTTCTGGTTCACCAATGAATTCCCGCAATCCTATATGCTCATCCATGGTCTCCTGTAGGATCCACAACAAAAATTGAGAGAAACATCTGTGTCTGTAGAGACAAGTCAGGGCATTTGTTGTGTGTGCTGATTAATGACATTTAATTAATTGTTTCCCTGTTTTTAAAAGGAAAGTTTTCTAGTTGTCATGAAGGACATTCAAAAAGGAGATGAGCTAGGATGGAGTAGGAAGGGGCTCCTGTCAGTATAGTAATGCAAATACAGGCATGGGGACCAGAGCTGAGGGGTTCTAAGTAAGAACATAAATTTTTTGAGTTTTCTGTTGCCAGAGAGTAAAACTAACCCCAAAATTTCCACAGCCCAAGGGGAATATTTGGGCACTGATGTGCAACGTTTCATAATTAGGTTCAATGGCATTCAAATGCTTTACCCTTTTCCTAGTGGATATTTATATGATTTAAGGTGAAGTAGATTAGCCATTGCATGAGAAATCCAGAGATTTCTGCTTCAGAACATGTTAGGGGAGGAAATAGACTAGAGCAAGTTCATGGCAGTCATACATCTTGCTTCTCTCTGGCTGACAGGGAGCATTTTGAATCTGGATTTCCCAAATACCCTATAAGTGTGGGAGGTGATTGCCCAAATTTTCCTTGAGGGGATGGCCCAGCAGAGCATGCATTGTGATAGGGCCCTGTAAACCTACTTAGGTGTATAACTCCTGAATGAGGGGTGGGTTAAGCCTTTGCTGTTTATTTTAGCACAGGACTCCCATGCAGCACGTTGGCTTTTTTGAACGTGCTGTCTGGTTGTGTAGGAGGGCAGGGGCAAGGCAGTCAAACCAATGGAAGGGAAGGTTTCTACTGTTCTGGTCCCTTCCCACCTCCACTGTTTGTGTGGGAAGGCTATTTATGGAGATCATCCAGCAAAACCCAAGCAACACTCCCCTCCACCCCCCTGGTTACCCACAGCTATTTGTTTTGTTGTGTTTTCCATTGGATAGGTTTCCAGCCAGCTGGCCTCCCTCACCGGGGCATCTCACCATGATGTGAGTGCCAGCAGCAGTGCAAAGGGAAAAACCTGGGAGCTGATGGAGGGGGATTGTGAAACAGTCTTGGATACTCTGAGCTACAGTATGTCCCAGCATGCCTGAATATAAATATACAAAAGGCATCAGAATCAATAAATAATCTGCATGCTATATATCACGTGGTGCTTGGCAGTGAGAATAAGGCCAGAATTGTGGATAGCCTTACACACTTGAACCTGATCAGGATTCTCACACTTATCTGGCAGCACTGTGTTGCAGAAGTGACCCCTCTGACTTCAGTGGAAATACCTGTATTTTCCAAGTAAGGGGAAACCCATGGCAGTGCAGGGGTGTGCTTCCTCTTCAGTACAGCTCGGTCTGCTGAGACTCTGGTTCAGCTGTATCGACTTAAAGGAAAGAATTAGCCATTTCTTTTTGTTCGTGTTTATGTCAAGTCCTAGCAGTGCCTTGAGCAAAGATAAGGGGATGTGGCATTTACAGCTCTCCAGGCCAGAGAGCAGTGTGCTTTCCGGGGTGAAATGCTGCAGGGTGGCAAAAATACTTGTCTGTATGCTCAAGCAGGTGGAGCATTCATACCAGCACTGAAAATTGATGAGGGAAGAGCATGCAAGAAGTCAGCAGCTTTTTAAAGTAATGGTTTGTGCTTTTCAGACCTCCTAGTCCCAAACTTTTCTACGTAGCAAATGATTCTGGATTTCTGTAATTTGTAATTTGTAATTTCTTTTAAATGCATATAAACTTTAGAAGCTATGTAAACTATAGGCACATGGAACAGCAACAGCTGTATTATACTTAAGAAGGTAAATATGTAGACAGATCTCCATATCTGGGAAATATCATAAGATTTCTGCACACAGAACTCTTCAAGTGGCTCTTTCTTTCCTTTTACCCACACTGGGGAAGACACCAACAGGCCAAAGGAACACAAGTAGTGACAGAGCAAGGGGCAAAGGCTTCCAATTGAAGAGAGATGGTTTAGAGTTAGGAAGAAATTCTTTACTGTGAGGGTAGTGAGGAACTAGATGATTTTTAAGGTCTCTTTCAACACAAACCATTCTATGATTGTATAAAATTCTCTGTCAAATCCAATTAACTCCCAAGGGCTGCACACAAGCCTTGCTCTTAGCACAGCACCACAACAGAGGAACAAAAATGAGCAAATCAGCCCACAGAGCCCACTGCATAAACAGCCTTGACCAAATTTGCAGCCCAACATAGTCCTTTAAAAATATTTGGGGGGGGAGGTGATGTCAGCACCTGGCTTGCCAACACACTTGTTGGTCTCCACCCTCAGCCTACTTTAGCTCCCACACAAGAACAGAGCATCCACACCGAGTGGGAGATAGGCAGAAGCTTGGAGGGAAATAATATCTGCACTGACCCAAAGTCCAGAGGCAGAAACACTGGGCTGCATTTACCTACTCAAGGTAAAAGGAATGGCTTACTTATTAGGTCAGATTTTCTCTTATGCAAGGACACAGGAGGCTGATAAAACAACTTGAAAATGTAGGAATTTGTTAACTGCATGCACTGAGCTTTTAATATTTAATCTGCAAACTAAAGCAGTTTCAATTTAAACTCTCTGTCTTCATGCTGGGATGGTCCCAGGGCTTCTCATTTGCACCATAGATGTTACAGCCTAATCTGGTTTTGTAGCTGAAATTCTTTGTCTAGAGTTTATGCCTCATTTGTTTAAAGGTTTTTATTTTATTTACATGGCATACAGATGGGATTAGTGCATGATATTCATGATAAAGCATTCTCATTTCTCTGCATGAACTCCAAAAACATATAAAATTCAAAAATTACTGTCATAAAGTAAATAAAAGCAATAACCAACAGAAAAGTTTTTGAGTACAACATGAATGGGATTTTTGAAGTATGATATTTTTAGCATCCTGAAATTGCAGAAAAGGCAGAAGGTTCCTTGGAAAATACTATTTCATCTGTAGGATTAAGTCACAAAATATGTGACTTCTGACTTCAGAAACGAAAATGTCTTACCTTAGGTTCTCCTTGTACTTTTAGTGGTAATATAAATAATTCAGATTTGTTAGTCCTTCTCCATAAAGGAATAGTTTGCACTCAGTTTCTTTAAAAAAAAAAAAGAAAATCTGCAGACGAATATAGGACTTTTAAAACTCTTAATAGTAATATATTTACAATTTATATCTGTTGAAAGTATTAAATGTGGCTTGGACATTATTTATTTGTAAATGTTTGCACAAAGTAGCACTAATTTCCACACTAGCACTGTAGTTTGGGGTGACACTTGGAATGCTTCTTGTCAAGTGCTGTAAATCAAAGAAGGTGATAAGCTGCCAAAGATGGCTTTTACTTCTTAGCACCCCAGTGCTTACTGACATCCTGGCATCCTGGCCACTGAAACATTTATTTAAACCAACATAAATAGCTTTGCTGCCACCTTCATGCATCTGTTCTTCACATATTTTTCTCTTTTCTTAAAAGAGCCCATGCCCTGAAGGTTGAGCTCAAGGACACATCCAGGCAAGTCGCTGAAGTTTTTCCTTTGCTCTGCCTGCTGATCTCTGCTCTCTCCTCATTACTCCCTAAAAATGGAGCGATCCACACGAGAAATTTGCCTCAACTTCATGATTGTCCTGATTACTGTAATCCTCATGTGGCTCCTTGTGAAGTCTTACCAGGACTGAAAGACAATCAGAAACTTTGGGAGATGATTTAAGTGTGTGTCTCCAGAGAAAAGTAACAGCCACAGCATGCTGCGGTGATTAGCTTTCAGCCAATTGAGGATGTCGTGAACCTTTTTTTTACTCTCTCCTGTCTGTTGCCTGTGTTAATGTTTGTAACGGGTCTGTGATTATGTAGTCATTTTATTGTGTAGTGATCCAGCTGTAAAATGTAAAATGTAAGATGCTTAGGCACTGTTCAACATGTCTCTCTCCTCCAGTAGTTACTGTGAGTGCTGTATCCCCTGCCCGCCATGCAGGCTTATTTGACACCAGTGTCAGGTTCTCGAGGGTGTAAAACTGCAGTATGTAGTGAAAGCGCCTGTATTTACCAGTGTAAGAGGCATAAACTCGCTTAGCAGAAAGGAATGTGAAACCTCTGCTTTCACTTGCACATTTTGTTTAAATAAAGTCCATGTAAACCCATTCTTTGGAGCACTCCTTTTCCCTCTCCCAGCCTGACTGCTGTTAACTGGGAGAATTGATAACTGTGGTACAGTGTGATATGCAAGTGTGGTGGTTTTCTTGTTCCTCCCACTTGCATTTTAATTTGCATTTTTAAAAAAATGCAGTAGAATGGACCTGTTTGGGAACTTTTCTGTCCAGAGTGACCTACACAGTTGGTGCCTGTGGTCACAGACTTCAGAGAGAACCTCTGTCCCACTGGGGCATTGTCAATAATTGTGTTTTCTGAAGCTGGATTTCGGACAGGGATTCCCACAGTCCTATTTTTGGCCAAGCCATACTTGGAGCAGTGCCTGGAGGGATGGGCCTGGGCCAGCTGCAGGCATAGATGCCCTGTGGCACGCAATCCTGCAGGAGCCTTGCCCAGGGCAGCATTCCCTCGGGTCCAGCGTGGCACAGCAGGTGCTGTGGCACAGCCATGCCCAGCCCCAGCAGGCTGAGGCGTGACTGTGTCTGGGTTGCTGCGATAGTGTTGTCGCCCGCTAAAAAATCTTGAGCCAGCTTGAAGGGCCCACAATCCCTGGGATGTGAAATCAGTAGTCAAACTCTTCCTAGGCATTCCCCACCTGCTATTTTAATGGCTTCAGAGAACCAGTATCCTCTACAAAATATAGCTTGCTGTAGGAGGGCAGTTAGATGTGTGCCATGTTGCTGATACAGATCTCCTTGTCCTCCGAGAACCTGTAAGGAGCAGGTAACGTTGCAAGACTGTGATGAGTTACTCAGGGCTGATCTGTGGGATGGTTAGGCATTGACAGTGGAGACACAGGCCAGGCTTTAAGGAAAGACCAAAAATATTGTTGTAGCAGCACTTATTAAGGGTGTGTGTTGCTTAAAGGTTGCTAATAAATGTCCCGTTGCCCTGTGCCATTTGTACCGTCCATCCGGGTTTGCAGTCACCCCACTGCAGCTTGTGCTACTCATCTTCCCAGTCAAGAAATCCCCACTCCAATGCAATGATAAAAAATTACCTCCTGTTTACTCTTGGCTGCAAAAGAGCAAACTTGCCTCCAGCATTTCTAGGGATGGTAAATTTTCTGAAAAAAATAAAAAATAAAAGAAAGCCAAGACATTGAAATGAACTTTTGCCATCAATGGATGCAGCCTTTCTCTGCAGCCCAGATGCTGCTATATTATCACTATTTCACATGGTCAGTTTGTGTTCATAAGCTTGACTGAGACATGCAAGCAATGGCTGGAGAAGGACATGGAAAATCTATTTTTAAATACTGTGAATACTTGATAATTCAGTATGAAAAGTTCTCATCTTTCACGCTGCAACTCCCAGAAGAGAGCAATATCATGAGTAAATCAACATGTTTGGGCTCATGTTGGGCTAGCAATGGAAAAACTAGAGGTGTGGGCTTCACTGTCTGAAGTAGAAGTGGTTCATCAACAATTCAGGGTGATCCCAGCAACTTTCAGAGAGGAAGAATCATAGAATGGTTTGGGTTGGAAGGGGTCTTCGAGATCATCTAGCTCCAGCCCCCCTGCTGTGGGTAGGGACACCTTCCACTAGACCAGGTTGCTCAGAGCCCCACCCAACCTGGCCTTAAATGCTTCCAGGGACAGGGCAACAACTTCTCTGGGCAACTTGTTCCAATTCCTCACCATCCACACAATAAAGAATTTCTTCCTAACATCTAATCTAAACCTACGCTCTTTCAGTTGTAAGCCATTGCACCTTGTTCTGTCACTACATGCCCTTGTAAAAAGTTCTTCTTCACCTCACTTGCAGATCCATTTAGGTTCTGGAAGGCTGCTAGAAGGGGTTCCTAGAGCCTTCCCTTCTCCAGGCTGAAGAGTCACAACTGTCTCAGCCTGACTTCACAGGAGAGCTGCTTCAGCCCTCTGATCATCTTTGTAGCCTCCTCTGGACTCACTCCAATAGGTCTGTGTCCTTCTTATGTTGATGGCCCCAGAGCTGGACACAGCACTCCAAGTGAGGTCTCACCAGAGCAGAGTAAAGGGGCAGAATCCCCGCCCTTGACCAGATGACCATGCTGCTTTTGATGTAGCCCAGGATGCAACTGGCTTTCTGGGCTGCAAGTGCACACTGCTGGGCTATGTTGAGTGCTCATTACCCAATGCCCCAAGTCATTCTCCTCAGGGCTGCTGTCAATCCATTCTCCACACAGCCTGTGTTTGTGCTTGAGAGAGATGCTGAGACAATGTTCTGGAGAGTTTGTGTCATCCACAGCTTTTAGCCACCAGTCTTTTTGAGAGTAGACATACATCTAACTTTGACAATACGATTAAGATAAATCACCTCCAAGCAAGTTCTTGAATACCAGCCTAAGTGGTTCTCTTTTCAGGCATTTCTAGTTTTTAAGCAGACTTTGAATGAGATAAATTATTTGCCTAAGTCATTTACCTAAAACTGAGGAAAAAGGCAATTCAACTTTTAGTGCCAGATGCCATGAAGAGTCAGCATCATGTAGGTGCACAGACACATTAATGCCAAAGAACTTCAGCCAAATACAGACATATAAATACAATATTTTCTAGCTTGAGGGACCTTAATGCAGATGTTTGGTTTGACCCTTAACTCTCAGACTCTCTCTATTTTCTTCCTGCTCACCAAAGAAGCCCTGGAGGAGAGGTGGCTCTCTGGTGATGTATATCATCAGCATTTTACAGCCCTTTGCAGTGTAAGGGAGATTGAGAACCCCAAGGGACTTCTGCGCTATCAATGATTTATCTTTAGCTTATCTGTCAAATTATTTTTGGAAAAATTTTTATTAAAACAATACTTCTGTGTAAATAGCTGCTCTAACTCCTCCAGCCTCCCTGGGCAAAGTGTTCCAGTGCTTGACCACCTTCACAGAAAAAAAGGGTTTTTCTTATGTTTAAATGTGTTTCCTGCATTTCAGTTTGTGCCCATTTCCTTTCGTCTTGTCAGTGGGCACCACTGAGAAGATTCTGACTCAGTCTTCTTCATCCTCTCCCATCAGATATTTACATACACTGATAAGATCTCTTCGAATCTTCTCTTCTTCAGGTAGAAGAGTCCAAGCTCCCTCAGCCTTTTCTCATATGTCAGGTGCTTCATTATCTTCATGGCCCTTTGCTGGAGTCTCTCTGTGTCTCTCTTGTACTGCAAAGTCCAACACTGGACCCAGCACTCCAGACGTGTTTCACCAGTGCTGAGCAGAGAAGAAGGATCACCTCCCCTGGTCTGCAGGCAGTGCTCTGCCTGATGCAGCCAGGGGGGCTGTTTGGCCTATTTTTGGCTCATGGTCAGCTTGGTGTCCATGATGAACCTCATGTCCCCTGCAGAGCTGCTTTCCAGCTGTTTGACCCCACATACATATGTGTTTATCAACATTTGACCTTCTGGAAGTTTTGCACATAGTGCACACAGGGCATGAATGCAGCACAGTACCTGCTCATGGAGAGGATTGCCAAGGTGACACTGTACTAACTCCATTTCCTCTGCCATCCCACCTACTTTGTTGAAGGCACTCTGTGTAGCAGGAACTGCCCACGACGAGCAAAAGAGTGGTTGTTCATGACTTTGACCTGACCTGAACAAGTTAATTTTCATTCTGACAGGTAAGTATAGATGAATTAGCCACACCCAGAAATAGAAGTTCATCAGGGGTCTTTCCAAGCATTTTACTGGGCTTTAGATAAGACCGTAGCTACCTAATTTTAGATGTTCAGATTTCAGAAGTTTGGCTATAGGCCTGGTGATTTTGAATTGCTAAACCCTTAACACCTCACTCCACAGAAACTAGACACATAGGGTGTTCAATATGCTTTTGGGAAAAATCAGACCACTAGTTTATGTACCTGGATACCAACCTAAAAAAATTTTAGGCACCAAGATCTGAAACTTTGGTTAACCACTAGAAAGTTATTTTCTGGGGTTTCCGAAAACGTTTTTATTCATCAAGTGTGTTTTCAGTTGAAACCAGTTTCCGTATTTTTTTTCCAAGAAAAGTGTTTTTATCAAGGAAAACTAAAATTTGTCAAAGGCAAATGTCATGCCCAAAAGTCAACTGTGTCCAGTCTGCTTTTGAATGATGTGTCATGGCTGCTGTAGGCTGTGTGATTTGTGCCCTCTTTCTCCTTTGTAGTCCAGGCTCCAGGACAGGCAGCTCTCTATCCCATGTGACCTAACCAACCGCTCTCATGATGTGTTACCTCCAAGTCACAAGGTAGGAAACTGTCATGCAATGAGAGAGAGGCAAGTATGGAGAAAAAAGTGATTGACATCAAAAAACTGCATGTGCTACATTTCTGAATGGATTGATTACAAATATTTTCATGCTGACATTTTTTAGTCTGCAAAGATTCACTCAAAACTCAGTTTTCTGTGGAAAAAAAAGTGCACACTGTGTAAGCTCTGTGTTCAGCAGATGTGAACATGTAATGTGAAATGTATAAACTTCGTGTATGTGTTCAGCAGATGACATACAAAAAGAAGGAGGAAAGACAAAACCCAAGGTTCTCAGTCTTATGAAAACAGCATTTCTATGTATGCATAGAATATTTCTCTGGATCCAAAAAAAAGGTGAAGCATAAATAACTTCCTTACTACGTAGCAAGTCCAGCACAGTTCTATTTATACAACTGCATTTGGAAGTGTGCCAGAGGCGATAGATGCCCTTGCAATTTAAGAAGAACTTGGCACAATCATTATCTATATTTTGCTGGTGCAGTGAGCTAGAAGGGATCAAGAAGTCTGACAGGTGCTGACACCCTGAGTTGCCATTGCTGGGGCTCCTAAATCACTCTTCACATACACAGCTGAGCTGCTTTGCCCCCTGTGCGTATGGCTTACTCACAGACTAGCATCTCACAGGTCTGAGCTGGAAAAGCCTTTGGCACATTTCCCAGTGTCGAATACAGCTGGTGCACAAGCCAATCAACTCTGACCTCTTAGCTTAACAGTTCAGCTGTCAGCTTCTGAAGAGAGATGACAGCATTTTCAAGCAGGCTCCATTATGCGTATCAGTCAATGCTAATCTCTACTCACACTGGGCTGATCTGTGAGGGAGTGTAAAAAAGCATAAATTCATATACAGAATGAATGGAGATGGTCAGCTTGTGCTGGTTGTGTGTTGTATTGCACTTGTGCTTGCCAGTTCTCCTCTGTAGTGGGTGGATGAGGGAAATAATTTGATTTTGGCAGCAGTTGTCAGATAAATGCGGACCCATGCTTCCTTATACTACAGCTTGTATGGCAGGGTCCAGAAAGGTGTGCCTGGATGTGCCTTAATCTTTTGGCTTTGCATATATACCTCTTGGTGTACCCAGAAGAACAGCCAGAGCTGTCTATTTTCCAAATGACTGTTTTCCTTGTGTTTCACCTCTCTCCTCTTTGGAAGCAGCAGTGGCTTTTATCTCTCAGCCTCATGGCCAGAGATGTGCACAGTCTACCACAATAATGTCGTGCCCTGTTCATATCTGCTCTGCACTGCCATCCCTGCTGTGTGTACGAAGGCCTGAAATGAGCATGGCTCAGGGGACTTGAAGATCAAATTGATGGGGCCAGGATATTCACAGTGACTCAGGTACCTAATTTCTTAGAGGGACTTAATCCCTTATGGAGATGTGCCTTGGGAGAAGGGCTCCTAGAGAAGATCCTACCTTGTGCTCATAGAAATCTTTCTGCATGCACTTGGCATATCTTTGGGCTTGCACATGACTGTGACAGCCTGGCCTAGATGAATCCTCCAAAACATCTAGTGGGAGTGACCTAATTCCTTAATCAAAACTATGGGACACGCTGAGCAATAAATAATCCAAAATGGATTTTGCATGTACCTCTTTTCCCTGCAGTATTCAACCCTTTTGCTGTTCAGCTTCTTGTCCACAGACATCTGTTGGCATAACTGAAAGCAGGGACATAATTTTTTAATACCTGCATCACACTGGTGACTGCCAGTTTCAGTAGGATTAACCTGAACTTTGCTACCATGTTAGGAAGGACCTGCTTCTGAATGCTGCAAGTCATCTCCCCAATGGACTTCAGTGGAGCTGGGCCTGGTTATGCCAGACAAGGATCTGCCTCTTTGTGTTTCTCCAGTTCTGATCTTCCCTCCACAAAGTTCTCTTTCAGCATCACCTGGAAGAGGATATGCCAGAAGTAGCTTTAGATTTTTCACTTAAACCCAGTTTTGAATAGAAGAATTTCACTATAAGCAATCTTACATCTTATATGTATTAAGCCGTATTAACCAACACTATAATAAACCTAAGATTTGAAAACATTGAGCCTCACACTTTAAATCTATGCCTGTATTTGAAACTATACTTTTGAATTGCCAAGTTCTAAGAATTGCTGGGCTTGGAACAAAATAATTAATAACAATTCACTGAATCACATATACTTCTTTTGCAACAAATTTATTTTTACAACCCCAGTAGAATTTTAAATCTAGTTCTTTTTTTTTTTTTAATGGTTTAAATCTAAGTGAAGTCAGAAGCTAATAAGTATTGAAAACACTAAGCCTTGGTTGTTTTGGGTTTTTTCTTCAGCCTAGGATATTTCCCTACTCAACGATACCTCTGCATTTTCACTTGTTTATCAAGAAAACAGTTAAACTGAAACTATTGCATGAGACACAATCAATTCCATTCATAATGAGGCTAAATAAAGTCTCCTGTGAGATTAATAAGTGGGAACTTATCCCTGTTGCACCAGAGTCACACTCCCTTTGCAGTCTGGGTTGTGAGTTTTGGCTCTTTTCTCTGCTGAGGCTGTACTCAGCTGAGCACTGAAATTACTGAAAACTCCCAACTCTCTTTCAGGCTTGGGGAAAGCTTGCCTGCATAAACAACCAGTCCCCAAAACTATAGTGCTCAGCTTCTATATGTAAAATCATATCATACTGCATCCTGTGATATGGAACAGGATGGAAATCAATGAAATTCAGATGAGAAACAGAACAAACAGCTGTTTCAACAAATAAAGGCCCATTTAGCCAGAAAAAGACCAAGACCAAAGTTAAATATATTGTAAATTATTTTTCTTTTTGAAATACTACTATACAAAATGAAGTTGGGTAGATTGGAACATCTGGTTGTTAATCAGGACTGGCCCATGAGAAAGGTGTGAAGTGGGAGACAACCACTAGGATGTGGTGATAAAGCAAATATCAGAAAGACAAAGAAGATAGTATCAGTAAGGAAAGTGCAGCATACATTAAAGAAAGCTCTAGACAAATAAACTAACTGTTGCAAAATATAATATAATGCCCCTCTAGCCTGACTTTTCAAAAATAGGAACAGTACAATTAGGACTGAAGTGTTGACTAGAATAATACATGCTACAGGACACCAGCAAGGCTGTAAGGCAGAGAGCAGTGGCCACAGAAAACTTCAGCCTCCATGTAGTGAGAAAATGTCATACTGGGCTCTAATTCATGCTGCATTTTTTAACAGCTTGAATTACTGTTCCCTGGACAGACATCACAGAAGGAGAGTCTGTGCAGCCATTAGCAGAATACAGGATGAGGATCAAATGTTACCTTTGGAAAACGATTGTGTGACAGTAATCACAATGCGCATAAGCAAAACATCCTTATGGGAATGGGAAGGCTAAAAGAAGAATTAGCAAAGACAAATTACAGGGAGTAATTATAAATAAAATACTACTATTCAAAACACAGAAACTGCATCCATATTGGCAAAACTGAAAAGAAGTCAGAAAAGTTAAATAAAAAGTTGTAAGGAGGGCAAGAAAAAATATTGAGTAACACCAGGGCAGATGCATTAAAAACTACTAATAAAACATACTAGAAGCAGGCAATCTGTCAGGAAACTGCGGTGTCTGCACATGATAGATACAGAACAGGACTGCTCAGAGAATATAAGTTTGGTGTAGGAAAGGTATATTAATTACCTGCAGCAGTGCTCACTGTGGAAGGGCTAGAACTTTTATCTGCAGGTGATGAGAAATGGTCTCAACTGAAGGGCCAGAAGCCAATAGCATCAACAGTGATATATCAACAGGACTAGATGCTCATCCAGTGATTTTAAAGGAGCTCTGATATGAAATTGCCTGCCAAGTTACTGTGGAGTGTAACTTATTGCTTACATCAGACTGGTACCAGAGGAACAGGAGGTGGCAGATATAGTATCAGTTTGTAGGAGGACTGCAGAGGACAGCCGGGCAGTTACAGACCAGGAAGTTCCATTTCCATTTCGGAAAAAAAACCAAACCACAGAAAATCAAACAGACTGAATTCAAAGGTGCGTAAGTGCCTTGGGTTGTCAAGCATTGGAACAGGCTGCCCAAGGAAGCAGTGGAATCACCATCCCTGGTGGTATTTAAAAAGATGTGTAGATTTGGCACTCAGTAACATGGTTTAGTGGTGGACTTGGCAGTGCTGGGTTAATGCTTGGAGGTGATGATTTTAAAGGTCTTTTCTAATCTAAACAATTCTACAAATCTATGATTCTAAGTGTTAAAAATCAGCAAGGCTTCCACAAAGGGAAATTCTGCTTTAGGTATCTATTACAATTTGAAAACAGTCAGTAAAAGTGAGCTGATCAATAAATTTTAAAAACCACAAAGTGTCATAGGACAGAAAGAGGAGTTCTCCCTTTAACTCATGAAAGATAAAGAGAGTGGAAGTGAACAGTGAAATTGCATAATATAATAATGTGTCATAATAATAATCAGTGTTGGAAAAACTGCAAAGAGGGGCAATAAAATTATTAACAACATTGTGACAATTTCAACTTGAGAAGAAACTAAGACTAGATCTCTTTAACTTGAAAAAAGGTAACCAAATAAAAGATATGAGTAATAACAAATAAGAGCACAAGAACTGGCTATTTACACTCTCTCAGTCCATCCAGCAACATATAAAATGAAAAAAAGCATTTTACCGAGCAAAACTGAAATGTAAAACTGAAAAGTACAAGATGTTCTAAAAGAATACAGAACAGATGTGTTTAAAAATGTTTAGACAAATCTGCAGAAGGAAAAAAAGACACCGAGTCCTTACAAATATGAGGATAAACTTGGTGTCTCCATAGGAAGCTTAACCCACAAACTGCTAAATCTCAGGAGGTATTCTGTCAGGGCACCACAGTGGACAGGGGCTTCCCAAAGAAGGAAGAACAGACCCATCCCGCCCCCCAGCCATTGTGCAGGGCAGACCAGTGGCAGCCCCAGCAGCACATACCAAGCACCTCACTGGGAATGGGGATGGGCCAAATAAGACAAAAGATTGTTAACAGCCTTCAAATATATACAACCTAGTAGCAAAGAAAGCAATAAACTCTTTTCCATGCACACCAACTAAAGGGTTTGAATGTTAGCAAAGGAGATTTCAGAGCAGTTTTCTTAGTCTAACTAATGGATGGTGTAGTTGATTACTATGCTGCACTGTAGAGAGGTGCAGGGCTGCCAATATCAAGAGATACTGTCAGTGGTTCTTAAGAATGACTTCAAAAATCCATCAGTTTATAACAACTGTCCTACCTTGGAGAGGGATACTATCTCCTGGGGAATTGCCATGAAAGCAAGTACCAAAGAGTTCTTTCAATGCTTAAGAGGCCTCAGCCTCCCCAGCCTGGCTCAGTGGAGGACATTTTACAATGAAGAAAAATGCTGATAGAAAGTTGCTGTAATTTGCTTACGGGAATGAAGAAGGAACATGTGAATAGGCCTATCTGCACTTTCCTTGATGGAATTTAGAAAGTGTTTAAGTGACTTAGACCAGTGTTTCCCAGTATGGAAAATGCTTGCCTCAGGGAAGACAAATGCTACACCGATTTTATTTCCTACAGGCTGATGCCATGTCTTTGGGACCTCTCAGGTCCTGAAGTGCAGGATCCTTGGCAGACTTTCTCCAAGGTGAGGGTATTCACAACAGCCAATTTCTATTCAGGCAACACATGATAGAATAGAATCATAGAATATCTCAAATTTGGAAGGAACCCATAAGGATCATCGAGTCCAACATCTGATTTCTTGCAGCAATATGTAAAACTAAACAATATGCCCAAGAGCATTGTCCAGCTGCTCCTTGAACTCTGACAGGCAAACTGAGCAAAAATCCCCCAGTACAGTTTCAAAACCCTGAAGGGGCATGGCCTCAGCTTGATTCCCAAACTCTGAATTCCACCAGAAACTCAAGTGTAATTAACAGGGCTTCCTCGGAGATTGTTACTAAGCATCCCGACTATTGCTCCAGCACTCACAAGCACCAAAAAATTGTAACACGGGGGTAGATGCACGAATTACAAGGAGCTAGGAGAGAGGGCTGTTTATTTGCCTTAGAGGCCCAGCGGACCCAGCAGCCCTGGGCGCTGTGCTGGCCCTGCGCTGCCCGGCCCTGCCCGTCCCTGTCCAGGGTGCTGAAGCACCGGTTTCACCCTCCGCCGGTGCCGGGGCGGCTCTGCCAGGAGGGGGGCGGTGGCAGCGCCGGGCGCGGGAGGGACCCTGGTACCGGGGGAACGGGGTTGTTCAAAACCTCTGGGTGTTTTTCAGAACAAGATCAGAAATATCTTGATTTTACCCCAGAACGGCTTTGGTTATAACTCCGAGGTGTCAACGGGAAGGCAATTCATCACAGAATCATAGAATATTCTGAGCTGGAAGGGACTTACAAGGATCATCGAAGTCCAACTCCTGTTTCTGCACAGGACAGCCCCAGGAATCACATCATGTGCCTGAGAGCATTGTCCAAACACTTCTTGAACTCTGTCAGGCTTGGCGCTGTGCCTTCCTTGGGGAGCCTTTTCCAGTGCTCAACCATGTTCTGGATGAAGAACCTTTTCCTAACATCCAACCTAAACGTCCCCTGACACAGTCTCATGCCATTCCCTCAGGTCCTGTCTCTGGTGACCACAGAGAAGAGATCAGAACCTGCCTCTCCCCTTCATGCAGAAGCTGTAGACTGCAATGAGATGTCCCCTCAGTCTCCTCTTCTCCAGGCTGAAAGAAGCCAAGTGACCTCATCTACTCCTTATAGGGCTTCCCCTCTAGACCTTTCACTATCGTGATGGCCCTTCACTCACCACAATGTGAGGCTGTGCACAAAAATGTGGTGCTTATGGATTCAAAATTGTCTTTTTCATTTTATTTTCTTTTATGACTTTGAATTAATTGTATAGTCAGACATCAATGGCGCAGGTGCCTTGCGAGAAGGAGTTTTGAAGGGGGAGTTAGACTTTGGTTTTGAGCAGATAAGAATGCAGGTGAAAAAGCAGGCAAGAAAGCAAAACTCAAAGATGTCAATGGTATGATGTCATTACCACCACTGTTTCCAGCACAAATCCAAAACATAGCCCCATAGTAGCTACTATGAAGAAAATTAACTCTATCTCAGCCAAAACCAGCACAGATGTCACTTGAGGGTCAGATTTCAAGTGTTGCAGAATGATGATGTGACAGCTTTAAACAAGATGAGGCAATGTCTTCCATGATCAGTGCATACATATATATTGAATAATAAAAAATTCAGCCATGTCAGAGAAGAGGCTGCTACAGTAGTTGAGTCAAGACAGTGAGATTGTACCCAACATTTTTATTCACCAACTATAAACCAAGATATTTCATTCTCAAAGGGTATCCTACTTGTCTTTTGGAGAAAGCCTTTTGGAGAAAGCTTTCTCATGGTTGAAGTAAGGAGGGACAGCATGGGAATTCAGGTCTCTCTCTTGCATTAGCATAATTAAAACCTAGATTATTTTGCATTTAACCTCATTTTCCCCAAATATGATGTGTTATTTGTCCATGCACATGGATTTTGTGAAACTGAATTCCTTGCAAAGCATTCCTTGTCCTGGCTGGAGCACAGCTGTTGGGACTCAGTCATATTACAGCAGTTTTCTGAGATACATTGATATTAGGTGGGATTGTTAATAAAAAAATACTGCTCTCTCTAAACCAGAGTATTTTTCCCATTCCAGTGTTTGTTACAGGTAATTTAATATGAAGAAAATGAAATTATTACAACTGCTTTGATCCTAAGAGCAGCAGTGAGCTGAGAAATTAACTCCTGGTGCAGTACAAGACTGATGTAGAAGTCCCACTGCTTATTCAGGTAATGCATCACTCCATAGTCCCCAGCTGCCATGGGTATTTCAGAGTTATTTTTTTCCTCGATAGGTACATAGAATCACAGAATATGTCAAGTTGTAAGAGACCCATGACCCAACTTCTGTCTGCACAGGACAGCTCCAAGAATCACACCATGTGCCTGACAGTATCGTCCAAACACTTCTTGAACTCTGTCAGGCTTGGTGCTGTGACCACTTCCCTGGGGAGCCTGTTCCTGTGCCCAACCACCCTCTGGGTGAAGAACCTTTTTCTAATATCCAACCTAAACCTCCCCTGACACAGTTTCATGCCATTGCCTCGGATCCTGTCTCTATCCACCACAGAGAAGAGATCAGTGCCTGGCCCTCCTCTTCCCCTCATGAGGAAGTTGTAGACTGCAATGAGGTCTCCCCTCAGTCTCCTCTTCTCCAGGCTGAACAGACAAAGTGACCTCAGCCACTCTTCATAAAGCTTCCCCTCAAGGCCCTTCACCATCTTCAATATATTTGCTTGTGCTTATCTCCCTTTCTGAAGTTTAGGCACTTGATTAAAGGGTCCTATTATTAATTAAATTTTCAGTAGCATCAGAGTGACCTCTCCCAAATGGCATAAGCTGCATTGCCTCCCACATGCTCTATCCCCAGAGAAAATTGTCTCTTTGGAAAGTAGAAAGTCTCTAATTCCCATCACTCAAATGTCTAGGAGCTGTCATTGCTGTGCCTGAAAAATAATGGAATAGAACTGTGGCATAGAAGTTAATTACTGTTATGTATGAGACTTATAGGAAGTGATTATAGACATCTATAATAAACTTAAGAGGATCACAAAAGATACTTTTGCTAGACATCGATGTTGAATTTGCATTTATAGGTGCAAATTAAGAATATAGAATAAAACATTAAAGTGCCAGCATCTCTCTCTGACTTGCAGTTCTTTGCTGTTCCTGGATTGATTTCTTTTGGCCAGACTTGGAACCAGTATTAATTTGCTCACCTTCACTGCAGACAGGCATGACTTACACTAAGGCCTCTCTCAGGCATGGACCAAAAAAAAAAAAAAGAAGAAAAAAAACAAACAAAAACCCCCTCATTCTACTCTGCAAGACAGAAAAAACTGATTCTCCCCGGAGAGACCCTGGTGGGAGGTTGAGGGTGCTTTAGTTGTAGAACAACCGCATGCACAAAGTTAGCAGCTGAGCTAGGCAAGCCTTGCGTTGTCCATGCAGACACATGCTCATATCCCTTTCCCACAGCCCTTGTGAAAGGCACAAAGAAGTTGAAGCAGTTGGAGACAGTAGCCTTGAGAGGGCCAAGCTTAGAGCAACCATCCTCCCCCTGGTGTCACAGTGGCCCCCTGCAAGCTGGGCCAGGGCAGAGCCAGAGGAGGGGGCTCACCAGGTCAGCTGGTGCCTGCTCAGGCCTCTGCTCCCATCATTCTTTTTGTGCTCTATTTTGGCCATAGGGCTATGGAGAAGTGACACTCATGTTCCCTGCCAAATGGTTTGCTGACAAATGTGTGTGAAGGGTCAGTGGGGACAGAGGCATGGAAACTGGGGGCAAACTGTGTGTCAGCTGACACATTCAAACCAACCAGCCACTGAGGATGGAAACTGGGAGGAAGGATGGAGGCAGATGATGGCTTAGTCATAACAGCTTAAAGGAACATGTGAGACCAGCCAGAGTCAAATCAGCATTACAAATACCCCTGTTAAAGAGAGAGCAAACTGCGTCTGTGGGTCTTCTGCATTGTGCCCTTTGGATTCATCTATCCTGATCCATATTACAGTCCCAGGTTATTCACCATTTCCTAACAACTCTCCCCAGCTTAAGCCTGATGTGCCTACAAGCACTTTCCAGCTCTGGAGAATGCTCTCATCTCGTCTATGGACCATGAACAAGGGCTTGACTTTTGCCCCTGCTCTCTGTTCAAGGCTTTACATCCAGGCAATGTTTACATCTTGTTGATACTTCCTAACTAGCCTCTGCTGAGGATCACAGACTTTCTTCTCAGCCGTGTTGTATCCACCAGGGATCATAAAATCATAGAATGGCCTGGATTGGAAGGGACCTCAAAGATCATCTAGTTCCAATCCCTCATACTGCTTACCTCCCTTGTTTTAGGTTGTAAGCTCTTTGGAGAATACACCACCTATGGTTACATGTTTTTACAGTCCTCCAGTACAGCAGAGCCCAGGCCTTATGAACACAGCAACAGAAGTCACCAGCCCTCTGCCCTTCCCCACAGCTCATTTTGAGCTAAGCTGCTGTACCCAATTCTTGCTTGGAGGTTTTAGAGCTAAATCTCTTTTCTAATTATAGTACTATACAGAGAAGAACAGTTTTCTTTACTAGAATAAGTAATGACCTGATTTCTATGTGCAGTGCTCATAGAGGAAAGCACAAAGCCAGTCCTGCTCTATTCCTATAGGATCTTGTATGAAGAGTCCTGTCTAATCTTTGGCAAGTCTTATAGAAAACCTGCACTGCCGCAAACTAAGGAAAACAATGAATAATTCATTTTCTTATCTGTTTCAGGATTGTTTTCTGCAAAACATCTATTTTAATAATTCATGTGATCTTTAGCTGCACCGTACTGCAGACGCAAGAGTACAGAGGGGAACCCTACTGTTTTTCTCAGTGTAGCCTGGAGGATTCATTAGTGCAAAATTCGAGTTCACATTGGACCAAGTTCCAAGTGAGGAGTGAGGGGTGGTTAACAAGATTCAAAATAGAACAATTCTCTGAAAATCATAATTCCAGAGGATTCTTCCTATGATGCCAAAATGTTCATATGCTGATGATGCCAAGCTTGTCAAGAGCCAGCTGGGGGACAGAGGGAAATATATTCAGAATTCTCATATTTCCCTATGTTGTATACAGAGTTTCTCATTTCCCCAACAGTACTTGTCAAACACATGGACTTAACATTTATAGAATTGCACCCCAGTTACTATTTCAGGCTGTAACTGATTTCTATCTCAGTCAGATTCATCCAAGTGGCAGAGCTGCAGATTGAGATTTCCTCTAGAGCTTAGGCAGGAATGACTACAACCTGCAATACCCCACTAGCGGACAAAGCTGCAATGCTGGTCACCCCTGTGGGAGAGTCAAAAACCTCTGGTCACATTCTGACAAAAATGACACATTAAAAGCTAACCACAGTCTGTGAAGGGAGGGATTTAAGGAGGAAATTATGATCTCACATAACGGAAGCCAATGATTCTTTGGGTCAGTAGTAGCAGATCTGGGTTCATGAACCTGAGCACATACATCCTGCTCTACCTAACAGCACTTATTTCAACTGGAGGCATGCTGAAAATGCCCTGCTTGCAGCAAAGTATTTCAGCCTGCTAAGTCATCATCACTTGGCTGTGCCCCACAGGGCACACAGTGGGTACAAGTGCTTTTAAAGATTGCTCTTCCATTAAAAACGGCCATAAATCAGTCCCCTTTACCCTGTACATGACAGTAAATTTTTCAACCCAGCTTTGGTGCTGCTCCAGGAAACAGTCTGGAGATACCATTCTCCAAGACAAATCACATAGATAAGATGGACCTTGTTTGCTTCTAAAAATAGTACATAGAAATACCACCAGCACCAGAAGTACCTTCAAAAAGAGACAGTTAAAATCACAGCAAAAATATTTCTCCCTCCCTCAAAGGAAAAAAAAAAAGCTACAAGCCAAAAAGTTTAGGAAGCTGGAGTAGCACTTGCTCTCCTCCTGGCTGTAGTCAAACCCCCAGGCATAGATCCTCTTGGCTCTCACAGCTCCAGCTCCACAGATGCTAGTGGAGAACCAAGGTTACTGAAGGCAAGTTGGTATCCACCAACGTTGTTAAAGGAGCCCTGGTATCAATTTAAATACACATTAACTGGGATAAGGAAGTGCTGTGCTATGAGAAGTGGCTGATCTGTAACAGAGAAATACGGGCCACCCTTATATAATTCTGCACACAGAATTAAAGAACTCCAACACTACATGGACCTTTTTTCTGGGTTTAAACAGATCAAGGTAATCATTTCTGCATTTTAGATCACATACAACTTCCCCATATTATGATTTCATCAATCATATTTTCATCTCCCCACCCAAGGCAAGACATTCTGCATATGTTCAGTATGCTGTCTTGTATTTTATAAAGTAAATTAGCAGCTTTGACTTTTTAAAACTACACAGGGCTGCATGGCACTGCCAATGTAAATTTTTTGCCTGACAAAAATTACCTGTTAAAAAAGAAAGGTATAATATTGCTTTACATTCTGGGCAGGCAGCACTTGCTTCCCAAGATGCACATGGCCAGGCATGAACCTGTGGGAGAGGAGATATCTGGTGAAGTACAACAAACATGAGGCTGTGGAAGGCTTTTCAAAAAACCCAATAAAAATCTTTTTTATTCTTAATTAAACCAAATTCTGCACCCTGCAGTGGGTATAAATACTGATTCTACTTTCTTGAAATATACCTTTTTTTCCCCCCTGTTTCTTCATTTTCTTCTCCCTAGGGACAGCAGGACCCAGTATTTGACAGGTCAGTTTGGATTTGTGTCAGTGACAGTGTAAATTCTGATTTCTTAAAGAAAATCTTACGTTTGCATCATGGGGGTCATTCCTGGGGAGGAGGGAAGGCAGTGTAAGACAAACATCCTCCCTCAGCAGCACACAGCCAGTGTTAGGCACTCACCAGGGACATTCTCTGCCGCAGGTTTGGCAAGGATTTTGAGAACAAGCATGTTAGGACAAAGCTGAAGCACAAGAGGGTAGGATGGTAAGATCTGAAGGCACCTGCATGCAAGGGTTCCACAGGAGAAGGAATATCACACTTAGCTTCATTAAATCCATTGCCCTGAAAGACAGGAAAATTTATCACCCAAACCAGTTAGATTATAATGATACAATCTGACATGGAGTCAGATGACATTTTCTGATTTTATTTGAAGTTGACACCTTGAGACAAGGCATAACTGAGAGGATGACACCAGTAAGAAGGTAGCAGGAATATTTGTGCCTCCTTCCCCTTCCCTCAACTCCATGAACTCCAGTGCTGAGTATTAAAAATAAACCAGTGTAACCTAACAAACTGCAGAAGGTATTTCAGTCAGAGTGGGACAAGGAAAGAAAGTGAGAGTCTAAGATTTGAAACTATGAAAACTGTTATTAGAAACTTATTTTAGAGGCTTCAAGAGTGACATAAAAAAGTCCTTGAGACCTAAGGACTATAAATAACAACTTTCCAAAATCAATGGTAGTAAGTTAAACATGCAGAGTTTTATTCCTTGTATTTTCATGCAAAATATGCAAATGATCCCTATTTCCAAATTCACTGAAGAAGACTAATTATTGCAATACCCATAGAATTTTGCTGATTAACTCCACAATGAGTGCAATTTTCCAGCCCTGCAGAGAAGCCCTGAACCCCATCTTACATTTCAGCAAAGAAACGAGAGAGCTTAAATCCAATAAGCAGTTTCTCAAGAAGTTTAAATATTCCTATTGTTTTATTTTTTTTTGCTTATAAAGTCATGGCTCAAGCACTAACTAAAATGATATAAAGCACCTGATCTAGGGAAGCTGAGATCACACTTCAGACTTGGGAATACCACAGAGCTGCTACTTCCCATTTTACCTAATCCATTAAAGTAAAATAGCTTTCATCTGTATTACTGCATATCTCAAAAATAAAACCCACATTGCTTCAGTTTAGAATGATGTATAATTTATTGATATAATTCACAAGTAGTTGGACACTACTCAGTTTAATCTCCATATGCAAGTGATTTACACAAACATATAATACTAAAATTGATTGCTTAGAAGGTAAAAAATACCATGGGTATGAAATGCCATGGTAGATGTTGTTCAATATACTACACAATCTTAGTGTCAAACACTTTTACTCACTTATGGTTTTAGAAAAAAGGCAGCTTGCCATTTTAAATTATTTTTTATAAGTATTCTGGGAAACTCAAGAGGAGAGGTTTTGCTCTAAACCTTCTGATCAATTATTTCTCCCAGATCTTAGGAACTGAATTGACAACAAAAGCAACATTTTCAGTAGTTCAAACAGAAGATTTAGATTTTTGACCCCCTGAATTCACCAAGCACCACGTGACCAAATCACGTTGCCTTCCAGCATGTGATACAAAATACTAACTTCTGTATATCCAAAGGAATGTGCAGGAATTTAGACCATGCCTCAGCATGGTGGTGTTGGTGAGAACAGCCTCATGTTATAATTTTTGGCCCCTGCCAGTATCTGGTAGTTGTGAATGTGTTTGCAGTTCACTGTGAATGTATTAGCATCACCAGACCATTTGGTATTCATGCAGCTGATTGTAATTCTGCACAAACTCTTCTCACTGAAACTTGTGCCTCATAAGCCTCATTAATTTTGCATTAAGCATATAGTGGCTGCATGGAGAAAACTGGACTTTAATGTGTTTGCCTGCATCAGATTAAATTACACATATTATCTTCTAGATGAGAACCAAACATATATTTTGCTTGAAATGCCAGTAGTTATGCCAGCCTTAAAACATATCGAGAAGCTAAAAAGCTTTCACAATACGAGATCCAGCTACTTATTCCACATATACAAAAACACAGCTAGAGAAATACAATTCAATTGTCAATGCTGAATTATGAGGAAAGTCTAAAAAAATAGAAAAACTCTGATATCTGGACATCAATTCAGAAGGTAACACTGCATAATGAGGCAATATGAGCACCCATTTAAAATGAAAAATCCCCAACCAGAGAAGTATAAGGGGATCATGTTACAAAAATAGATGAATACTGCGCCAAAAACATGCACACAATTGCCATGGTCATTCAGTATGCTAGCGATGGTCTAACAGTGGTCTAACACAAGAGTGAGACAGTGTTTCCAAAGAAAATCAAGTGAGTAACTACATATTGATTAAACTTTCTGATGCAGCAAAATGAGGGCACAGAGCCATCTCTGGGTTCTGGAGCTGTTTCAAGATTCGCTTGTAAAATTTCTCTCTGACACGATTGAACTCCATTATGTCCAGTGGATCCTCATCAATCCAGAATTTGTGGAATTCATGCATTAAGTAGCCTACAAAATAATAAAAAGGGAGAAGAGATGAATACAGTATGTAAAGATGATATAAAAAATTAGAAAGAAGCCTGCAATTAATAATTATGATCTGCACAGGGAATCCTGGTCACTGAAGTCTGACACTTCAGGACACTGGGCAGGGACAAGACTAAACGTATTTTGGACAAAAAATTGGATGAATATTACACACTGTCAGAACTTCTCACCATAAACACAAGAAGTCACTAGTTGTCTTGACATATGGATTCACTAATTGAAACATTAAACTAGTGAGTATAAAAGCAGAGAAAGATGCTGCTGATGCTGCCCCACCAGCCTTTTGTTTATATTCAAGTTCTGCCTCACAGATATTACCTCATAGGAACATTGCTTACTCTCCACTAAAAAAAGAGCGTACTCTTAGGTAAAGTAACAGTTGCCATCATGTTTTTTTGTGTTAACACTTCCTCCTCGTGCACGTTTTTACCTTGTGTGTGCATGACCTTGCTGAAAATGTTGTTTAACACTTATGCCTATGGTTGTGAAAAGATGGATGATAAGGTGATACACAGAACCACTAGTTTTGGAAAGACATCCCTGTTACAGGAAGAAAGGTGATTCCAAAGGAGGTTTAATATATGGGCTTCGATTAAGGCCTTTATCCTCTCAGTTCTCTGCTGTCCTTGCCCTCAAAGTCTTTCACTGACAGGAAAAGCTTTACATCCAGCATTAGAGCTTCAATGAACTAGACCCAGTTTCTTGATCCCAACTTCCACAGCAAATGCACCACTGAAGGAGCGTAATTGTTCACCCCAACACAGCAAAATGTGCAAGTCAGTTTTCTGTACTGCAGAAAGTGAGGACATTTGCTGTAAAAAAATCTTAATTGCTTTTATCCATGTTTTTTTCTGTTGTATGACAATTAAAACACATGCTTCTAACTTCAATTTCAATATATATTTGGATAGACATGTTGTTTACTCCATCATCAATTTGAGAAACTTCATTCAAAAGGTACTCTAGGTACATCTTCAAATCTCTTCCATAGATTCTGGCAGCCACGGGCAGTTTGATTCTCAGAGATGTTACTTTCCAAGAAAAGCCCAGTAAAACCCCTTTTAAAAAACACCCCACTACATAAAATGAAGAATATTGTTAGATCTTCCCCCTCCAAAATTTAGGGGATTTCCAAGAGGCACCTCCTGTACTTCAGCAGTGACGATGCCAAGCATGCCATGGAGCAATGCAGTTTCATGCACTGCTTGTACAGTCAGAGAAGGAAACAGAGGCCAAGACCAGTGAGCCAAGAGCAGTTCTTCTAACGTGTGTCCCCACAGCCTGAGGGAGCAGAAGGGTGCAGATGAGGTGACATGTGGATTCAGCATTTAGGAAGTCCATGCAGTACAACCACTGTGTCCCCCTAGGTTGCTGCCTGGTCGATGTAATTTTGACTTTCCAGTTCAGTCAGGCAGCCTGTAGACATTTAATGAAGCCTAATGTTATCTGGGATTGAAGGAAATTTGAAGGAAACATAGGATGACTGCAGTAGGGAGAGGAGAGAAACTTTAGGAGCATAAGAATAGGGGTTTATCAGACACAAACAGACAAACTCTGGACAAATTGTCCTTGCTCCAGGAAAGTTTATATGTTGGTGTTTCTCTACAATAAAATCCATTTGATAACCTCAAGTTTTTCATGGGATAACCTGTAGTCTTTCCTAGGATGGCAGATGGGGTGTATATGAACATCCACCACCTTCACTGGCCCATTATACCAAAACCACAGAAGTTTAATCCAGTTTCATAATTCATAGATTCATGTGCTTTATGGATAAGAACTGTCAAAACCAGCACTCCCTCCACTGTCATCCAAGTGGACTGGGTATGCTGGTCAGCAGACACGCTGGTTGTGGGGCAAAGTCCCAGGCTTGACCAAGAGAACAGTCCATCCTGCAGCCAAATTTTTATAGGTGGTAACATGACACTGCAAAGGCACTAAAACACATCTCTTCTTCCCCCAGATTTAGTGGTGGGAGATTTAGACATGGTAAGAAATACAAATCAAGAATAGGATACAGAATCATAGCATTGTTTGGATGGGAAAAGACCTTTAAGACCAATTCCAACTGCTACTCCAGCACTTCCAAGTTCATCACTAAGCCATGTGATGCCACATCTACATGTCTTTTAAAAACCTTCAGCGATGACAACTCCAGTACTTCCCTGGGAAGCCTGTTTCAGAGCTTGATAACCCTTTTGGTGAAGAAATTTTTCCTAATATTCAATCCAAACATCTCCTGGGGCAGCTTGAGGCCATTTCCTCTTGTTCTGTTACTTGTTACTTGGGAGAAGAGACTGACCCCGACCTACAACCTCCTTTCAGGTAGTTGCAGAGAGTGATGAGGTCCATCCTGAGCCTCCTTTTCTCCAGGCTAAACAACTTCAGCTCCCTCAGCTGTTCCTCATAAGATTTGTGCTCCAGGCCCTTCCTCAGCTCCACTGCCCTTCCCCAGACACACTCTAGCACCTCACTATCCTTCTCGTAGTGAGGGAACCAGGACTTCACCTTGCTGAACTTCTGGCCTCAACACATCGATCCATCCTGTCCCAGATCCCTCTTCAGAATCTTCCTGCCCTCCAGCAGATCAACACTCCCACCCAACTTGGTGCTGTCTGAGACCTTGCTGAGAGGGCACTTGATCCCCTCATCCATATCATCAATGAAGTTATTAAACAGGACTGGCCCCAGTACTGAGCCCTGAGGAATACCACTGGTGACCAGCCCCCAGCTATCTGGGTCTGGCCATCCAGCCAGTTTTATAGCCAGCAAAGAGAACACCTGTCCAAGCCATGAACAGCCAGTTTCTCCAAGAAAATGCTGTGGGAAACAGTGCCAAATACTTTAAGTTTAGATAGTGTTACACCCACTGTGCAAAGTGCACAGCAGGCCTCTGCTGTAGAAGGGATGATCAAATACAGGGGAAAGAGCTGGGAAAGCATTATTTTAGCAGGGGAGCAACTCTGCTGAAGTGTGGAGAGTAACACCTGAATGTAGATGGAAGTATCGTAAGACAGTTGGATTTATGGGGAAGCAAATTCCAGAAAGTCCTTAAAGTCCCTTTACTTTCTTCTTATTATTTAAAAAACCAGTAAGGTCACATGTTCAGGCACTTAATGCGGTTTTTTGATTTGTGGTTTTTTTGTTTGGTCTGGGATTTTGTTTTTTTGTTTTATTTTACCCCTTGGTTTGGTAGTGGAATCTATCACAACTAAGAACTGAATCCAAGCATCCTAAAGACAGGAGAGCAAGACTAGCACTACAGTCTCTGTGTTGTGTCAGCAGATTATTTATTTTTTTTAAAACTATGTCTAGTACAAAAAGGGTTAGCAGAGTACAAATTTTGTATTTCCTGACCCCCCATCCCTTCACCCCCCCCACTTACAGAATGTCTGCTGAAAGTGAGTGAGTGTTGGTGCTTCTGGAGCAACGTTGTAGAAATGGGTCTTCAGAGCTCCACTCACAAGCAGGTTGTATGCCAGGTCTGTTATGTTAATGCCCACAATAGCAAAAGAGTAGCTGTAAGAAAAAGCAGCAACATTTGTAGAGAGTTTACCTTCTTTCAGCACACTGTAAGAAACACTGATGACCCTGACATTGCAGATTTCGTGTGTTACTGAGGTATATTAATTTTCTCCTTTGTGAGTTTCCAAGGTGTGTACGGGGTGGAAAGCAAGAAAAACATTTATCCTGGATGCCTTGTACATTCTACCAGCAGGTTTCCCTTGGGAAATACATGAACACGGTGAAAACAGGAGATTCATCACTGTGCAAGCCTTTTCAGTGGAACAGCACTGATTAGTTCCTACGAAATAAAAACAAGCACAGATGTCCCTGTGCTCCTGTGCTCACCTCTGCAACAGGGCAAGGACTCCACACAGTGGCTATGGCTGCAGGGTGACCCACCATTTGCTACTTTAAACTATCTGCTCCACAGGAATTCATTACCCACAGTTAGGAATATCAGGTTTTAACAATCCATCCTATAAAGACATTCATACGGCTAAAAAGCCTGGAAAAAGATCCATCTGAGTCACCTCACACTTCTTCCTAGAAGTGAACTAGATACACAGGCCAGAAAACAGGCAAAAACCTAAGTCAAAGCATACTGGATACGAACCCAAGAAAAATCAAACTCATGAAGCAAACTCCTGTCCTGCTAAGAGATATCAAGTGAAGTATATTTAGGCACAACAGAACCCAGAATCTGAAAGTTAATTTGTGAGACTCGTGCATAAAGAATTTGACATTTCTGGCAGTGATTATTTCCCAAGAAAACACATTAAGTCTCACACTGACATTTAGTGATAAAAGAAAACATATTTGGATATTCAGTGACAGTTTTTTTCTTCTCATCTAAACACAGCTGTCTTCTGTAGACTCTTTCGGGTATTTTTTCAACTGCCTCTATCAAGTAAACTAAAATACTTTCCTTTTCTTCAACCTTTGTTATATTTCAAGAGGAAAAAATAATAAACACTAGTCTAGAAGTCAACTGCAGCATGAGACCTAGAGGTGTGTTTCACAGAAAAGTGAAATATGGACAGTAGGATATATTACAGATCTTCAGATACACACAGGAGGAACATCCAGTTCCATAGTCATATATAATGCAGCTGCACCAAACCCATTTCTTAAGAAGAAAAAAAGTCATTACAATTTTTTCCCTATTGTATTTTCCTAAAAGCAGTTCAGAACCTGGTTTTGACAGTAAGAAGTGACATTTGATTACATTATGCGTTAAGAAGAATTAAACAGATATTCATCGCTGCACTACACGTATAGCATACAGAGAAAGGTTCTCCTTGCTACAGAATTTTTGGTTTTTTTTTCTAAATGTAACAAACTGTTTCTCCTGTAATCTTTGATCAAAACCAAGGTGTGGTTAAGACAATAGATGCTCCCAGAAATTTCCTTGAAAATGTAACCAGGGAACACCTTTTTCTGCTCAAATATACAGCATTATTGTTACCTGCTGTGTCTGTTGCAACTTTAAAAAGATCATTAAACTTACCCAATTGCCTTATCAAACTTTTTCTTCTCCCATTCAGCTTTGCTGAGTTGGCTGAGGAAAAAAAAGTAATTAAAACTCAGATATTGCCATGAATTACAAACTGACAAATATTTTCTTTCAATTTCTTTGATATTATAACATTTGAACATGGTATTTTACTTCCATTGACATGGCTAAGCATGTTTAACTCTGCTTTTGACCGCATGGATTGATATAAACAGACTTGAAATGGGTAACTGGCTTTGTATCATTGCCCATAAACTTGTCTCACCATTATAAAATAGGTACCTATGTCAATACTCACAGTAAAAGCCAGTTCTTTTCTATATTGACCACAAAGATGATCCACTTAAGTTTCAGCTATACAAAAAGTTGAAATTACATTTAACTAATCAAAGATGGTTTTAGCTTTTTTGTGTTTTCAGAAATACACAACACTCATCACTGGAGGCATGATTCACCTGAAGCAGCAAGCCTGAAAAATACTCCTCTGACTGTCAGTTTTTATGACTATCCAAATTAGAAACCACTCAACGGCCAAAAATAAGGAACAGCATTTTCTATTATTTGGCATAATAATGTGGAGATTTTCAAGGACACAGAAGAAACCTCCATTAAAATAAAATTAGCTAGGGAACAGATTGATTTTAGACTAAATTTCAGCTGTTCGATGATTTTTAAAAGCCGTGTGATCCAACCAGTCAGCCAATATTGCACTAGCCAGGTCTGAGTCTATTCAAAAGAGGAAGTTTAGCAGAAATCATTGCCTGCATTTATAACCAGCTAAAAGCAGGCATGGAACTGACCCTAACCAGTGGGCTACAACCTTGACATGGTTGTGGCAGTTTTGCCTTGGTTAAGTAAATCACAGTTTGCAAGCTTTAGATCCCATATTATCGACAACCATGTGTGAAAGCATAGTTCTTGGACTATACCTTAACTACAATAAGTATATATTACACTAAAAACAATTCCCTGAGCTTCATGTAAATATAGTATATAAAAATTGTTGTCATTAAGTATTTAAGATACTAATAGGTTCATATCCATCCTCACCTGAGTGTTATCAGGTGGCTTGCACAAGGACAAAACTTCACCTCCTAAATGGCTTAGCATACCTTATTCTTCACTCATTCTCTAAAATCTTAACCATCTTTGCAGGATGTGGCATAACAACACTTAGAAAACCCTAGGTAAAGATGAATAATAAGGGTGGCACACACAGGATGTGGGTAAGCAATACAGTTCAACTAAGACAGAAAATTCATTGATCATGATCCTATCAGAAAACAGCACAGCTGCTAAGCAACTGCATCAGGAACATCACCATGGGCACCCCCAGCAGCATCTATCCTTCTGCTGACGCTCTGTCAAGGCATAGAAATTGCACATACTCACACAGCACTCCAAGACTGCCCTTGGTAATCAAACATGCAAATGAAGAATACTAATATGTTCCATGGGCTTTCTGTCATAGAATTACCTTGGAAACTCAATCCCAAAAAAAACCCCTAAGGAGATCAAAAGCTTCACAGGATTCAGATGTGGACCAGCTGTATGGATATCTAACATTCCTGGCAGAAGAAAAATGTCTTTTAAGGCAACTGATTTCTATGTAACTGGATAAGAGGTATCGGACCCCTCCAATAATTATGGAGTAAATCTCATATTCCCAAATTGCCCATAATAACACAGCTTTTGACATCTGAAAGTACCTGATCTCTCAACAATCAAGACAATGGACTCACCAGATTGGGATCATCATTAGTCAAGGTAGACAGAGTATATGACTATAAATAAAGGGCCCTTTCAGCTCTGCTAACAAATTTTTGGCCTAGACTACTTATGATTATCAAGTCAGTCACTTCAGCTACATCAAGCAAGGTGAATTTCATTTCTGATATATAAACATGCTCATATGTACCCAGTGTTGCACCACCAGCTATGTTTGAGTCAAGTTTGAAGAAAAGAATATGGATCTCCTGGTGTTGCAACAAAGATTTTCAGTTTATAACATGCCAAATTGTAGTATGGTTTGATGTTTATTTACATGTAGTGTCTCAGAAAACTTGGAGAAAAGAAAAAAAAATACCTTAGTTCCTTCTTAGTGACTTCTCTTTAATTATGAAAAAAACACAAACAAATTAAAAGAAAGGTAAATAAAAATACAAAAATCACTCGAAATTAGAAGTGAAAACATTTAACACTAAATTTAACTATTTCCAAGATTCAATATACAAGTTCGCCTCTTGTACTTGATCAGTTTACAGGATCAGTACTTGAAAACAGACAGCCTGTGGCAATACCCAAGCATACACACAACAAAGAGAAGAAAACCCAGCCCCCTTCCCCAGACAGAGCCAGAACAGTGCTCTCTCAAGTTATTATTTCAAGCATTACCTGTATTTAGGGTGAAGAGAATCAGAGAGAACTTGCTGAGCTACCTCAGTGTCCCATTCGGCGAAATACCTGCAGACATACATAGGATATTTAGGGTGAGTTGTTAAAGAAACACAACAAAAAAAAGCATCTTGAGATATACTGAGCTGTTCGTACACACTCTTTTAAAGGTCACTGCATGTGTTACACAGTATGAGGAGCCTGTGACATGTTAAACTCATTAAGCTACCACTCAGACCCCCAAAATAAAAGATTAAAGCAGCCTCAAAATACAAGTGCAATCCTGTAAGTGCTTAGTGAATGTGCATTACCAGAGTCCCCTCTCTACCCATCCTACAGAAAATCAGTTGCTTATTGCTAGAGCATGTCAGGTGCTGAGCTCAAGAGAAAGCAGTTCAGGCTTCTTGATCTGGCAGATTCATTATGCAAGATAAGAGTCATCACGGAAGATTAAGAAGTTAAAAACACAGTAGGGATTAATTTCCCATGGAAGTTCAAAGCTGGAGTCAAGAGTACAGATCCTTGAGTGAGTTTTGCTAGAAAAGAACATACGGACAGCGGATGATTTATGTCCTTCAATCTGTAAAAGCAGAAAATATTTCTTTTTCCCATCATAGGGAAAGGTTATTTTATCAAATGTTGCTGAATTACATAACTACCTGCAGTAAATACGGCTGGAGAAAATAACAGACATTAGTCGATTCCCAAATTACCAAGCAAAGCTATGGTACTAACACCTGGTGTTCCTGAGTTGGAAGGAAGAAGTGATGTAAGCTCAATGCTTCATTTTGAGTATCAACAGAAATTGAAGTAGTAGTCAAACCACAGAAGTCTGCCATCAGTGGTTGCATTTTAAGTGTTTTGCTTAAGGATTCAACACGAAATTCCCAAAGAAGGTGGTTGAGCAGTAACATAACCCTCCCACCCACATACTTCCAGGGCATTTTGTTGAAGGAGATCTAGATACTGGTGAAAATATGCTTTACAGTTTCCTTCTTGTGGGAAGAGAGTGCTAACTCACTGTGTCACAGAGAAACTAAAAAAAGGGTTTAGCAAGTGGTATTACCAGGTTGAATGAGGAATACTGAAAGAGAGGAGAATTCTTTGAAGAGAGAAACCCTCCAAAAATTAGGCAAGCAAATAAATTCTTTCATTTGTTTAATATGAAGTCCCTGCCACTTTTATAAGTTATTCCCACAGACTTGCTAAAATCTGCAAGTAATGCTGCTTTTCATGACTTCAGACACACACAAACCCATATACAGAGGAACATACTTACACCAAGTTATATAAGCCCAGGAGACCCATCCCTCTAAAGTCTGTTTTAGGATCGTCACCTTGGAAACCAATTTCACACCATTGCTTTGAAATCCGAGCTTTCAGTGGTGAATTGGGCTTCAAGCATTTCCACAACTAGGAAGATTACAAGTAAAACATAATTAAACTTCCACACATTAGTATGGCTTTTTTTTTCTTTCTTTTTAAACTAAGTTCTGACGTAATGTCACTGCATTGCTATCCCAGAAACTGGAACACAAAATCAAATTAAATTCTTCTGTATGTGCATGTGTGTGGGGAAATCCCAAACAGTTCTGAAGTACTGCAGATGTTTCAGCCCTACAAGGCCCTTCCAACCTTATCGACAGCTGCTGTAACATCTCACACAAAGACTTGTTTTGCTCAGGCTTTGTTCATCAGTGTGGTGTGTGCCTCCCTAAGCATAGAGACAGGAATGGGCTGGATTTGGTTGTAAATCACTGACAGAGCAGCAGGCAATCAGCCCTCAAGTCCCTGAGGCTCTACAGCAATCTCTTCTCTGGCATCTTTTGCAAGTCTCTGGAAAGGTTACAAATCAAGAGTGCTGACTTAGCTACAACGGTGCTGAAAAGCAAATCAGAGAACACACAAAAAAAAAATAAAATCCATACAAGAATAGCATGTGCCACCATCATATTTAACTAAGGGAAGAATCATTCATTGATCTCACATTAAAAAAAAGGCGAAAGTGATTTAAGAAGCCAGATTGCCAGCTGGAATAAATCCACTTAGCTGCACTGGTCCAGCGACTTTAGTGTCTAAATACTATGTTGCTGGGCACCTAAAAGCAGCCTAAATTGACGTCTGACAAATACAAACCTCATGTGCCATATCTCAAACTCACTCTTTCCAAAGTATATTAAGAAATCAGTATTCAGAATTAAGAAAGTGAACTAATAACCAATCATGAGTTGGTGAGTAGGGCCTCAAGAAATGCACTTAGACAAAGCCTACCCAAGGGAAAGAGCTGTATGCACATTTCCCCAGTAAAAAACAGAAATTGTTTTAATTTTAGCAATCCTAGCTGAATTTAAAATTAAGTGCCCTAGGAATGTTAAAATTTTAATGATTTCACTTTGCAATGACTGTGTAAAGCACCATTGCTTAAACCATATTTGCTATCTTTCATCCATTAACAGTAAATACAGTATTAATCATTAGTTCAATCACATTAAGTTAATCTCTCTCTCATTCATAAAGTGCCCTCCTGGTAAACATGAATAAATGATAGTCATTAGGAACTTGAATTACCCATTGCAGAGATCACTTGGCAGAGTGCATAGAAGGAATGAAAAGCAACTGGCCTATTCTTCCACAGTGTGGTTTGGAAAATGAATTAAACCCTTGGACATATTTCCATTTGACATTAGCAAAAGCAAAACACCTGCTGTAAACAAGTGCTAATACTCAGGTGAAACTGATATTTTTTTCAACAGTATGAGTTTGCATAATGTTGCATAAGCTGCACTGTTTAATCTTTCCTCAGACAAATAGTGTTTCCATTCTGCTTTTATGCTCATGCAGTTATGTTTTTAAAGCATTTACATGACTACACATCACTGCTGTCATGATTCTCAGGACCTTGCCCTCACAGGCTGAGTGGCTTGGAAAGAGACCACAGCCAGCTCCTTGGTCTTTCTCACCTATGATCCCATCCTCAGACTCCACTTCTTGCTCTCTGGGCAGTGTAGACACCCAGTGTATTTAGGAATGCTTTCTTGGAGCCAAAGGCACTCATTAACTGGCAGTGTTATTTTCAGGGACCAACAATATAGGCTCATCTCCAAGGCACAGGCTTCCTCAATGGGTAAATCTGTGTGTCCTTTTAGTTAAAACTCACTCTACCCCCAGAAATTCATGCATTAGGCTGCGCTGGGGCTGGACTTGAACAGGAGGAGTCCATCTGCCTAAGCCTACTTGATGGTTAGAGCCCTCCTTCAGGGCAGCTCCGGATTTTAACAACTCCTTGGTGAGACTCCCACCTCTCAGGAGGGTCAACCTTAAAGACAGCAGCTTTCCAGACACCTACACGAACTCTGACCATGTGAGGCATTTTTTAGAAACAGTTATTTGCATCCGACAGTGGCTATGTAATATGCCTACTGGGATTTTTGGAAGTATCTGGAAGGCTGAGTAACTACGGTAAAATTTCCAAAAGCCCTCACTGTAATTTGTGTAAAGCACTGCACTGCAAGATAGAGCATGGTTTGGATGCAGTGGTATTTAAGTTTTCAATATTTTTGTTTCAAATACGTGAAAAAAAAACAAACAACAACCAAACAGGTGGTATGTTTTTATAAGAATTCTGAAAATTCTCTAAGAAGGCATTTTGCTTTCAGATAATAAGCTCACTATCACTTATTCTGTGTTTCTTATCATTTCTCTGAAGTGTGGAATAGGGTCAGGAAAAGGATTGGAAGAAATACCAGGGCTTGCTATTAGACTATTTTCCAGACCCTTTATTCTTTCCTCAATTCCTTTCTAATACAGGAACTCACTAGCTCTTCCTCTGCTTATGGCGTCAAGACAAAAAAAAAATGCTTTTATCGTTTGCTCCAGTGTGAGGCTTTCCTGAAAGCATGAAGGAAGTAAAACCCAATTGGTATGGTTTTCATAACTCTACCTGTATTTTCCAAAGAACAGTTTCACTTTGTTTTCATTTCAAAACATATTTGGTAACTGTATTTTATTCCACACAATAAAAATCTAGATGTTTGCCATTGGGATACATAGCTATTGTCTTCAAAGACAAAAGGAACTGAAGAAAAAATTTTGACTGTGGTTAATAAAGAAAAATACCCTTCTTACATTGAAGAGAGCTGTACTGAAGTAGGATGTAGGGCTATTTTTCCAGAGCTCACTGCACATAACAGCTCTGCACTATAAGAACTACGTATCCAATGCCCACATATAGTCCAGCCAAGGAAAATCCATTCATCAATCAGGGTGTGAGCTGCTTGCTTGGCAGGTGTTATACCCAGACTTGATTATAATGCTGTATAGTTTTGTCTTAAAACAAGTACATGATGGAGGAAGGTGACGATACCTCTCAATGTTTTAAAGAGGTTTATAAACCAGGCTGTTTGGAGCTAACATGAACAAAGGATGCCCTCTAAGTATCTCTTAAGCACTCACCTTCAGAAGCATTTCTTCATGTTGCGGATTCTCTGAATCATACGGCTCTCTGCGCAGCTTTTCGACCTCTGCAATAAGATTTCTGTACCCCACAATCTGCAGCAGGCATGCCTGAAGAGATACTCCCAATCTGAGGGGGGGGGGAGCAACATAATCCAACTCAATCATGTGTAGCTATGAAACAGTTACCATGTACATACCCATTTAATTAATGAGTAGCATTACATCCATGACTTGATAGTCTAACACTTTAACTGCAATGGGAAAATTTCCAAGAAATCAATATTACATTAAACAAGGCCTTGTGAAATGTATAGTCATATTTAGTGCCTTTCTTAGATGATAAAATTTGGGATTTTTTAAAAAACTGAACGTTGATTTTCACATTGAGATCCCATTACAACTATACACAGCAGCAGCATTGAATGTCTACAACAAGCACATTACTTAATCTTTCTCCTCATTCAAGCGACAGCTTCTCAAACAATGCCCTGAGATCAGAGATGTGAATTTGAAAGAGGAAAGTCAGCAAAAAGCTAAAAATATTCATTTTGCTTCCATGCCACAAAAGCTAGCATAAAGAAGCAAGCCAAAACCCCGAAGTAATAGTTTCAGAGATCTGCCGCCAGGCAGGGTTTTTTTGGTCTCATGTTGAGAATTGTCACAATGGTTCTTTTCATTATAATGCAGATTTTGTGTTTCCTTTTACATTTCCTGATGCATCATCAAAAAACCCAAAACCAAAACACATGAAAAAACATCCCCCCAAAAAAAACCCAAATCCCAACAAAAAACTGCACCAAGCAGCAGCTTATTCAGTTTACGTTAAGATTTTATAATATGAAATGCAAGTTATGCAGTACACAACTGCCATGCTCATAGAAAGTTTTACTTCTATACGGGAATAAATTCTTTAATATCTAATAAAGTCTGAAATTATCAGAACATCTACTATGAATTTGGAGGGTATAGCTAAGTCTGCACCCTCATTCCTCTGCGGCACGCAGGTTGCACTGACACTAAGCTGTACATGTTCCTCATCTGTCTTGTCTGATACACTGAAACATATTGTTTATTCCATAATACTGTTAAATTTTCTGAGCAGAAGGATTTTCACTGCTTATCTTTCGAGGCAGGCCCTGCTTATCTAAACTGATCTTCTTCTATGGCAAGGTGAACTGCTCAGTGGATGAGGGAAAGGCTGTGGATATTGTCTGCCTGGACTTTAGCAAGGTCTTTAACATGGCTTTACACAGAATTTTTCATGGCTTGGGCGGGTGCACTGTTTGCTGGGTAAAAAATTGACTGGATGGCCCAGAGAGTGGTGGTGATTGCCGTTACATCTATCTGGGGGCTGGGCACTAGTGATGTTCCCCATGGCTCAGTTTTAAGGTCAGTTCTGTTTAATAACTTTCTTTACCAATGATCTGGACAAGGAGATCAAGTGTATCCTCAGTCAGCTTGCAGATGACACCAAGCTGGGTGGGAGTGTTGATTTGCTGCAGAGTAGGAAGGCTCTGCAGAGGGATCTGGACAGGCTGGATTGATGGACCAAGGCCAATTGTATGAGGTTTAACAAGGTAAAGCACTGGGCCCCTCATACAAGAAAGACACTGAGGTGTTGGAGCATGCCCAGGGAAGGGCAACAAAGCTGGGGAAGGGGCTGGAGCACAAGTCTAACGAGGAGCAGTTGAGGGAGCTGGAGGTGTTCAGCCCACAGAAAAGGAGGCTCAGGGGAGACTTCATTGCTCTCTACAATTACCTGAAAGGAGGTTGCAGCCGGGTGGGTATCAGTCTCTTCTCCCAAGTGACAAGTAACAGAACAAGATAAAATGGCCTCAAGTTGCCCCAGGAGAGGATTAGATTGGATATTAGGAAAAATTTCTTCACCAAAAGGGTTATTAAGCCCTGGAGCAGGCTTCCCAAGGAAGTGGTGGAGTCACCATTCCTGGAGGTATTTAAAAGACATGTAGATGTGGCACTTAGGGGCATGGATTAGTGGTGCACTTGGCAGTGCTCGGTTAAGGATTTTAAAGGTCTTTTCCAATCTAAATGATTCCATGGTTAATCTACAGAAAGAGAGATGTCAGCATTAGGCCATTTCTATTGCTGCAATTGTATGCTATTTGAGGCTATAACCCTTTAAGAAAAACTTTTGCAGCATTTTCCCTCCTTTGCTGTTTATCTGTTTATTTTCGGGGGCTTTGTCCTTTTTTTTTTTTTTTAATATGCTTCACTTGCTCTAGCCTTCAGTTTTACAGAAAGACTGCACTTCAAAAAAAGCTGAAAGGCAGACAGACTGCATGTGAAATCCTGTAGTGTATCACTAAACCACAGCCATAATGTTTTTAGCTACTCTATAGCCTCAGAATAGTTTAAAGAAGCAAACCACAGGATGTGGCAAAGCAGAGCAATTTTATATATATATATATATATATATATATACACAAACAATTTCATATTTTTTATATATATATATATATTTAAGATACACATTGCAGATCATATTCAAACTAAGCCATGTTTCCACTTTATCTAAAGACAGTCAAAAGCTCCATGCAATGTTATTTGGGTGCAGGTTTGGGGGTGGAATTAATTTCCCCACTCTCCTTCTCATTAAGGTTTTGTCCTCCTGCTTGCCAAGCACAGGAATACTGGTGAGTTGCTGATGTCCCACGCCTCCTCGCTGTCATCCTTGTACCGGCTGTGGCAGTTCTTAGAGCAAAGTACCTGGGCATGCATCCCCACTGTACTCATCTTCAGGTGCTCCACCAGATGGAGGCAAGTCCAAAAGTGGAACAGGGGAATGGGAACTAGATGATATGCTCCCTTCCAACCCAAGACTTTCTATGATTCTATGTCTACTTCCATAGTTAGTGTAGACCGCACATGTCACCACCTGGTTATTCAACCTACTTGCTCCTACCACTAAACATAAGCGCTTATCTCAGAGGCATTGACAAAGGAAAATTACTGTGTCCTGCCTCCTCCTCTTCAGGTCATGGCAGCCCACAGCCTTCAAGAAAAGCTCAGTGCAAGCACCCCTGGGGAGCTACTTCAGCTCTGCAAAGATGCTACATTAACAAAAATGACTGCATACAGATTTGCAGAAACACATACAGTATGACACATGCCCCCTTGTCCTTACCCTGGGAGATTTCAAGTCTACTATGCAAGGCAAGGTGAGAGTTTCTGAACAAGACAGTTTGGATGCAGGTTTTAATTGTTTAAGAGAAGACAAGGCATTGGATTTTCCTTAATCATGTCTAGAGAAACAGCTGACCTGCTTTTGATGAAATTTTTCCAGAAAACTTCAGTATAAAATAGATGGCTCACACGTAAAACTTCAGTGCAGATGTCCAAAGTTTAGCAGAACTATGATTACTTTAATATAAGGAGCAATTTAGTGGCAGGGCATGTTTCTATGTAGGTGGCATCACCTTGCACTTTTCAGACCCCCATTCCTCACTGTTTTAAGGAGATATTTTACCAACTTATCTTTTGGGTTTTGTTGTTGCAGCAAGACCTTGTTTATGCTGCTGATCACTTCAAGAAAGGTAGCTATCAATGTATGGATGCTCATTTTGTATTATGTATATCTACTTCAAGCTTGGGAAGAGGAGTGAACCTCAGACTGATTGCCTGAATAATACAGCTTTCAACACTTCTCCTGCTGATTCCTGACCTAGACACCTTGTGCCTTAAGTTGGGGCTGTGAAGTAAGGCAGCCACAAAAGTGTTATTGCTTACTCTTGAAATACACACTTGTAAATGTAATGGTTGGTTGTTAATCTCTTCTTACCAATATCAGTTATGTTGTATCATTAAAACTTGTGTTTGGAAAATTAAAGGCAGTTTTAAAATGTTAACCAGTATACTGTTTGTATCAGTTACAACAGGATGATTTCTTCCCTGTTCAAAAGGCCACATATAGCCTTGCTGAGAAGCTATCACTGTCCTTGCCAGGACTCTCTGCTTTGGTGGAATTGTATCCCTGGAGAAGTGACCCCTATAAGTCCATGCATCAACAATATACTAAGACAGTGTGATTCAGGAAGCAGCTAGATAGAACTTGCTTATTACAGTCACCATAAAAGATCATTCATTTTTCCATAATTTTTTTGACAGCAGAACTGAAGCTGGAATTGTATGCTGAGAGACAGAATTCATCTTCAAATCATGTGCCACAATAACTATGGAAAACCAGCTCTCCACGGACCTAGGCACTGAAGATATCAATATTTCCCATTTATTTTGTAAGGAAACTTACTGTGGATTTATATCTGGATTAATCCTTTTCAGCTCCATGATGTCATCTATCGTTTTTTCAATAGCATCAGGGTGAACATTTACTGATGTTTGCAGTCGCTAAAAAGAGGTTTTATACACATATTAATTCTTATAAAAGCTATTACTCAATAGAATTTAACAATGGCAAACGTGATACATAAAAGCTTCCAGATTAAGAATCCAGAAGACCCAACTCAATATATATGCACATCTTTCCAGTCTATTCAACCCTACTGACTAGTTTCAAAACACTCCCCCTGTAAAAACTTGAGTTGCTTTGCCATGCCCTTGTAGTGTATCGCATTTCTGTGGCAGCTGTCAGTGAAGGTGATCAAAGGCCTCAGTGCAGATCAAGAAGGAGCTTCAGACCATCCACCTAATTCCACCAGAATTGCTAGCCTTCATTTGACATTCCGTCTCCCAACATGTTACAGTAAGAACATTTTTCATTTCACTTGTCATTGTACTTTGTAGAGATGCTCTTGGAAGTTCAGTATTCAAAAACCAACATGTCATCTGAATTTTCTGATGCTTCGTTTGTAAACTACACAGTTGCTTAAATGCAAGCTTTTAAATAGGATTCTGCCTTTCTGTTTGTACTAGAAATATATTTGGAAGCACTATGCTGAACTAAGAGCTACATGACTTCATTTTTATTAATGCTGAGGTAAACTTTTCAACATCACTCATTTTCATGACAGAGAATTTAAAGCCTGAATGATGCTATTTAACATATACACAAATGCCTTAGAGAAGAACTTAGGTTAGCACAACCAGTGGCACAGTGAAAGGATGAAGTGACAGAGGTTTTTCTCCATTAATGTATTTAAAATAAAATAAAAGAATAAAGTTGGTAAAGTTGCTCTTCCGGCTGTGAAAGTTGCTTTTCAGATAAAAAACTCCATCCCGATCTTTTTTGTAAGTGTGTAAGTGACTGACTGCGGATTACAGATGTTCTAAGACAGGATGAGGAATCAAGCCAAGAAACCCCGAATTACAAAACATCATTCTCATCATCTCCACCATGGCCTGTTTTCCCCTTGATTCCATCATTGCTACAGTGTGCCTGTCCCTGAAGCATAGGACACTCTACCCGACTTAGCAAGATCACCTGCTATTGCAGCCACAAGTCCGTCTTCAGTTGAAAACTGTTTTAATGTAAAATCATATAAAATCTTAAAGTGATTTTTTGGGGAGAGCAAACAGCGAACTGAACAATCCAACAACACAATAGAAAAGGTGAATGATGAGATCTTTCACTTACCTTACTTTTTGAACCTTTCAGTGATGCCTCTGTAAGAGAACAGTATTTGAAAGCACCATGTCAGACAAGCTAAATTTACATTGGACCCATTTAACAGTTTATTTATGATAATGTCATACTATTTTTAGCACGTGCAGAAAGCTACAAAGGCATGCAGAACTAAATATTTGCAGTTACCTATTTTCATAGTTCTGGCAGCTCCAGGTTTGGTATTGTAACAGATCCTTTGCAATTCACATTGACCTGTTAGTTTCCTGACCACGAATTTCAGGCAGCGCCACAAGCATTTGCAGTAGAAGTACAGGCATACCTGGACAAACATCCTGGCAAAAGAAGAAGTCTGAAAATAAGAGTCTGGAGCAAAGTTTGTTTCAATGCTGTCACCACCCAAACAGAATGTACTTCCTCATCCTAAATTCCCATTGCCTAAGGAAACCTTTAAAGCAAAAGCAGCAATCACACTACAAACATTTATCCTGGCAAATGTTAAATTGTGCTTTTTAGTCTAAGCCAACAAAACAATTCACGCACAAAGCACCAGAACTGGAACCACAGAATAAGTCAACTACAGAGTTCTCAGAAGAATACTTATAAAAAACTCTTTGTCCCCTTATAAAAAAAAGCCGTATAGTTCCTACAAATGCTTTGGGGAAACATGAGAAGGGAGTACAGCTCACCCTGATATAATGGATGCTGAGGATCCAGGGAGTCATTACACCCTGGCTTAGTTTTGCCTCTGCAACCAGCTGCTCCAAACAGATTGGCTGGTTATCCTGACAAACTTGACATCCTGACAGCATTCATGTCAGGTCCCTAAGAACTATAATTAAGGAAATCAAAGCTTCCACTTCAGCAGAAAGGGTGTTTAAGAACCTACCCTGAGGTTCACCACCTCTTCCAAGATCAACTGTTACACAGCACTGATGCTGCACAAAGTACAGAACTGACAGTAAGCCAAGAAATCCCTTATTTAGCTATTGCATCTAGTTTTGAGCCGCAGCAACAGAAGGCACACTTTGACAAACAGGATGTATTTCAGTGGAGATGGTAGGACTGGACAACAAACCCTGTGAGAAGAGGCTGGGAGAGCTGGGCTTGTTCCACTTGATGTAGAGATACCTCCAGGGGGAACCAACCGCAGCCCCCAGTGCCTGTGGGAAGATCATGAAGGAAACAGAGCTGGGCTCTTCACGGTGCTGCAGGGCAGGTAGACAAGGGACAGCAAGTATGATCACAAGATGATCAGTCTTGTGAGGAGAAGTTTTTTCACCATGGGGACAGTCAGGTAGTAGCATAGGTTTCCCAGAGAGGCTGTGCAGTTTACTTCTTCAGAGTTTTAAGCCTTGACTGGAAGAAGCCCTGAGCAGGCCAGTCTGGTGTCAGGAGGTTGGACCAGAGACCTGCTTAGGTCCCTCCCAGGCTCAACTATCTTGTGATCCTATGAAAGCCTGAAAAAGGCTGCATACATGAGAAATGCTCTATTTTAAACCTTATTAGCACTGCAGCTGCTACTGAAGCCCACATACTGCCACAATTACATAACACACCCCAAACCCAGATTTAAGGGGAAAAAACTTATTTGGAAACAATTTAGCTTTCTTGTTTCTATGGTTATGAAGGCACAGATTCACAGGGTGCGCCAGGTGGGGGAGGATCCACCCGTGGTCCCCGGGTTCAGAGGCACATCTCATAAAAGACAAGTTGCAAAGATACGACAGTGGGAACATTGCCATCTGGGCATGGTCCTGGGTAACTGGCTCTAGATGGTTCTGCTAGAACAGTGGGGATGGACCATATGACCTCCATGGGTCTCTTCTAATCTCAACCTCTCTGTGATTATATTCCATTATTATATTATGGGAAAACATCAATACTGCTTTGACATGACAGCTTGCCAATAAATAGTCAAAAATAATTTGGGCCATTATGTTCTAAGCCTGTGTGTATGCATATTCATCATTAGCCCATTGTTTTCTGCTGTTGATGTTTTCGAAGGACAGTTATTTGTTTGCAAACTCTATTAACCTTTTCAATGAAGTGCGGTAGTTATTTCGAACTACTGAATTTCAGATACTCAAATCAGTTATAGATTTAATAAAGCTTGAAGAGCTCGATCACTTCCTAAAATCATTCTGAAGGGCATGCTGTAGAAGGACATTCAAGGAAGGGAAGATGAATTAATGCATGTTAATGTCTACACAGGAGTTTAATCTGCTTTATATTAACTTTAGTTTAATCATCTTTGAAGAGGGATTAAGCTAAGGGAACTAAAGACATTTTATGTCTAAATGGAAAGCATCAACACAAGTACTTAACATGCTTTAAAAGCATCCACTTTATCTTCACACTTTTAGTTAATTCACTTAGCACTCCCAAATGCCTGCATGCAGGCAAACCCCCTTGGTTTTATGCAATGGGAAGCCACTATTTTAGATACAAAGCGAATGAGAAATCAGTCCCATGGTTTATTCAAGTTTTAGACAAAAAAAAGTTTCAGGTGCTGACACCAAAACATCCCCTCATCCCTGCCGCACGATGTGCCAGAACACAGTACTGTGAGGAGTTAATTTGTGTTTTACAGCAGGTTATCGCCTTCAGTATTAAGAACAAGACTGGTTACCAGGAGACAAAGCCATCATCAACCAACAGCCATTCTTTAAGTTTTCAATAGTTAGAAGTAGAATCACAGAATCATCACAGAATGGTTTGGGTTGGAAAGGGCCTTAAAGATATCTCGTTCCAACAGCCATGGCATAGGCAGGAACACCTTCCACTAGACCAAGCTGCTCAAAGCCCCATCCAACCTGTTCTTAGGATATATGTCTGTTAAAGAGTCAATTTCACATTAAGTCAATTGTAACCTTTAACAGTGGCTCAGAAAACCCTATAGGTTAACACTGAAAATTTTGGTTTTCCAACAGATGTTTGATATCAACCTTTATAGATTTGACTAGTCTACCATCCCTGAAAAATTCGAAGAATAGCCATCCCTTGGCTTCCTCAACACAACTCAGCTCTGTAGTCAGGCTGAAGGCACAGAAAAACAAACACAAGAGAAAAATGCCAAGCTGAAAGGTGGAGTATGGTAAAACAAAGTTCTGAGTTTTCATCATATATTTGTAATAGAAATTAGAGTTATTTTCTTTAGGCCTGCTTTCTTTTCAAAGGTTAGGTCTCTATTAGAGCAACCACAGAGAGAGTTCATTTATAAGAAAAAATGAGAGGAAAGACTCAGAGTCACCTAACTTCATGTCAACAGTCCATGTAATAAGATTTCCTTCTAATGAGCTAGGTAGCTCCCATAAAATCCATGTCCTTTAAGAAAGTTCATGCCTATACTTAGTTGCCTCCAGGACTGAACCCATTTATTTAAAAACAGGGTTTTGAGTACCGTATTGTGTGATGTGCATAAGTTTTGGGGGGGGAGTGAGCGGGGAAGGTATTAAGTGCATTTGAATTATGTGTTTCTGCCTTAGGCTCAATGACAGATTTGCAAATCAAAGGAAAAACTCCAGATGGGATAGTGTTGTGAGCATATAGTTGCAACCACTTTCTCCACTAAAGTTCTGCTTTGGCTGTGGTTTGCATAAAGGTTAATAAAAATGCATCTACTAAAAGCATGACACTACAGCACACAAACACTACATCTGTGATTCACTAAAATATACTTATCAGCTATTACTAATCAAACAAATACACACTAGTTTTGACTAGAAGAAAGTTAGCCTTTGTGGGTACCTTCAGTTTTCTACTACTCATCCATCTCAGGCTTACACTAGTTGAAATCTTCCATTTGCAACATGAAAGGCATAAAAAGTAACACAAGCTCTTTATAAAAGGCACCTCTTGCTTGCAGAAGTCCTGTAATAAAAGTACACTAGTGATTAGGTAAGACAAGTTTTCTGCTAGCCACTATGCACTTCAGTGCATGCAAAATTGAGACACTGGCAGCTATAAAACAAAACATAGTGTATCATGAAAAAGAACTCCCATGAAAGTACAGCATGAGCCATGTGTTTGACTACAGCACAGTGGCATTAACTTCTGGTTTGTTTTAGTGTTCAATTCCAAAACTCCTCTCCAGTCAATCTCTTCTGTTGTTCTTGTTTGTTGTTTTTATTGTTGGTTGGTTGGTTGGTTTGTGGTTTTTTCCCCCCTCTTGCCCTTCCAGCACAGAAAACAGTTTGTGTGGTCATGTACGGTATGATTTCAGATCCTGAGGTGAAGTTTAGAAACAGAAATATTATAGAAATTAAGGCATTCCTCAGAGACTCACACTCTGCTCTTTCCCATTTCAATACAAGCTCCTTCTTCCTCTGTATTACAAGCTGTTGTATAGACCCACATATATTCATAGTTGCATTTCAACAGTATATGAACATTTATTCAAGTAAAACAAAGAACTGCACAATAAGATGCTGATGTGCACAGGCCAAATGAACAGCCAGTTCCCTTGCCAAGGATGCTGTATGAAAAAAACAATTAAGCAACCCATCTCTATCAGCAATAATGGGGCTCAGCAGAGGTTCTGGAGAGCTCTCTTCCGTGAGGAAGGGGATGAAGAAAGGGGTTTCTACAATTGTTAGGATCCTTGCAAGACATGGAGAAATTTAGAGTCAAAAAGTAAGAGTACTGATGCTACATTCACAGTGCTTCTATTCTCCACAGCATGTGCTGATCTGTCTGGGGAAAGAAAGCATGAGGCAGCAAGAAGCAGAGAACACTGAGCTTGTTGTTTCCCACCCTAAAGGTGTGAAGGGAAGTACACAAGTGGTTCTCAACAAGGGGTTCTCAATGTTTGCCCTTGACTAGCCATCTGATGTTTTCATTGTGACAGGAACAGCACATGCGATGGCTATTAGAATTTACACCTCTCTCCAGTGACATTATGACGTCACATTTTCATGAAGTCTGTCTTTTTATTTCAGGGTGACTGGCTCTAGACAGCCTTCTCCATATAAACTGGCAGAAGCAAAATTGAGCAAAGGTTTCCAAAGTTACCTAGTTTTTCTGTGAAGCTCTTTCCTGTGCTACCTGTTCGACTAAATAACAAGATGTATGTATAATGCAACATGAAATACCTCTTGAAGGAAAGTAGAGATCAATGACTGTGCAGCAGTTTTGAAACTAATCAAATAGAAGGTGCTTATTCCCTCCCCCAGTAATTTCAGAACCTTAGTATTTTCAGAGTCAGTAACAAACACAAATACTTTGGGTAAAATGAAAACTTCAGCTAGATACTCAGTGCTACTTACTGGACTTAAAATTGGGAGGGAAGCAAGTAAACTCCCAAAACCAACCAAAAATACCCCAACATCAAATCCAGTAGTTTAAAAGAATGAAAAAATGTCACTGAATCTACTTACACATCATTTTCTTTCCTGTGTGTCCTGTTTCAGGTCATACGGATAGTAAAGATTCTTACACAACTATTTTTCCTGAAGGACATACTCAGTTCAGAAAAGAGTGGATTACAGGAGTATTTCCTTTCTGAGAATTCTGATTACAGTTTGAGAAATCAAACTAGTTATGGCTGATAAGGTGTCCAAATAGGTGAGTAAGCAAGTGAGGAGCTTATTTACCTTGACTGTCTTTGGTTTATGTGCGTAACTTACAGTGTATATACAAGGTCAACCAAGAAGTAATGTACCAATCACCATTTCTGCCATAGGCAGACCTGCTATCACCTCCTTTAAAACACAAGAAATTGTTTTCATTCTGTGCCTTTGCAGACTTGACAACTGAAATCCACCTTATCTCCTCATTTAGACATGAAAGCAAGTCACCGTGGCAACTAAGGAAGACATAAGAATAGTTTTTAACAGCAGTTTTCCTCACTTTGCTTCTCTTGCTGTTTGCTGATTTGATTTTCATTTTATCTGATATGACTCCAGTAACAGACCTTATGCTTAAATTCTGCTAGTGCTTTGAGATTCTTTTGCAGTAGATCAAGAGAGGGTGTCAAGTTTCTAGGGTTTACTGAAGAAAATCTGCCTGCTACAGTTGGCTCTCCAAGTTGTTATTATTTCAGTTGCTAAAGATAAATTAAAGTCAAAGTGGAATTGTCACTGACAGACTCCACAAAACCCCTTTACAAAAAAAAGCACTGAAAGATTAAGTATTTAACTGAGAAACAGTTTTATTATTTCATAAGTAATATTTTAGATTTCAGGAATCATTAATATCAGAGCAAGCTGAGAAGGAAAAGAAACCTAAACCAGCTCTTTTCATTTGGACATCACCTTGAATTAGAGCTATGAGCACAAGAGTCTAAATTCAAGGATTTAGAGTTATTCCAACTACTAGACTGTCTGTTTAATAAAAGCTTCTCCTTTTCCAATCAAGTTGGGTGGGAATGTTGATCTTCTAGAGGGTAGGAAGGTTCTGCAGAGGTATCTAGACAGGCTGGATCAATGAGCTGATGCCAACTGTATAACGTTCAACAAGACCAAGTACTGGGTCCTGTGCTTGGGTCACAACAATTCCAGGCAGTGCTACAGGCTGCAGGAAGAATGGTTGGAAAGCTGCCTGATGGAAAAGGATCTGGGGGTTTTGGTCAACAGTGGCTGAACCTGAGTTTGCAGTGTGCCCAGGTGGCCAAGAAGGCCAACGGCATCCTGGCCTGTATCAGCAATAGTGTGACCAGCAGGACCAGGGCAGTGATTGTCCCTCTGTACTTGGCACTGGTGAGGCCACACCTTGAATCCTGTGTTCAGTTTTGGGCACCTCACTACAAGAAGGACATTGAGGCACTGGAGCATGTTCAAAGGAGGGTAACAAAGCTGGTGAAGGGTCTGGAGCACCAGTCCTGTGAGGAGTGTCTGAGGGAGCTGGGGTTGTTTAGCCTGGAGAAAAAGAGGCTCTGGAGAGACCTCATCACTCTCTACAGCTGTGTGAAAGGAGGTTGTAGCCGGGTGGAAGTCGTTCTCTTCTCCCAAGTAACAAGTGACAGGACGATAGGAAACAGCTTCATGTTGCAACAGGTAATGTTTGGATGGAAAATTATGAAAAATTTCTTCACCAAAAGAATTGTCAAGCATTGGAACAGGCTGCCCAGGGCCATAATGGACTCAACTGCACTGATGTAACATTAGGCAGCTCTAACATCTTAGAAGGTGTCAAAAACTCAGAAAACATCCAGTGATCCAGTATTATATCATCCAGTGAAAAACTCCCTGTCCTAGTGGAGGTACCAGGGATGTTCCTACCTATCCTAAGTATAATAAATACATGAGACTTCCCTTACAACCAGAGGCTTCCTCCCTAACCACACTTGGGTTTCTTCCATCACCACATGGGGCTTTTTCCCTCACCAACATGGGCTTCCCTTGAGAGATCCAGACTGCAATCATCACTTCGACAAAACTGTGACTCTCACCCCTGAGAAGACCATAAGAAGAGGATCAATGGGATGCTGTCAGAATCCATGGAGTGGTCATATTTTTTTTTTACTTAATCTGTCTCTCTGTCACTCTCTTTCTCTACCATGCCTCTCTCTTTTTCCTATTTCTTTCTATCTCTACCTCGCATTTAATGTTAAATAAAAATCCATACTATTGACTTTGGCATACGGTCTCGTTTGCACCTTAATTTGGGCAGAGGCATTTCTAATAATTTTGAAGAACCTGATCATAACACACCTAGGATTCTAAACAAAAGGAACAGGTTGTTCAGAGAGGCTCCAGAATCTCCATTCTTGGAGATGCTGAAAATGTGACTGGATGCAGCCTCAAGTAACTTGATATAGCTGACCTTGCTTTGAGCAATGCGATAGGATTTGATTTCCAGAGGTATCTTTCAACCTCACCAAACACAGAATGGTAGAACACTAAACAAGTCTTCTTAAACTGAAAGGTTGGGGGGGGGAGGAAGAAAAAGACAATTCACTAATATTAAACACAAAACAGACTGTCAAAAGAGAAAGAGGAGATGTCAAGCTGATTCTAAAAAGTCATATCAAAGGTCCAACAGATGAGTAGTAGGCACAGCAAAAGTAGCATGCAAATTACACTAATGAGTAATTACATTATTCACAACAACATACATTACATGAGTAATTACTGCATTCACAACTGCAGTGTTTTATTTAGAAGACCAGCTCCAGTAAAAACCAGAGACTACAGTGTGTCTCCAGTTGACAAACTTAACTCACAGCAGAGTGGTAAGTCTGCCTATAGGTAAGAGCTTTCTCTTACATCAAGCTGGATTTGAAAGCCACTGTTCAAAGTCCTCCTTGGGTGCCCAGGCAAATACATGCTACATGAAGTTGCTTCAGGGAAAGTACTGCCACTACTTAGAAAGCAAAGTTGAGGTTATTTTAACTTCACAGATAAAAGCCCTGTTCCTCTCTCCGTCCGTTTTATGGCATTTTCCATGTTGCAATTAACAAGATGACTTGCAGTTTGAGCAGACTTAACTAAGAAGCTCACTGGTTTCAAATGTAGAGATAATCTCTGCCATCAGCATCAACTAGTCCAGTGTCTGCTCCATGTTGTGCAACAAGGAAAACACTGTGCCACTGAGCAGCCTTTGCCATCAGCACACAACACCCAGCCCTGCACTTGATCTTCACAAACAGTTAAGAACACTTTAAGCTCTCAGGTGGCTGCTACTAGCAGTAATGGACAAACATCAGGGGACACAATATATATTAACTTGTTTATTTTCCAGCTGATTTCCAAGCTGGGAGAGTTAATATCCTTGCCTCACATGTATATGTCCCTGCAGCTCCGCCCTTCACTGCCTTATTCTTCATCACACAAACCTGCAACCACAGGCTGCAACACATATAACAGAAATCACTACCCCCAGTAGGACCCCAGCTTACTTTTTAATCTCTGTTTTTCTTCTATATTGACAAATTATGAGGAGAGTACTCTTATCAGTTCATGTCAAAGGATTAACATAAAATAAGAAAATCAGATGCTTGTAAGTAAACAGAAATAGGTTCCCTATTTCAACAGTATTTTCCTATTTTAGGTGCTTTGTATTCTCCCTCTTCCCCATTCCTTAATCCAACTTCCTGTTCAGCATTTGGAATACTGGACTTTCCACAACAAAGTCCAGGACTGTGCTATTTAGATAAGCAATTTTTTTCAGAATATCTACTTTTACCACTTAAGAGAATCCAACACCACCAAGACTTCTCAAATCTTTTAGGATTCACTGACTTCAGAAATACCATAAAGAGAAGCAGGAGGCAGTTTCTTCAAGACAGCCTCCAAAACAGCACACTTTCTCCAACATGGAAAAATCACCAAGGGGCCAGGACAGACAAAGGTGAGCAGAACAGGTAGTTTAACAGGAGGAGAGATAGCAGCTTAGAAGTTGGCAGCAGCTCAGCATCTCCATCAGGAGGGATCAAAATTATTTTATGCTCAGGAAATCCCAGATCACTATGGGAGCAAGCTGTAACACCCTCTGCAACCCCAGCCAGAGGCTCTCACCCCACTCACAGGATGGTAGAGTCTACTTTATGCAGGACTCATGACCCAAATCCCTCACGGCACCAATTTGTGACCTTGGGTAAGGTTGGTGAATAAGTCTGTACAGAGAAAAAAAGGTAAAAATTATAGAGGCAGGACTGCTGAGATGGAAATAATTAGCAGGATCCCAGAAGGAAGGTTCCAGAATGAGACAATATAAAATTATAAAGGGAAAAAGCACCACAGGGATGTTATCCAGGTTAGTTGTGAACTGTCAGCTCACTGGACCTATATCAATGGAGCTGATGGAAGACTTGGGACCACCCAAGGCATGAGCCACTTGCAAGGCCAATTCTTTCCCTCCTGGCTGGTGCCTATCAGGGTGGTAAGCACACTAATGTTTAGCTCATTCAATCTTATCTGTCTTTTGTGGATGTTAGCAAACAAATATTTGCTTTATACTTTTGGCCTGTATATGTCCTGCTTACAGCGTCCTTTTGCAGCTGGTTCAGGATACCTGAGGAAGCTGACCCAAACACTCCACAGAAATGCTTAAGCCAAGTCTGGCTTGGCAGCAAAGTCATTATAGATGATTAGCCTAGAAGTAATGATGCTAATATCCATAGTGTATAAGACTCTCTGCTGTAAACAGTCTAAAAAGGGAGAAAAATATAGTGACAGATGCTCTATACAGAAGCATATGTTTTAGCTCTCTTGAAAAGGTTTCTCTCATCCAGACAGATTAGGATTTCTTTGGTTTATACACAAATTAGGCTCTTGATCTGTATTAATTTTGAGAAGTGCTCAGCTCTCTCCATTGACTGCAGAACAAAGACAACATGGGCTTTCTGCACCTATAGCTGTTGTCTCTCAAGTCCTTCACTCTAACTCTGGTTTATGGAGAAACAACTGCAAGTCATATGTAGGAGCAAGTAATTGACATTTCTCCCCCAAACTGAGCATGATCAGCTTCAAAAACACTTGCACCTCTTCACCAAGCATCTCCCCTTCTCTGCTTTCACAAATAACACTCCAAAAATCCAGACAGTAGACAAAAATGGGAAAGCAAAAGCCCATAATTTTTCAAGTACTGTTCTACATTACTATTTCCCCTATTTTCCCCTGACATATTTGATACATCACTGCTCCAATCCCACAAGACAGTTGACACATTCTTTTCTTCTATAAAAAACTGGAAAGGAAAATTTAAATTAAAATAGCTTTAATTAAATAGCTAGATCTAGGTGAACAGAAAGCAATCTTGTATGATCTAGTTTACACCTTCTGTAATACTTGTAACAGTAAAAACACTTAACTCACTGCAGCATTAAAGTAATCAGAATAATTTAACACTTCTGAAAAAATACAGAACAGTTACCTCAGGAAGTGCTTCATAGTGACGGTTTGGTTTGTGTTGCTAGAGCTGTAATCTGTTGATCACTGATGACCTCTTCTTTGAAGGGGATATTGGTGCTGTAGAAATAGAATTGAGACTTATTTACTAATAGAAAAAAAATGATATTTCAGTTGTCTAAATGGCTCTTGAAGCAAACATCTATGGAAATACATGGGAAAGATGTTAAAAAACTCTCATGTCAATAAAAACAAAATGAAAAATCATAATTTGTTCACACTTCAGCCTGTGCACATACTTTGGCCAGACTATACTATCCATGTCTCTTTTCAGAGAAGTAAAAAACTTGAATGAGAATACAGAAAAAGGTGAGAAAGCTTGAAGAAACATCCAGACAATTTCAAACGCTTCTTCTGTTCTTCAAATACCTGTTTGGTTCACAGCAGTTTCCAAGTGGCAGTTTCAAGAGACACTCGGTTCACTCTGCTGTTAAAAGTCCTCTGTTTGCCCGAATTTCCAACAGCACTTGGAGACCTTGGGTAAAAGTAGAATGTAAGTAAAGAGATAATACTGATCCTGATTTAATTCACTACAAGAGATAGTGAGTAATCAATTTTCCTGGTGACCAACTATATTAAATGATACATATGAGATCTTAAAATAGAGTTGATCAGGTTGCCCATCGGTTCTGAGATCAGGTGTCCTACAGGTAATATATATTATGATTACTAGTTAGTCCCAGTAGAGGAGAACTGGAAGAAATAATGAAGAAACATTAAAAATATAACCCTGCCTGTGTACTGCAGACTCTCCCTGGTCACCACTTCTTTACTTCATGTTTCTGAAATGAAGTATTCACTTACAAGTGATATTTGACTAAAAGATGCAGACTTCTCAGATTACTGTACTTGATATCCTGTAAAAGGTAATAAAACATTTTTAATTTCTTTACTTGCCAGAAAACAGGTACTGCTACATGTGTCTGCTGTTGGGACAGCTTAATCCAAGACTTAAAGGGAACAAGACCACACTTTCAAGCTCTGTACTAGTACAAGCCACACATAAAGACCTGAGTAAAAGCTGTGAAGAAATCATTTAAGAGCTTGTTTTCCATTAGCACTGCATGCAGCATGCTGAAAAGTACTGAAAGCCTTAAGAAATTTGACCTCTTTTGTCACAAAGTTATAAATCTAGAGAACCTCAAATCTATTTTCTTCTCCAGGACCTATCAGCACTGATGGGATAAAAATCTTCTTGCCCTACCTTGTTCTCATACACTTTCCCCTTTGTAACTTGTAAGTTTCACACTCCGTTATTGCTTGTTGACAGGAACAGAACAAGCATTTAAGTTCAGAAAAATGCAGCTATCTTGTTGGATTACATCACATACAGCTTGCTAAAAATATATAATCCCTGAACTGTGAAAGCTTCATTCATTTATATTGGTTTTGACTGGCTGAATCATGTTGCTGTCCCCTGAATGCAGCTGTAATTGGTGCTGGCTGCAGTGACACCTGCTTGCAAGGGTAGAGAGATGCTAACATCAAACTCTGGGAGTTCATTAATGAACACAGTAGGCAGGCTCCTAACACTTCCTTATAGAGCTTTTGATAGGTCTTCTATCGTAGAAAGCACAGGGAGCACAGGAGATAGGCAAAAAGCGGAGAGGATGTAACCTGCTCCCCTTCCGCAGTCTAACAATTTACTGTTTAAAAGATACAGTTTGTGAAAAATTCTCACAGCTGAGTCTCAGCGTTTTAGCATCAACTTGAACAAAGGAAGCTCCAACACAAAATTTGACCCATAAGGGCATCAGTATAAAGGACACACCAGAATTGCCATGAGCTGTCAGATAAACCCCATCTAAAAGTGTGAGCTGGCCTCAGCCTCCAAGGTCAGCTCCCTCTTGATTCTGATCAAGGTACTAGCTGAAAATTATGCTGCTTTACTACTGCTTTAAAGGGAAAAGAAGTTCAACTTGCTTGAACTCCAGAACCAGTTCATCCAAGTGTGGCATGGAGCCTCCAGATACTCTCCCTGCAACAACAGTTACCAGCTACAGGCAATAATAAATTCATTTTGAATGCTCATTAAAAATTAGACTGTTTCAAAAACTGTATTTTAAGTCAATGTAGCTGTTTAATTACCTGGGTAGTCTCATCTCCTTGGATGGTAAGATTGACAGAGAGATAGACAACAGGTTAGCAAAGGCATACAGTGCTTTCGGAAGACTCCATAAAAGAGTCTGGCGAAATAAACACTTGAAGAAAAGTACAAATATCAGTGTTTACAGAGCCATAGTACTGTCTACTCTTTTATATGGTTCTGAATCATGGGTCATCTACCGCCACCACCTGCATCTCCTAGAGCGCTTCCATCAACGCTGCCTCCGTACAATCCTAAACATCCACTGGTCAGATTATGTGACCAATACATCTGTTGTAGAATAAGCAGCAGTCACAAGTATTGAGGCCATGTTGCTGAGAACAGGTACGTTGGGCAGGGTACGTCTCAAGGATGAAGGACCACCGCCTCCCTAAGATCCTGCTTTATGGTGAACTTGCCTCTGGCTGCTGCATGAGAGGAGTCCCGAAGAGAAGATACAAGGACTCCCTGAAACAACATCTCAGCCTTGGCCATATTGATCAACATAACTGGTCTACTCTGGCCTCCAATAGAGAGGTCTGGAGACAGATATCTATAACGCTGCTGATGCTTTTGAGAACACGCGCAGGATCACCCTTGAGGAGAAAAGACAACGCAAAAAGAATCGTGTCTTGCAGAATATACCACCTAAGGAGTCTTTCTGCTGTGCCTTTTGCAATCGAATATGTCTATCTCGCATTGGCCTTTTTAGCCACCAACGCGCTTGTAACAAACGTGGGTAGAGCCCTTCCCAAATCTTCGTTCGCGAAGCCTGGCCATGAGTGAATGAAAAGCTGTTCATACACCCTTGTCTTCTTCCCAGAAAGCTAAACTCAAAGGAAGGTCACTGGTTGCAAAGAAAGAGCAAAAAACTAAGTGACAAAACAAGCATGACAAATGGTTAAAAGTGCCAATTTTGGATCTCTTTAAAAGCACACCCTTGGAATTACAAGAATAATTTTTGTTGTTCTCTCCCTTTTAATTAAAATGTGTGTGGGAAAGTAACGAGAAAGAAACTTTACAGCTGAAGTCCTGATGCCACAGAAATCAATACCAAAGCCTTTCAATTTGGAGAGGAACAGTTCACTCTGCATGTTCAACAGCCAGTTCCCTATAGCACAGGCCCAGATAATAACCAGGTCCATAGGAAGGCCATGGCCTCAAAAGTAGTTTCCACTGGGGCTCAACGCAATCAAATTCCACCTGACTCTGTTAACAAGAAGGCTTCAAGACCTAGAGGCAAGACTTCCAGCTCAAGCAGATGCACAGAGAATCTATGCTGCTGTCTTGGTTCATAAGGTAAAAAGTTTACTTTTTATGTGTGGTAGACAGGCTTTCTAAATGCTGTAATCTGCTAAGGAGAGATAAAAAATCAGTGCTGTGCTCTGCAATTCTTGCAACAATTCACTTTTGTGGACACACACACACGTGGCACTAAGCTATTTGCATCCAGGCTAGACTGGGAAGCCAAATCAGAAGTTGAGAATTTACAGTCATCTTCAAAAAAGTAGGACTGGAGGGCAGGATTCCCTATTTCCATATATCTCCATAAGGGAATCTCTAGGGGAATTTAGCAAAGATTTTCTGTGAAGAAGAGATTTCCACCAGTCTCTTTATCTCAACATATAACAGATTTCTCGTAAGTGAAACTTTACTTCCAGCATCTCAGTAAACAGGAAGAGTAGCTATAGCTCAGGACAACATGTTCTATCAACACTTCAGAGTTTACCCAAAAAGTCAATTGTATTAGATGTGTTTAGAAAAAAGACAACAGAAAACAAACAAACTGTCTCCTCCTCCCTCCCTCACCCCTCCATTTTTGGTCAGGGAGAAGAACTTGACTTCCAGCCTCCTTCATGCACTTCTCAAATATCACTTTTGTCAAAAAGTGCCAGACTCTCAGTGGGACACCTAGAGCCAGCAGGTGCCCCGTAGGGAGCAACCTATTGGAAGCAGCATCCACTCACCACCCAGAGCCCAAATTTGCACTTTTATATGGTTTTACTTGTCTGAACTTTAGCTGTGTTTTTCTAGAGCTTAATAAAATGTTCCAGCTTCATGCTATGCACACATTTTCTCACTAAGGTACCTACAAGATACTTTTCTTATCCTTTTGCAGTCAGATTTTCAGCCTTTTCTGATTTTAAGTCATGCAGCTGAAGTAAGTCTAAAGACAAGTAGGTCTGACTTTGTCAGCTATCTTCCACTAACTCTCTATGCACCAACAATACAGATCCACTACAGAAAACCTCTTGACTCAATGTTTGAAGTCTGCTCTTCGGCATGAAGAGAGTGATCCATGTTGTAAGGCTCTAGATTGAGAATGATGGAGCAAGGACACAGTTTGGATGTCCCACATTCTCAAGTTCTCGGCTTGCAGGATTTTATCCTGTACCACACCACTTCTACAAAGCAGTTTCCTTCTCCCTCCAACACCACACCCACATACCAATTCATTGCCAATTGTTTCATCCATTTATTTTAAACAAGACAGCAGTTTTCCCTCCTAAAACTAACCACAGCTTTTCTTGGAAGAGAAGCAGTACTACCGTAATCACACAGAACTGCAAAACTATTGCAAACTCTGCCTCAAAATATAACTGAAGCTGTCCTTAAATAAACATCTACTATTGGAATTTCTTGTGACTCTATGATCTTTTTGGTAGTACACTAAAACGTGCATCAATCTGAAAGGTTAAAAGTTGCTGGAAGCTCAGAGAAATGAACAGTAAGCCTTAAAAGTCACCTCTTTATTTGAAGCTCAGAGTTTGCTTTGTTTGTCTTCTAGAAAGCTGAAGATACAGCTGAAGAGAAAAGTTGTGTTATTTAATATAAATCACCGTATTTTCAGAGTAAAATATAAACCCAAGGTAGTTTCCTTCACAATATTTGTTTTGCAAGTTGGCATACTGCAAACACTTAGAAGGGTTATATTCCAGTTATAAAGAAAGAGTATCTGTGCTGAAGAGAAAAATTGTTGGAACCATTAATATGAGTAGGCTGAATATAGAACTTTGTTTATGTGGATCCTTAGATTACCAAAAAACCCCAAAGCCCAGTAATTTATTTTTAAGTTTAGTTGTTACAGTTTCAAAGTATGGTTTTCTGAATGCCACCATCATGATGTTGATTTCAGGCTGCAGCTTTTCTTTCCAGCAGTATCCTGGGTCACCACCTATCCCTCATTTACCTCAAAAACCTGCATGTATTAATCTGGGAGGGACAATAGGCTTGAGCCTTACATCAGCAAAAGAGTTTTGCCTCTGTATATTCCTCTTTTTTTTTTTTTCTGAAGGGAATGTTAGTGCTTCTGTATCTCAAAACCAACCTGCGATAACTAGAATTAGAAAGGGGAAGAATAGCTGACACACATTATGAAATGTCCCTTGAGGTCCTGCAGGATAGCAAGCTGGCAGCAAGCCAGCAGTATGCAAAGACAGACAACAGCACTCTGGGCTGCATGAACACAAACACAGCCAGTAAGTAGATTGAAGGAAGAGATTATCTTCCTCTGCTCAGCACTCTGGGCCATATTTAGACACTGTCTAGTTTGAGGCTCCAGCAATACACAAAAGACACCAATAAATTGAAGAGAGTTAAGCAGAGGTCACTGAGATGGCAGGGGAGGGGGGGGAGAGGGGCTTGTTCAGCCCCAGGCAGAGACAGCTTTGGAGGGACGTAACAGCACCTCCAGTGCTACAGGGACATCATTGAGAAGTCTTAGATGGATTCTTCATAGCAGTGCAGGGCAGGAAGACGAAAAACAACAGGCAGAAACCTAAACAGGAGAGGTTCAGCCTGGATACAAGGCAAAAATTTTTCCTGAATAGGACAGTCAGGTAGCGGCACAGTTTCCCAGTGAGACTGTGCAGTCTCTATTCTTTGAGGTTTCAAGTCCCAGCTGAATGAAGGCCTGAGAAGCCTGACTGCAGAGCTGACCCTGATGTGGGCAGGAGGTTGGACTGGAGATACTCTAATGTCTCTCTCAGCCTTTGATTCTCTGTTTCTCCCATGGTCACTTTTACAGGAAGATCTCAGATAACCTGAGTTATACCCAAGTACTCATAGTACTGTAGTGCTATAGAGATACAACAGATATGGTGCCCAAGTCCCTGATCTTTTATCAGTTTAAGACCTACCAACTTCTCACTAAATTCCTATATACTTTTTAGTGTTTCCCAAGAAACAAGTTTAGCTTTAGGATGGAACAAAATCATTCGCTCTATCTTATCTCTCCCCTCCACTCCCACTCAGAAGCCTCCACCATACAATTTGACCATAAACAAATCATTATAAGGGTTGTACAACTCAAAAATGAGAGTCTCCAAGAGTCCTGCCAGATCAAAAACCCCCAGATACAAATAAATCCCCAACAACTCTAGGACTCCAGTTTGGTAAGCCATTCTAATTCTCAGCAAGTATTGTTTATCAGGCTATCCATGGAATAGATATATACCTATCTGCATCTTCCAGCTTGCATTCATGCCCAAAGGTGGCATAAAAGTCCATTCAAGTGTATTAAAAAACCTAGTAAAACCAGAGGAACTTCAACCATCTCAGCTGCAGCATAGTCATTTATAGGCCTTTGAATGCTATAGCAAGAACACTGCTCAGACTTCTCCAACTCAGAATGCATCCTGGGAAATGGCTCTATTGCTGAAAAAGCTCCCAAGAACAGATTGCCTCGAATGGCAGTTCCATGGAGTGCAAAAGCACTTTGTTTTGGCTCAGAAGCTGCTTTGCCTGACACCAGTGGATGCAGCCACTGCTAGGACTCACCTTAAAGATCAACAGTGGATGCCTGTTTTGTTTGAGCTTAGTTTCTCATCTCAGTACAGAAGGATATTTTCATTTCCATGTGCCCATGATGAGGCTGTATTCAACGTAAAACACTCTTTAGAAGAAAGTCTTGGAACAAAATGTCACACTTGATTGATGATGTTAATAAGCAAGACTTGACTTCAGTCACACTGTCACAGGTAATAAAATCTTTTCCCCTCCTTATCTCCATCACTGGTTGACATTTTCCATTTCAGTATTTCACTAGGAGAGTGAAGGAAAGGCTAGATGTGAAGTAAAACTTAACTGAATTTTAGTCCTGTGAGCATGAGCACATACAACACAATTAAGCAGTAAAAAGAGCCCTGAATAAAAGCTTAAAAGCAGAGTTGGAGGGTGGGAGAGCACAAAACCCCCACTTTCTCTCAAGCTACAGAACAATGCTTTGAAAGTCTCTAATTTTGTAGTTCTATCTTAGCACCATTACTGTCTCTTTAAAATGGTAAACAGCATCCCTGATACACAACAACGAAGGATCAAGAGGGTCTTGCAATACCTGTAAGAGGCAGTTACGTAGGATTGTACCTGGCTTCAAGAAAATTCACTTATCAAGTCTCACATGGCAAGTTACCTCTAACACCACCCAATTCAGTCTACACAATGCAATTCCTCCACAGATTTTTGTTCAGTGATAACCTACAGTTTAATGAAGATAACATCAAACCAGAATTCAGAGTTGTAGAAGCATCTCCACCTTTTATGATTGATCTCTGCCCCTTAAAAGAGAAGGCTATGGCTCTCTACCTGACTGTTCAAAGCAAACTATATCCCAGAAATTCAACAAAGGAGATGTTCATGCATACAGACATGCTTTGCATGCAGAACTGTGGTAATACTTTTACCAATTTCTATTAGCTCTGCTCTACTACAATGTTGAAAGATGTGGAGGACAAAACTACATGAAGTCACTTCAGGTTACCAGTGAAGACTTTGCTGGGTACATTCTATTTCTAATAATAAATGCGAAGTTAAAAAACACAGGAAGCTTTCCACACCCCAGAGAACTGTAAACTTCTAGAAATGTTGTCAGATGCCTAAATTCAACAGAATTAAAGTATCCAAGTGTTGTCTCCATCTATAGTATTTCCACTCTTAACAAGCTCACCTTACATATTGAGGAAAGTGTATTTTACATGGAAGAGAACAGAGTAGATGACACATCAGCTAAAAATGAAGTGTCATACTTGAAAACAGCCTTCAACCCACAGCAACTTCCTCCGCCCCCCTCCTTCATATATTATAAAATGGTATAATTTTTAGCCACCTCTCATGAGCTTTCATTTGGCCGCTGAGTTCACCTAGGAGAACAGTAGCATCATCTGGGTGGCTCATACATGTCTACATGGTTTGCAGTGCAAAGTTTCTGGCCCACTTGCTCTGCTTCCAGACACACTCTACAACAGTTTGAATTGTAAGGAAGTCTGTTCTAAATAAAACATCAAACTTCATAGCAACATTCCATCAAGTTTAGAATAAATCCTACAAGGCTAGATGCATAAAATCCAAGTATGCTGCCTGGTTAGCTCCCAGACTAATTACTGCAGAAGCTTCATGGAAAAAAACCCAAAATTACTATTTTCAAAAGTGAATGACTGATGCGCATTTGCCTTCCCTTCTTGGTTTCCACCTTGTTGCCTGAAGATGAGTGGAGAGTACAAGTTAAAAGGCAAAGAGGATGTATTCCCTTGCCACCAAAATTAACTGAAGTCTAGATTTGCTTTAGAGCTCTACCAATTCCTAACAAACAGTAGTTTGTGGGGAAGGAACATCTTTCTATCAATGGGTCACATGCAGATCTGCAATGCCAATGGAATTACACCACAGATGCTTGGTCTATCCTTTTCCCTATCTTTCCATCTACCATTATATTTGTTTGGACCAAGCAGAGTGAACTCAGCCATCAGATTAATACAAACTCAAACCAAGCATCAGCCTGAAAGCATGTAAAACTAAGGACTTTGAGATTTAGTTTGCTAACTGACACTCCTCCCCACCCAAAAAAAAAAAAAAAGAAGTTAAGACAAGGACACCAGAGGTGTCAGGTCTAGGGCCAAACTCAGCTTTCAGGCTAAAGGAGCATAAAGCAATTTATTTATCCAGGAGCCTGGTGAAGATCAGACACAATTCATACTGATCTAACAAAAAATTACTCCATGTGGTGCCATTTTCTCAACATTGCGCCAAATTACTTCGGCATGGGAATAACAGCTTTTCCACAGAGCTCTGAGACACAGTCATGCAAGAGTAGGGCAAGTAAGGTACATGAGAGTTTCTGCATTTCCTTCTCCGGTTTTACAGACAAACTTTTCCCTAACACAGAATTCAAGAATGATGATCTCCCATGCAGTAAGCCAGTTAGATGATGTCACAAAGTATCACATTTGTGAAACCAAGGGCATCCTACAGCAAGTGTTATGCACCAGCTGTTAGCTGCCTGGAGTCCTGCAGTCTGCAGAGGGACCACAATAAATGAGCAACATACTTAATCAGTGGACAGAAGGACCTAAAATCCCACTGCAGTTTTTTTTGCAAACTTCATGGCCTACTATTTCATCTCCTGTTTGCTGCTCAGTGAGATGTTCTGTATCCCAGGAGGAAGGAAATCAGGACAACTCCAGGTATATGACCTTGCTAGAATCTCTGGTTATGCATTTTCTGCCCAGAAGGACATATGCAAGGCAGATTGTTCTGGTTTTTTCAATGCCTGGGGTGAGGAGAAGGGGAAGAAATAATCTATTTTATCATGAAAAACAGAAAATGTTTCTTAAGTTTCTCCAATATATACTGCAAACTCCTTGGTTGAAACAGATTTAAGCCCTTCTTTAAGGAAAAGTTTTGAATGGCAACATGGTAAAAAAAAACCCACATCACTTTAGAGTATCTTCTCAAATCTGTTATCCAGACAGGCCTATGTACCAGCAGCTACCAGTTGACTCTTCAACTTGGAAGACTCACAAGTATCTTACGAAATTTTAGTTTCTATTAACAAGGGTTGTGAACAACTGTAAAAGTGCATTAAGACTCACTTCACCCTACTGTAGCTTAAGATAACTCCAAGTAGCATCAAAATCAAGTGCTGTTTCTATAGGCAGTGGAGAAAGAAAGCTATGATAGAGTTTGGTGACAGGGAGATTCATAGAAAGGAGGGATACAGCAATACAACCACCACTCTAACATGACTAAGTAAGAAAAAAAGCCGATGAAGATCTGGAAAAGGTAAAGGTGGAAAGAATGGTCTGAAGGTCAATGAAGTTATACCAGCTAGTGAGCAAGACCTATGAAGCACACTTTGAAGCATGGTACAGGAACCATTTTTATGTGGTAATTGCACAAAATGTACTTTCTCAACCAAGTAGGGAAAAGGTGAGTGACAAAGGAAGTACAAGGTGCTCTGGTGCTCTCCTTCCCTCTCCCACTTCCTGCTTGGTCCTACCAAATGTCTACTTTCTTTTAGGTGCCCAGTCTCAAACAGAAAAGGATACTGGCAAAGATTTGATAGCAGCAAACTAGAAAGGCGGGAGAAGACAACGTGGAAAGAAAAAAGAGATATGAAGACCATTGGAAACTCTTCCTGTAACAACATCACCCAGGGGAAGAACAACAAAGCAGAGCCAGGAGAAATACAAACTAGGACAGGATGATTGACAGGACTGCCATAACGGGTTTATTCTTAACAAAATGCAACACCAAGTCTTCTTCCTTCAGTGTCTCTACTTAGAAAAGTGAGCATACTTTTTTTTTTATAGTCCTACCATTTACCCCATAAGTGTAAAGTGATAGAAAAACTTCTAAAAGAAAATAAATAAAACAAGTTTCCAAAATACTTGCAGCAGACATAATAGTTTGTTAATGTGAATTGATCTTATCCTTGGGGCAGTAACTTGTATGATATAGCACATGTTGGTCAGGACAAATGAGGTTCAAAGAAGAACGTGACTGTCTCAGATTCTTGGAAATAATGTTATAGCCTGCATGAAAGAGCTGGGAGTAGATTGCATGGCCTTGTCTTAATTTGTGCTCTGGTATGTCCTGTTTTCCATATCGTCTTCTGGGAGCACCACCATTCCTTTCCTTTTCCCACTCCTCTTCCCTTCTTCACATGGTTCAGGAAGAACTCCTCTTTTCCTCCTTCAGCCAATCTGTTCTCCTCAGGCTGCTTTAACACTGACAGCATGAAGGCCTAGCAAGCCCAAAATTAACAAACTCCGCATTGATCTTAGTGTTTCAGAGGTACAACCTGTTTGATGGCACACATCCAAGTCAATGTTGATATGGATATGGCTTTGTGAAATCAGAGTGGGAGAGGGAATAAGAGACTTGCTCTTATAACTGCCTACCAGAGCTATGGAGGAGGACTACCGTTTCCATGACCACAGGACAGTGTTGTACTAAGGGGCCCAATTCATATCACCTGCACGCCCACATGATTGTGCAAGTATTATGGGTGTAGTAACAAATGGTGTTGCTACACCATGGACAAATCTCAATACCAAAGTCATCCCGGAAGACAATGAAAGGTAGGGATTTATCTTTATTTTTCAAATATATAAGATGAGTAAAAAGAGAAAGAAGAATATAAAAACAGCAGAAAACTTCTGTTCATTATCAGTGCAATCTGTAATTGGCCACAGAAGCACTTGCTCAATATGCTGACCCCAACAGTGTTATGATTTTGGAGTCCTAGGAAACTTATTGGTTCACTTGTGACAGACATAGACATAGAATATGGGCACACATGGCAGATGGCATACATATGCTAAGGAATAACTCTTGTGTTTGTGAAACTGATAGCTGATTGCACACAGTCCTAAACAAGCCTTCTTTACAGAAGCTGCCTTTCCTTCTTATGCACGATCAGAAGACATCAATGACCGAGTTAGCAGGATGACACAGAATGCTGTGGAGACAGGACTTGGTATAAATAATATTTTTGGGTTTGGTCCTGCCCTTTAATCTCTCTATCTCAGTATCTTTCCCCAGAAAAGCAAAATACAGAACTACTGCTGAAGGTACAGCTACATCAGTGCAGAGCACAGACCAACAGAAGTGCCTCTGCCAAGGAAAAAAGTCCTGCCAAGCACTTGAAATTGAAACCATATAGGTTGGGGAAAGGCTGCTTGTTTTTAAACAAAACACCCTATACAGATGCTGGAGCAGCTCCAATCTGGTCCCTGGGACTAAATGCTGGGTTGCAGTTGATGTGCTCCCAAAATAGTTCCTCCTATTTATTCTCAGGTGCTCCAAGAAGCCAACGAAGTGAGGTGAAGAACAAAAAGGCAGGGACAACTGGACTAAAAATGCCTGTGAAGTAATTCTAGGTACAATATCACCAGAGAGGGGAGATCTCACAGGTACACAGTTTCCTATAGGTATAGTCATGAGGACCACAGTATATTGCACCTCCTAAATCTGCTCTAACAATTTGCAATTTCACATGCTTACACTGTCAATTGTTTTCAATTCCAATCTTTGCACCTCCTGTATTTCTCCTATTCCCCAGGCTCCTTTTTATGTTTGTGACTGTATCTGTCTGAAGCAAGATGGAGTGCTCAGCCTGAGGATCTGCAGACAGATTAGGACATGTAAAAAACACCATGCCCAATGGATTAGTTTCACTCATATATATTCACTCCTATGTAGTAAGTACTATACCTACTGTAATGCTAGAAACTATCTTTCTGAAGGGCCTCTCAGCTGTAACAGAAAGCTGAGAAGTGTTTGCTCACATTTTTCAGAGAAATAGGACACAGCACCCAGGAACAAACTGCCAGAAATGTTTCAAGCTAAAAAAACTGGTGTGGGGGTCTTCACCAGTTTTATGCTAAAGTGGATGAGAACTGCTCACTCGATTACAGCTGAGAGGTACTTTAAAGAAACCAATGTCTTTCACACAAGACTCAGTAATTGAATAGGAATGCTCCCAAAGTGGAAGTCCTGGTTTACTTTCAATGAGAGAGTTCGGGTCTCTTGTAGAGAGACTGCCCTGAGACCTTAACCACCACAAGGCAACTGGAGAAGGTTTTCAGGGAATGTGTCAGATACTCAAGCTGGATGTGAGCCAAATCACTAGTGTAAACATATTCATAGTTTGTCTCAAGGCAAAGTCAAACAGGTCAGTTTGCCACCAAAATGCTTGCTTTGCCTTGAAAAGGAGTGCTCATGCAGTCCCACATACCATAAGAAGTGATTTGGGAAGCTGCTCCCGCAGCCTCTGCTGTCAGACTTCTCTTTCCACTGCCTGGCAGGAACAAGCAGCGTTTCCACCTCCGGCTCAGGCTTGGCAAATCCCACAGTATACCACTGCTCAATACTTGAGCTCATATCATGTTAGACGGATGCTGAGGATGTTAAGCCTGAACCACAGCCACAGTCCTGCACTAACATAAACATTATCCACATCTCTTTACATCAGGCTCATTTTTCATTTTATTTTTCTCTACTTTATCCTTCTTTCCTGCTTGGATTCTCACCACCTGGCTTCCTTCTCAGTATTCCAGTAAACCTTATTCTGGAGTTTACTCTTCACACCTCCTTCCCAAAGCTTGCATTGTATGAGAGTAACATATTTCACACAGTCCTTTGCCCTGCATTACCAGCAAAGGATTTTAAATAAAAGAAGTTTTCCAATCAAGAAGGCTGAGCAGATGTTCATTAAAAAAAAAAAAAGTAGTTTCATGAGCCAGAGGGCATTAAATCCAACAAGATTTGATCTCCAGGCAACCCAAGCTTGTTCTTCTTGCAATTTTTCTGCTAAGACTTCAAATGACCCCTTGGCAAAAATAAAGCTCACCTGACTCTGTATAGTTCTTATGCCCTAACTGTATAATTGAACAGATTTTTTTTTTAATTGGTTAATAGCTGATCACAGATTAACTGCAAGTACAAGTTCTCTGCTTAGCCGAAGGGGCTGTAATTCCTCGTCAAGAGCAATAGAAAGATGTTTGATCAAAGGAAATTCTTGGGTTCACACGCGTCAGTGCAGCTAATATGATGCTGTCCCATGGTTAATAAAGCCCTGTCTCAAGAGCTGAGCCGGCAAAGGATTCGTAGGCACTTTGTTATGTGCTCAGCTCTAGCAGGTTTTTACACTAGCAGAACATGTTTTACTGTATTATCAGTGAACCAGCAGGAAAGTTAACAAATTCATTCTGTTGCACAGTTTTTCCATTGTTCGGTGCTTTCCCAGGATTATTTTCTGTCCATTTTTTGTTTAGAGTGACACATACAGCATCTGATGCTGTCACATGATTTCACTCCTGAAAATCATAGGCTTCCTGTCTCTGAGCTTCTATTAGCCTTGATAAGTCAATTGTTAGAGCAATGTAGTTTTGCATTTGTTTTAGTTGAAATGATTGCTTAAAATGACATGCAAATTATGAGAATTGAACAAGACAAAAGATATTTCTCTTCTCCACTGGTTTGGTTTGGCAGTGTGGTAGCCCACATTTTTTAAGACAGACAGAGAAAAGCAGGGTCTCCTAAGAATCAGCAAGTCTTATCTGAACTTGCACTTTGCTAAACAGACATAAGTATGCAACACCTACCAAATTATAATACATAAGGAGTCTTTTGCTGTTCTGTTCTTAGGGAGACAAGATGTTTTTATCACAAGCACACTCAACTGATTCAACTATTCATTGATCTACCAGTACAAAACAACATTCTTTAAAAACACGCAATGAAATGTTTGAAACAGAAGGCAATGCGTAAGCTGCTGTAGTGCATAGGGATGATGCAGGATTTTAAAGATGCTATTTCTTCTATGTCATTTTAGGATACATTACAATAGTGGAGGGATGGGATGGTGGGGCATGGGGATGCAGAAAAGAAAAGAATGAAAACCTGGATTTATTAAAGCATGCAAGCCACAAAATAAATTTCTTCCAGTTTCAAAAATGGCTCCTTTGTTTCAAATGCCTTTGTCACAAAAAACCCAGCTTGTTGTGATCTGACTGTTGAGTTGACTGAATTGGGACAAAGGTGTTGTTCTTCCCTCCCAGGCGGTCGCCCCCCCCTTTTCCCCCCCCCCCCGCCACGCCGCCCCCATTCTGACATAGACTTTCGCTACTCTCTTTTAGCATTTTAAAAGAAATTATAAGAAAACCAGAAACGGCAAGGACAAAGGGAAACATCAAAGACTACAGACATCAATCCTGGACTAAACTCGGGAGCAAGCGTAACTTCAATACACAATGACCGTGCGGGGGATGAAGGGGAGGCAGGGAAGAAGAGAATGCCACGCAAAAAAGAAGTCATCATTATCATGTGCACATGTTGGTGTCACTGAGGTGCACAGACTCCAGGGCAGTGCGGCGTGGGCAAAAGCCACGCCGGCGGGGATACCCGCGCAGGGTGGGCTGCGGGCAGGGCAGCTGGCTGCGGGGCAAGGCAGGGCAGGGCGCGGAGGGCCCACTGGCGGAGCCGCAGAGCCGCGCGCGCTTCGGCCGCCCAGCGCCGCCCTCCTCCTGCCCATTCCCAAATAGGATGGGGCAGAAAAAAAAAAAAATTATTAAATTATAAAAAAATTTAAAATCAGCTATATATACCGGCAAATGCGCCAACCAACTGCAGCGGTGCCAAATTTCATTACGCCCAAGGTCTTCAGGAAGCGTCCCCGCATTCCAATAGGGCCAAAACTTCGCCTCCACCCCGAGGCGGAGTGGAAGATGAAGGGGGGGGAAGCGGCGCAGGGTGCTGCGATGCGGAATGCCCTGAATCTAGGGCACGGAGCGCTCGCCGTCGGTAAGCGACGCGGGGGTGACCGCCGCCGGGCTCCACTTGCCTGCCGCGCACGTCACCGCTCCGCGCCGCTACATCCCGCGCGGCGCAGCGCAGCGCCTCCGCGCAGCCGTCCGAGCCGTCCTTGCCTCGGCGGGAGTGGACACGGAGCTGCACGCCGCCGCGATCTGGGTCACCCGGCCGCGGCTGCCCAGGCGAAGGTGAGGAGGAGGAGGAGGCGTGATGGAAGGCGGGTGGCGGTCCGCCTACCGGCGTAATGCGCGGGGGAGGCTGCGGCGGGGCCCGAGCCGCCCCGCAGGGAAGGGAAGGGGCCGGGGGCCGATAGCTGGCGGTGCGCGGGGAGCGTCCGCGGGCGCGGTGGGTCCCTGCGCGCCGCCTGCCATCGTGGTACCTGGCCCCCGGCGCAGGATGCACCTCTCATCTCTGGACTTCGAGACCTTCCCCCCTCGCCCCCCCCACGCTTGCCGAGGAAAGGCGATACCTGTCTGAGATTCAGGGGAATCCAGCACAGTAGTACAGTTAAGGTCCTATAAGAAAGCGGGGAACGTCTCCAAGGAGTTAAGGTCCCGGCTAGCTAGGGTATTATCCAGCGAGTCAGCATTCTGCCTCCATATGCCATCCCACCGATCTGTCAAGGAGATCAGCGTCCTTTCTTCCCCAGCAGTATATCCTGAAGGCTTTTGATCTTCAAAGTTTAAAGTCTGCTAACCAGGATCACAGGCATGTCAGTATATTTATATGGCTCTCCCTCCCAAGAGAATAATGACTGTTGTCTGGAGCATCCACAGAATCATTTAAAGTTGTCCAATACTGTAACTGCTGCCCGTAGGCAAATAGTCTCTGTTTTGTTCATCCTTACTGCTGCATGCATCTGTCCAGATGTTCTTTTGAAGATGTAAGCAGGCTGTCAGGCCACATTGGCATCCCAACATTGTCCAATAGTCTCAGGTTTTCAGAAGTCCTTTGAAAATGCTAATTAACCTACTTTTCAAAGTATTTTCTATGCCTAACTTGAAAATAGCTTTCTGCATGCCTGTTACAGGAACATGGTTTAATTTCTTCTGAATCTCCTTTTTCAGTCATTTTGATCCCATAACCAACTGTCACATTCAAGAAGTATGGTGAAAACCTTAGTGTCATTGAGTTAAACATTTAATGACTAGGAAATGCTCTTCATGTCTTAAGACAAAGCAGAATGGTAGTGAATTCTTCTTCTTGCTAGAGCTATGTAGTCCCTCTTCCACTTGTCATGAGCATGCCTGATGCACCTGGCTGGCAGATGCTGTGATCTGCAGAGCTGATCAAATGGCAGGAACAGAGGAGGTCCCAGCAGCCTCCACTACAGCTGTGTGGTCATGAGCAAACAAGGTCTGATGCTCAAAGGAACAACTAAAATAGTCGGTATTAGACTTCAGCTTTACTGCCTCAGCTCTTATTTGCATCATGTTTTGCATGTTGAAGTAATCTTACAAGTTTAATTCCATGCATCAATGCAAGTAGAAAAGTAGTTCTTTCTCCTGTTGCCTGCATTGCAGCAGTTTTTCTAATTACTATATCAATTGATTTCCACCCCCAACACATTCTTGCTCTCAGGTCCTCTGCCTGTCAGAAACTTCTCTAGCACTAGGCCAGAGGAGCCACTATAGGCTAGGAGTCCCTAGCTCTCTGAAGAGAGCAAATCCAGTGTTGGGGAACTTTTCAGGGGCTTCAGGAGCAGAGTTCAGCTGCACTTCCCAAAATAAGTTTAGGAACACAGATTTGTAAGACATTTCATTCATAATTATGCAAGATGAATCACGAGCATGAAAAGCCAGATCCTTGCTACAGAAGTAACCTTACTTTCTCAGACAACATGCTCTTGTTCACAAATAGCAAGGAATTCAAAATGTAAGCTGGAAAGACTTATTGACTTATTTCCTTACTGTTATGGCAAATTTAGGGGATCTGAACAAGAGGTTTGGAGTTTCCAGATGGCATTCTGCCCATTCTCTGGAATCACATAGTGGCAGGTGGCTATCCTGTAGTCATGAAGTGCCATTTCAGACTTGATGGGATTTTTTAAAAACATTTGTTACCGAATTTCAGTTTGATGTACCCATTCACTCAGTATCTTGGGATGGAAGCTACCCAGGTTATTATGACTCCTATGTTCAGCATCATTGTTCTCATGGAAAGTTGAGGCAAACCAGCATTTTATAAAATATCCCCAGGTCTTTTGATTATAAGCAGTTACAGAACATTTTACTATGCTTTACTTTCCTTCCAACAGCATAATTATTTTTAATTTATGGCAAATGAGAGAAACTGTGCATGACAGCAGAAATATAGCTCGTACTTGGAAGTGGCAGTGAAAACCACATTAGAAAAAATAGATGTAGGACCCCACTAGTTGAGCAATGTCACACTTTTCCAGCAATAGCTCATACAGCCTGCTGTGCTTAATAAAAACCAGCAAGGTCACCTGCATGATTAATTTAGCATTAGAAAGAAGGTGACAGAAGCAGCAAAAACCGCAGATAGTAACATTTCTTGCTCAGATATTGGTGAAAAATCAAAAGCTCAAGTCCCTCATTATTTTGGATAGAAGCTCTTGCTGTTACACAATTTACTGCTAAAGATGAAATTAATAACAAGGACATGTGCTATGCCCTTGTGAAGAACCTAACATATTTTGACACCACCCAGCACTTTTCTCAATGTGTCCCCCAAGCATTATTAAATGCACCATAAGGAGTTATGTTTTAGGTAATGTTTTTATTGTGTTATTTTGTTTTCTTTTTAACAAGTAATTTTTCATTTTGTGACAATACGGTGGTGACAAAAATATTTTAGCTACACTTGTATTCTTTTACTTAAAACAGACAAGAAAAAAAATATATTTTATCTAACAATCCTAGTACTCCTGAAATAATCTAAAAAGTTGTAGTGCAAAAAGATAAAGAAGGAATAAGAACAATCTCCTTATTTACATAAGGCTCTTTCTTACCTCAGTTTTCAAAATCTATAGTCCAGTCAATCTCTCTAGTTTTTACTCAGCATGAGACAGGATACTCTCACCATAAATGAAAAATTTCTAAGGCTGTTTTCAGTCTTCCTCACCTGCCTCTTTTGAGGCGACTCTAGTCAACTGGGGGTTATCAGGGATCACACCCTTGGCTTTAATCTGACAGTTTTCCAGAGACCTGTGGATCACCAGAAAGTTTTTATTTTTTATTTCTTAGTGTTTGATCTTCAGCCTCAATCAACCCAAGTGTGATTTAAGAGACCATAGTATATTAGGCAACTGGTGACAGTGCTGTGCATTTAGAAGAAAATAGCTGTAATGGAGGCATACTGCTAAGTATAATGAGACTCGTGATATCAAAGGAACAAGAGTGGATTAAGTACTGCAAGACCAGCTGCTGTTTTTCTTTATTACTTTGACTGAGATGATCAAATATTTTTGCTTGTGGAGAAAAGCTTTGCATTAAAAAGGTTATATCTTTCTCCTAGTATTCCTGGCTATTGGAGCACATGTAGTAAGGTTTCAGTTTAAACAGCTATTTGCTCTCCATAGGAAAAGGCATCTCAGCTCTTGTAATTTGGAAACTCACGTTTTTGTGAAACTGTATGGGATCTTGGTGTTAGACCTCTATAAGAAATGACCAAACACTGGTATGTGGTGAAATGGAGCCTTTTCAAAGCCAGTAACAAACAGGTGACAAAAGAATGCTGTCATCAGTGAGTCTGAGCTACAGCTTTTGCTCACAGCAGAATCAAGCTCAGATTACCTTAGGCTAGGACATCATCAAGCAAAATTCCAGATGTCTTCTGGAAGGTGTTATATGGTGCAAGTTAGTGGGATGTTCAGGTAAAGGTGCAGATGGGAGAACACTTGTCTGAGCAAAGTTTGTCACCATTCTGCTCTCATGGATCATGCCCCATATGAGGATTAGGCTGAGAGAGTTGGGGTTGTTTAGCCTAGAGAAGAGAAGCCTCTGGGGAGACCTTAAAGCATCCTCTCAGTACTTAAAAGGGCTCTACAGAAAAGATGGGGAGGACCTCTTTATCAGGGAGTGTAGTGATAGGAGGAGGGGTAATGGTATTAAACTGAAAGAGGACAGATTTAGATTAAATATTAGGAGGAAATTCTTCATTGTGAGGGTGGTGATGAACTGCAACAGGTTGTCCTGAGAAGATATGGCTGCCCCATCCCTGGAAGTGTGGAAGGCCAGGTTGGATGGGTCTCTGAGCAGCCTGGTCTAGTGGAAGGGAGCTACATGATCTTTGTGGTTGAACTAGATGATCTTTTAAGGTCTCTTCTAACTGAAACCATCCAATGTTTCTACACATTTGGGGTGTAAAGTACTTGCTGACCAAAAAAGAAGAAAACTCCAGTAAGAATCATTACAGGGTTTGAATCTGTAGCCTTGGAGGCTGCCAGTGGGAGCAGAAATCGTGTGAGAGATACGCTAACTATAGCAAGCTGGAATGAAAAGTGTCTATAGTAAATTGAATTCCAGCTGCTGGACTGTACTATGGATGCAGCTGGACAGGTGCTCCCAATACAGTTCTTCTGTGCCAGCATAGCCACGAACTTTTCTATATCTACGTGGAACTTTATAGTTTACTTCTCATAATGAAAAGAAATTGAATATTTGGAAACAGGCTTTCTTGGGTATCCATGAGAATCTACAAAGAGAGTACTAAACATTTGGAGCCTTTCATCTGAGGATACTCACGTGTTAGCATGAGTTAGCACCTCTGTTTTATGTTTGATAGTGCACAACATATGTAGGAGCCATTTGGTTTTACTCTATACAATCATATATATCTGCACTGGGATTTACTGAGTGGGATCTGGAGTTTGTAGTGCATTCCTCCCCATTCCAAGCAGTGCTCAGTTAGTGGGCGTGACCCTGAATTATGTGATTCGGTCATAGATTCCTCTCTTTGGTCTCCATGCACATTCAAGTAGGTGGTGATTCCATTTCTAGGACAGTGTGCTGTGTAATTGGCCGGTTTTTGTTGACTTTCTTGCAGATATCCTCACCTCCAAAATGCATTCCTACAAACTGAGCTGTAGAACACTATAGAAGCATGTTGTAAAGAACCATTCTGCTGCAGTGACGAGAAGGATGGGTGAAAAAATATATTTCCAAACTCTTAACTTCTATAATTTTCTTGCTTAAGAAATCTGATTCCTCACATTAAAAACTATTTTATTGTCATGTCTGAGCATCTATTTCAAATCTACATTCTACTTTGAAATACTGAACAGCTGTCAATTCTTCGTGCCTAGCTTAGGACAAGCATCAAATACAGATTGTCCTGCAATGGTGAATTATACGGCTTTCATGGACTGATATCACAGCAACTAGAGCAGTGTGTACACAAGCTTCATGATAATTTTTTAAACCAGTCTTCTCATTATTTTGTTCATTTACAGTCCCACGCTTTGCCTCACTTGTATTCCTTTGACTAAAGATGCTATTAAGTTTAACACGGAAGACACTAACTGAAGCATGTAGATGATGAAAACATGAGAGATGAAGTTTGTCAGGCTTACTCATGGAGCCTTTGGAGAGATGACAGCTAAGTGAAGCAGCCAGTATGCTCATTTAGTTCAGCTGTCTCTTTAAGCAAAGCTTTTTGCCAGAAAGGACTTTGTCTACGTATGAGTTAAGAGCATTTAATGTTATAATATTTTAATTTAAATAATTCTGACTGATATTTCTATATAGAAAGAGTAAAATAGAATGATGTAGACATGAATTTCAAATACTATATGCTCGCAATGCCTGCTTATTTATCTTTATAAAAGTGAACACACTCAAATATGCTGTAACTGTGTCCTAATCTTCACCAAGATGTGTTCTAACCATATTATGTCTATGTGGAAAAGAAAGATTTGCATTTGTAAAAGAGAAAATTTTTAAACCACTATTGAACAAGTAAAAAAAGCTGATGTGATAATTTTTTCATCTATTCTTTTCATTTATCCTCTGCCATTCATCAGATCCATACTCTGAATGCATGTGCTACATTTCATTCAAGGATTACAAAGTGTTTCACAAACAATGATTCATGAAGATTCACAACCTTGGCGAGTTGGGTAAATATTTATGTAAATGTCATCGAGATTGCCAAATTGAGTCACAGAGAAGTGGTGTTTGTAAAAAAAATTCAGTAAGTCAGGATGCATCTTGTTTGGTTTTGCCTATTCAGTTGAAAAACTAACAACTTCTGTTTTTCAGATATGTCAAGTGTGCATATAGATCCAGAGAAGTAAATGAAAACCAGATTACAAGAGCAGCAAGTGGGGTGACCCAAGTATCCAACCATGTTTTGTGTAGAAAATTTCAACTTAGAGTTGCACAGCTATTCTTCTTATGAAGAAGGTAAACCAATTGCATGAGCAACAGCTAACAAGACCTCCTGAGATGATGCCTGAACGGAACTGAAAGGATGGAGTTCTAGTTTAAGGAATACATTGCAATATTCTCTCCAGTCTCACTGGAGGCCCCAAGGGTCTCACTTACAATGGAAATGAAATATTTAATTCTTTGTATGTAAACAATACTATGTCTTTCAAAAATAACTTCACAGATTGTGTCCAGGCTGCAAGCACCACATCCTTAAAAATGTATTGATTGATGAAGTAGACAGAATTAGTGCCTGATATTCCATTATTGTCCTTATGATACATTTGTGCCCTAAAGTTATAACTGTGAGAAATGATGGTTTCCAAAGATATGCAGGAAAGCAGGCTGCCTGCCCAGTGTAGATATCAGGGAGGATCCCTGTGTAAGGTCACATTGCTTTCTGCATGCCTATCAAATCCTAATTGCTTGTAACAGAACTGAATTTTGCCAGGTTAGTGTAAGATTTTGACTTTAGGGCCAGAAGAGTATAATATAATTCCAACAGTAATTAAAAATATATATATATTTCCTATTTCTTTATGGAAAACAGGCATCAAGAGTGAAACTGTAAAGTACATGCAGACTTTGAAGAAGAGTTGATAATTTTCAGTCTTCATGTCAGAGAAAACAGAAATATTTTGTTTGAATCTTTCTAACAACATTGCTTTCAAGGCTAAACTAAACTGTGTGTTCACTGATTTGGAATGTTTCTTTCAGTACTTCATATTACTTTTCTGACATCCTGAAAAGTGTGTCAGATTGGCACAAGATCTTCCCTAGACTTTGCCTGAACTGCAGAGAAAGAGTCATGTGGGCAGTGAAAGCAACAGTTCTTGTTCAGCAGAGAACTATTATCTCTTCTTCAAAGCCTGCATGGCTTTGGAAAGATTTAAAGCCCCAAGTCTCCAAGATTGTTTACACCCAGAGAAAAACTAGAAAATTAAAACTGAGGACAAAACAATTTCCTGCAATGTGTGGTTTGCTTAGTATTGGGGCATGTGGGACTTTGAAGGCTGAAGACTATTCACTGAGAGCCTTTATTTGAGCAGAAGAGGCTGGCAGGATCTTCACTGGGAACTTTTATCTGAACTTCATGGATATTTATGCTTTCCACTAGTTTGGCCTAGGGAATTTACATCTCCTTAATTCTTCCTTAATCAAATTAAGAAATTATCTAGTTTTTGACATATGTGTCCACGTGTTGCAGGAACCTCACAAGAGTTGATGCTTTGCACTGGCAGTATGTGTAATGAAATGTCTTCAGACTTGCAGCATGCACATCATAATTACAGTAATTTCTGTCTTATGCCTGAAAGTTCAGAGGAATTTTCTGAGGACTCACCAGAAAAGGATCAAAGATTTTCTGTTTATTGAAGCTTACAGATTGTGCTCCCAGTCTTAGTGCAGTATTAATGGTCAGCAATATAGGCTCCCAGCAATATAAGCACACCTTTGCTGTGTCTCTGACAGCAGAGGTTAAAGTTGTTCCTCCCTGGCTCTGATAGACAGACTTGCATTTCATTAATGCAATCTCATGGCATAGCAGAAGTGGTCAATTTAGCTAACCTCTGTCTAATCCTAAACATTTACTGATCAGTTTGGTTCTCTATATGACAAGACCTGTAGCTGTCCCAGTACAGAACTGGAATCTTCCTACCCCAAAAAAGTTGTGTTGTCACACTAAAGAAACTTGTCCTACAAAAGCATCATACCTTCTAAAGGAGGCAGTGAACCCGCAAATAATCATGTATTTGTGCCACAAACACAGTGTTGCCAAATCTTACAATTTTATCATGAGACTTATGCTATTTAATGTATTTCTTAAAGTTACAGTATGCGGAGTCTTGAGATTTCAGGAAAATTGCAGATTTCATTAAAGGAAAGGGGGAAAAAAAGTACTCCAAAGTCTTAAGTTTCTGGAAAAAAAAGCTTGAAGGTATGAACAGGATATAGCCTAAAGCTTAGAAGTCAGAAAGCGTACTGATATTACTTGACATTTTTAGTCTCTTGAGAATACAAGAGTTTTTTTATTACTGATTTTACCAGGACCTAGATTTTTCACATCTCTTTCCATTCTTATGCAATTGCTAAAAAATTTCTTAAGGTTTTTTTTTCTTGAAAGAAATATGAAATCTAGCATTGAACAGCACAAATGCAGAATCAGAATAACATTCAGCACAGACAGAGTCAGCCTTGCTGTCTTCCTGAAAAATATAAGCCTTTGGCATTGCAGAGGTTTGATATAGAGAGTTTTACTATCGCAAGCAGCAGCAGTAGCACATTTTGAATTTAGGTCAACACATATTTGTCAAAGTGCTTAACTACTACATGAATGCTACCCTAAAACAATTCATCTTGTGTCTCATCATTTACTACGGTACTCCTCTGCAGTACTAGTCGCGGATGATTTTGAGCTGGATTTTGTGCTAAGAAGTTTCTTCTTACTTCTGAAACAAACTGTTATCCTGAAATATATCCTATTTGTCATGATTCTTAAACTGCAGTTTCTTAAATCGAGAGATTTGATACAGAAAATCCTACTATCTTCTTGCGATTCTCTTTTAATTCGGTTTGAAAGTGATGAAAATCCAGTATGATCACATTAGGCTAAAGCATGGCTTGGCTTAGTTTGCTAGGGAGTAAAATTGTTTTTCCACATACGGACCAGTAACCTCCTGTTTGTTGAAGGAAACAAAAGTGTGTTTACTTGTTATCATAGAAGTTGGTTCCCAGGAACTGACAAATACCTTGACTTTCCCTGGGAATGTGGCAAAGATAAAATAGCTAACAGTATAGCAAATATTATAATTGCTCCTGAGAAAAGTGAGCAGCATTTTATTTTTCACCTATGAGTCAATGGGAGCGTGATATTCTTCTTTAGAAGATGTTTCCTCATTATCAATGAAAAAAAATAGAGCCAGAGCAAAGATTTTCTGATATAAACTTCATCTTAAGAGAACTATTAAACCTTAATATCAAACTAGAACATTTAAAACCAAAATAGTATTCATTATAAAAATTAGGTTTTTAAAAAGAAATATTGAGATTTCTGCCAAAGCACTTTAAATCAGAGATCATATTAACATCAAAGGTAAATGTATTTGAATCCTCACTTCCGTGACCTATTTCATGGGTTAGTCAGTGATAATGTTGTTAATCACATAGAGATATATTTTTACTTGCAGTCAATAAGCACTGTGGTATCTGTAGAAGGAGTCTGTATCCATGTTATCTAGCATGGGAGAAAACTGCACAGTGCTTCAGGGCCTAAATTATGAAGGGAATAACAGTTCTGATTTGATCAGAGTAAGCTTGTATTAAAACCCTTCTAACCAGCCTTTAACTGTTTTCTCTTTAAGTGGTGGAATTTTCCTATGTGAGAATGCTGTTAATAGAAGCAAAATCTCGATGCATTTACAGTGGAAATGATGTTGCCATATGCATGATAAATTCTTGACCAATACTAATCATACAGAGATACTTAAAAAAACCCCAACCCCACAGGGAGTTTGTTCTCACCCAGAGAACACGCATGGACATGCAAGTAGAAGAATGGAGAGCCCACACAATCTGGAATGTGGGCACTTAAGAGAAACAATCTTTGGGCAGGTATTTTCCATTTGTCAGAAAAAATTGGTAATGAATTACAAATTGATTTCATTAGTATCATCTTTTCAGTAGCTTTCAGGGTTGGGTGTTTTCCAGGGTTGAGAGCCTCAGAGAATATTTTAACAGAGACAGCAGCTGTTGATGTGGCCTGGTTGTTCTTTCCCATTCATTTTGGCTCACAAGAAGACCAGATGATGCTAATGCTTAGTGTTCACAAAGGTTAACAAGATATATGCTATACTCTTACTAGATAGGCTGTTCATGTTCCCACTTTACATGTAAGACAACTTAAGCAGAAGATCTGTGCTATCACAAGACCTTGCTACCCTCTGTGTGGGTCAGAGAGTGATGTAATGCCACAGACTGTGGAGGAAGGACAGAAGTGGAACCACCCTTCTGACCAAATACTACCTTCACAGGCTGGTGGATGTGCCCTGTCAGCCTCACATCCTCAGTGCACTTGTACCTCCTGCACACAGAATAGCTGTGTGCCTGGCACAGGGAAAGGTACATGCTCCAAGGGAAGCATATGGTTCGTTCATTTATTTGTTTTTTTCTGAGTAAGCACAGCCATGGGTAGATTGCTCCAGAGTGTGGATCTGGGACAAACTTGAGGAGCTGGCTTTTGTCTACAGATTTACAGGCTCATCAATCACCTTACATACTACCCACTTGGGAATCCCACACATAATTGATATTGAGGAAAGTTACATACCCACAGGAGACTGAGGGAGGAAAAATAAAAATAAGTTTGGTACTTAAATGGAGAAAGAAAAAAAAGTTAGAAAAAAGTTAGGCTTTTGGTAATAAGCTACAGTGAGAAGTAGAATATTTGCCAGGTGAAGACAGAAAAAGTAGGTAATCCTCAATTTCAGTATTTTGGATAAAGAAGGGGGAAAGACTATGTTTAGGGGCACATTAGTCTATGATGAAGAAAAATGAAGGAAAGGTTTACACACTGAATCTCTGATTTAAGGGACCACTTTCTCACAGAGGGAGTCAAGAGCTCTGGAGATGCTTCCTTTCAGCGGGGCAGGTCACTCAATAGTGTGAGTTTACTCTGCAGCCTTACTGGGGTTGCTAGCCAGCTCAAGGATGGAGCAGTGAAATATTTATGTACAACCAGAGGCTCGAATTCATGTGGCCTTGTCTGGACGGGCATGGTTTTGTCTTCCTCTGTCCCTAGTGTGGCAGCGTGCCAAAGGTAACATGATCAGTGCTAGTGGCTTGTCCAGGTGATGGTCTCTTCTAGGGAGCGCCTCGACCTGGGGGAAGCTGTCTTTAATGCACTCCAGCCTGAGGGGTGCTGCCTTTATTTCATCTTGGCCTGGGGGAAGCTGTCTTTAACCTGCAGTGTGGATGTGCCTCCCACTGGCTGGTTTTGGATACCTCATGCTGGATGAGGCTCTGCCCCAACCTGCTGTCAGTGAAGGAGTGGAGGCAGGCGTGGGGTTGAGGGATGGTGCACCACTGCACGTGGGGTTAAAGCACTTCTTCTGTGCAGACTCAGAGGGAGACTCTATCGAAGGAGAGGAGGATGACAAGGAGTTGGCTCTACCTGGAGAAAAGAGGCCCTGCTGACAAGCAGAACTGGGCAGCATGGAGTGAGCAGGAACAGGAGGTGGCACAGTGACAGTAAGCATGTGTCCATGGCAGGCAGTCGTAGGGGACGGCTCATGCCCTTCCCCTTGCCACTCCAGCTGCTCCCCTCAGCGCTGTGAGCCCCAGACCTCTGGGCATGGATACCCCTCCCCTAAGCAGTGGCTGCATGCCCCAGGAGAACATCACCGCGGTCATCATGAAGTCTTGGTGCAGAGTACTGACTGCTGTCAAAGAATCACAGAATCAATTAGATTGGAAAAGACCACCGAGATCATTGAGTCCAGCCTTTGGCTGAACACCACTGTGTCAACACAGTACCATGTTCAATCTTTATTTAAACACCTCCGGGGACAGTGACTCCACTACCTCCCTGGGCAGTTCATTCCAATGTCTAATCACCCTTTCTGTGAAGAAATTCTTCCTAATGT